>NC_041400.2:147559070-147897820 GCF_900747795.2 Erpetoichthys calabaricus | reverse complement strand
GAGGCGTGTCAGCCAAGACAGTCCTACAACATCCAGAGCCTTGAGGAACTCCGGGCGTATCTCATCCACCCCTGGGGCCCTGCCACCAAGGAGCTTTTTGACCACCTCGGTGACCTCAGTCCCAGAGATGGGGGAGCCCACCTCTGAGTCCCCAGGCTCTGCTTCCTCATTGGAAGGCATGTTAATGGGATTGAGGAGGTCTTTGAAGTATTCCCCCCACCGACCCACAACGTCCCGAGTCGAGGTCAGCAGCGCACCATCCCCACCATATACAGTGTTGACACTGCACTGCTTCCCCTTCCTGAGACGCCGGATGGTGGACCAGAATCTCCTCAAAGCCGTCCGAAAGTCATTCTCCATGGCCTCCCCAAACTCCTCCCACGCCCAAGTTTTTGCCTCAGCAACCACCAAAGCCGCATTCCGCTTGGCCTGCCGGTACCTATCAGCTGCCTCCGGGGTCCCACAGGACAAAAGGGTCCCGTAGGACTCCTTCTTCAGCTTGACGGCATCCTTCACCGCCGGTGTCCACCAGCGGGTTCGGGGATTGCCGCCACGACAGGCACCGACCACCTTACGGCCACAGCTCCGGTCAGCTGCCTCAACAATAGAGGCACGGAACATGGCCCATTCGGACTCAATGTCCCCCACCTCCCTCGGGATGTGGTCGAAGTTCTGCCGGAGGTGGGAGTTGAAGCTACTTCTGACAGGGGGCTCTGCCAGACGTTCCCAGCAGACCCTCACAACACGTTTGGGCCTACCACGCCTGACCGGCATCCTCCCCCACCATCGAAGCCAACTCACCACCAGGTGGTGATCAGTTGACAGCTCCGCCCCTCTCTTCACCCGAGTGTCCAAGACATGTGGCCGCAAGTCCGACGACACGACCACAAAGTCGATCATCGAACTGAGGCCTAGGGTGTCCTGGTGCCAAGTGCACATATGAACACCCCTATGCTTGAACATGGTGTTCGTTATGGACAATCCGTGACGAGCACAGAAGTCCAATAACAAAACACCGCTCGGGTTCAGATCAGGGGGGCCATTCCTCCCAATCACGCCCTTCCAGGTCTCACTGTCATTGCCCACGTGAGCATTGAAGTCTCCCAGCAGAACGAGGGAGTCCCCAGAAGGTATGCCCTCTAGCACCCCCTCCAGGGACTCCAAAAAGGGTGGGTACTCCGAACTGCTGTTCGGTGCATACGCACAAACAACAGTTAGGACCCGTCCCCCCACCCGAAGGCGAAGGGAGGCTACCCTCTCGTCCACCGGGGTAAACCCCAATGTACAGGCTCCAAGTTGGGGGGCAATAAGTATACCCACACCTGCTCGGCGCCTCTCACCGGGGGCAACTCCAGAGTGGTAGAGAGTCCAGCCCCTCTCAAGGAGATTGGTTCCAGAGTCCAAGCTGTGCGTCGAGGTGAGCCCGACTATATCTAGCCGGAACCTCTCAACTTTGCGCACTAGCTCAGGCTCCTTCCCCTTCAGAGAGGTAACATTCCACGTCCCAAGAGCCAGTTTCTGTAGCCGAGGATCGGACCGCCAAGGTCCCCGCCTTCGGCCACCACCCAACTCACACTGCACCCGACCTCCTTGGCCCCTCCCATAGGTGGTGAGCCCATGGGAAGGGGGACCCACGTTGCCTCTTCGGGCTGTGCCCGGCCGAGCCCCATGGGTGCAGGCCCGGCCACCAGGCGCTCGCCATCGAGCCCCACCTCCAGGCCTGGCTCCAGAGTGGGGCCCCGGTGACCCGCGTCCGGGCAAGGGAAAACGCCGTCCAAAATGGTTTTTCTTCATAGGAGGTTTGTTTAACCGCTCTTTGTCTCATCCCTCACCTAGGACCAGTTTGCCTTGGGTGGCCCTACCAGGGGCATAAAGCCCCGGACAACAGAGCTCCTAGGATCATCGGGACACGCAAACCCCTCCACCACGATAAGGTGACGGTTAAAGGAGGGGATATATATATATATATATATACACACATACATATACACACATACATGCAGTTTCAATAACATAGAAATCAATATAAACAACATTAACATCATTATCATATGAGAATATGAAGTAATATATAAGAAGCACATTTCATATAAATATAAATTATTAAACAGTAAAATCTTCTTCTGTAATGTGCTACCGTGGCTATTCGTTTGTCTGTCCAGGATTTTAAATCACCTGTAGCTCGCAAGCCGTTTCACCTATTGACTTGAAATCTGGTACACATATAGAACGTCACGTCTACTATCCGCTTTATGGGTGATGATTGTATTACTCTTTTTATCCATCCATCCATCTATTTTCCAACCCGCTGAATCCGAATACAGGGTCACGATGGTCTGCTGGAGCCAATCCCAGCCAACACAGGGCACAAGGCAGGAAACAATCCTGGGGTTTTATCTTTATTTTATTTTATTGTAGAATCAACTCCTATCTGCGCACACCAGGGCGGCCGTTGGCGGATGCGTATGGTGTATTCACTCCATGTTATCGTGCATTGCGCTGTCACTGGTATTTTGATAAAAGAATTTGAACAACATATAAGAAGCGTATAAATTATTAAACAGTAAAACATTAACATTTAAGAAGTAAAGTTACATTAAGTACTACTGCAGTGCCTTCGGGTATACCTCATTTTTTGTTTGCTCATTACATGCTTAAATGTATACATTTTTTGGTGCACCTACCCGAGAACACGCGACATATAACCGAGCGTGGGAGAAGCATGGATTTTAAACACGCGTTGAGTTCATCTGCTGGTCTCCCTCGTGAAATAACTGGTAATGTTTGACTAAAATCTACAGCGAGTAAAACGACATTACCTCCTATTTTTTTTTTTACGATCTCTGAGATCTTGCTTTTTTCGGTTCAAGGCTTCATAAGCTCTTTTATGTTCTATGGTGTACTTATCCCAAGCCATCATCTTTGAATGTTGCAAGACTTTTGCCTTGTATGTAGATCGGGGTAATTACATTCATTGCATTCCTAGTCTGAATCACAATCCGATTGTATGGGTGGTTACCTGGCACTGTAGGGTTGCTACCCGTCCTTTAAAATACGGAATCGTCCCGTATTTGAGAATGAAATTGCTCGTCCCGTTTTGAATCAATACGGGACGGAATTTGTCCCGTATTTTTTTTTATCATTTTTTTTAAAGCAGCATCTCATGCAAATCATCCCACACGCATTTTATGAAGATGCCTCCTTTCCTACTTTTGATTGGGTAATACTTGATGCCATCGTTAGTTTGATTGGTCTTTTTAACTGTCCAGTGAGGAGGGCGGGTCTTTTAAGTAGAGTCTGCAAACAGTTGGCACTGGGATGTGGCACCCGCTGCAGTATGCGTCCCTTATTTTTTTGTATTAAAAGTGGTAACCCTACCTGGCAGGTAACAGTTATGTTTGGTCATGAAGTCGTCTAAAATCAGCCACGTGCCCTCTTTTAATTGTGAGAAGCAGATATATATAGCCAAATTCTCGCGCTTCGTTGCGGCGAAGTACTGCTTTTAATTTTTTAAGAAGAAAGTAAAACCTTTTTAAACGGATCGAAAATATACCAATAACAATTTGTTAAGAATCTGTTTTTTTGTGAACCTCGCTTTTCACAGCTGTCCTGCTACGGCGTGTGTTTCGTTTATTTGACAGTATGTAGATCGTGGTAATTAAATTCATGGCATTCGTTTTCTGAATCACAATCTGACTGTATGGATGGTTACCTGCCAGGTTACGCTTGTGGTTGGTCAGGAAGTCGCCTTACATCCGCCACGTGCCCTCTTTCTGTTCCCAGAAGCTGATCATAGAATGGTTTTAATAGTTTACTTTCAAATAATGCAAAGAGTATGCGACGTGTTTCTCCTTAATTCTGGGCTCATCAGGCATACACACTCACTGCATCCCCTCTCGAGAATCGAATATCGTCAGCGCCAGAGTTGAAGCCCCTAACGTTGCGGTCAGCAAGTGGGCTAACATCCGCCATGTGCCGTCTTTCAGTTGCGAGAGGCAGATCATAGAATGGTTGAAACTGTTGCCCCTAACGTTGCGTTACGGCGTGTGGTTCGTTTATACCTCGTGTCTTCTCATTAAACTTTTATCTCGCGAATATGTTATTGCAATCCGCAGCGGGAGCGTTTCTATAAACTTAATTTAAACTTACGTTTTACACCGTGCTTTGTTTCCCTTATGAACATGCTTGTATGCTTCACTCGCTCCCTTCTCAATTGTTTAATGAATTTTTTGTTCTTCGCTGTTTGCGGCTCCTCCTTCATTTGTCCCTACTGCATTCACAGTCTTTTCACGTTATTGCAATCCGCAGCGGGAGCGTTTCTATAAACTTAATTTAAACTTACGTTTTACACCGTGCTTTGTTTCCCTTATGAACATGCTTGTATGCTTCACTCGCTCCCTTCTCAATTGTTTAATGAATTTTTTGTTCTTCGCTGTTTGCGGCTCCTCCTTCATTTGTCCCTACTGCGTTCACAGTCTTTTCACGTGATTACGTGGGAGGCGTGATGATGTGACACTCAACTCCTCCTCCCACGGCCATCGAGCTGCCGTCCATTACAGTATATTGTGAAAAAAGAGGTTCCAGTTATGACCATTACGCGTTGAATTTCGAAATGAAACCTGCCTAACTTTTGTAAGTAAGCTGTAAGGAATCAGCCTGCCAAATTTCAGCCTTCCACCTACACGGGAAGTTGCAGAATTAGTGATGAGTCAGTCAGTCAGTCAATCAGTCAGTCAGTGAGTCAGTGAGGGCTTTGCCTTTTATTAGTATAGATTAAAAGCATGTAGCATTCCATATAATCAAGTCAAACTTAACAAAACTAAATTCAATTCAACTCACGCCCATGAGAAAGAGAGGAAGGCCAACAGCCAGAGTACAACTTTGAGAGTAGAAAAGATGGAAAGAAGTCCTTCTCCCCAATATAAATGCTTATTCTAAAATGTTGTTGATTAGATCCCGAAAGGTTTTAAAAAAAGTTTTGAACAGAACCTCTAAGTGAGAATTGAATTTTTTCCAATTTCAAACAGTATAATAATTCATTACATTTATATAGCGCTTTTCTCAGTACTCAAAATGCTATCCACAGAGGGAAGAATCGGGAAGCGAACCCACAATCGTTCACAGTCTCCTTACTGCAAAGCAGCAGCACTACCACTGCGCCACCTGTGAGTATATAACATCACTCACCCACTGACTTAAAAGAGGTGGGCTAGGATTCCTTCAGCTGAGCAAGATAAGCTTATGTACTAATAGTGAGGTAAAGGCAATTACAGTTTGTTTGTCCTTCTGCAGTTTAAGCCCATTTGGGAGTACACCAAACACAGCTATTAATGAATTAGAAGTGATTGTGACACCAAGGCTGTCTGATAGGCATTTAAAAATTTTTGTCCAGAATGATTTTAATTTGGTGCAGGCCCAAAACATGTGGCCTAATGAGGCTGGAGCTCCATTGCAATATTTGCAGGTTGGATATTGCCCTGGAAACCTTTTGGACAATTTTAAATGAGATAGATGTGCTTGATAGAAGATTTTAAATTGAATGCTTTGCACATATGGAGCTAGAGTAAATTCTGTGCATGGTTGCCTTCCACTCCTTTTCTGAAATGCTGAGTGGGAGATCCTTTTCCCACTGCACTCTGGGATCTTTAACATGGTTTTATATATTATAGAAATGCTGTCTGAATCTTTAAGACTAATCAATATTTCTTCTGGGATAGAAATAGGTGGGAGGTGAGGAAAATTGAACAGATTTCATTTTGCAAAGTTTCAAATTTGGACATAGTGGAATTGTGTATTGGTGGGTATCTAAATTTGGAGTGTAATTGTTTGTAGGATGCAAATGCATTATTCATATACAAATCTGTAAATGTCACCAACTATGGAAAAAACTTAGAATGTCACATATTTCAACTTTTAAGCAAATTGAGAAAATTATGTTGCCCCTGGTATTTGGTATAGTTTAACCATCCCATTAAACATTATATTTTTACAGGTTGATTACAATCAGATGCCTTAAATTTATAAATGATATGCGGTTAATTTCAGTGTATTTGATGAAGCCGCGTCAGGAATGTGAATCTAAAAAAATAAAAGGAAACCACACAGGAACAGTAGCACTGCTTTGACGCTGGGTGCCGCTAGTTTGCAAAACCGAGCAGAAAACTTGCATACATCATTGATTGAGCTGGCATGAGAATGTGTATGGCTTTACGGCAAGTTTAGTTTTTATACATCGTGATGTGAGCGTGGAAACGGGCATACGCAACAGTTTTGCTTGTATGCACCGTTTATACATGAGGCCCCTGGTGCTTTCCCGCTCTGAAGTTAGTGTATAGCGTTGAGTAACTTTGGTGTATCAAATTCCTCTGCACTGAAAGTATCTAGCTGTGGTATCCGAAGAGGATCAAAAGACGCATTAGATTGTGTCTTGTATTCTTTAAACTGAGTGGAATATAAGGACTTATAGTAGTCTCTAAATGTGAGCATTATATTTTTATGGTCAATGATTTTATCCCTATCTTTGTTGGTGATTACTGATATTGAATTGCGAACTTCCTGCTTGTGGATTTGTTGAGCTAAGTTCTTAATAGCCTTCTCTCCGTGTTCATACTAATGATGTTGTGATTTCAAAATGAGTTGTTCTGTTTCTTTGGCTGTCAATAGGTTAAGTTCTGATTGCAAAGCTTGTCTTTTCCTAAAAAGTGCCTTATTTGGAGACTTGGCATGTTCTCGATCTATTCTGGTAATTTCACTGATCAACTCTGAGGCCTTCTTGGTTTCTGATTTATTTCTGTGGGAGAGATATGAGATAATCTGTCCTCTTAAAAATGCCTTCAGATTTTTTCCGGAGAATTCCTGCAGAATCAGTTTGCTTGGATATAAATTCTGTACAGTTCTTGATAACAGGGGGTTAAGACGCCATCAGTATGTGGGGCATTGAGATTTTAGCTCCATGATAAGAGGGTCTGGTCTGAGATAATAATAGAGTCACAATTTCAAGATTTGATTGTGGGCAAAAATTGTTATCTATAAAGAAATAATCAATTCTTGAGTAACAATGTGTACTGGATAGAAGAAGGAATATGCTCTTAAGTATGGATTTAGAAATCCCCATGGGTCTGATAAGTTATGGTCAGTTAAAAACTGTGTAATTATTTTTGCAGCATTAGATGTTATCACCCCTGTAGTTGAAGACCTATCCAAGTCTGAATTTAAAGCACAATTAAAGTCTATGGCCATTATAATTTTATGAGTGTTCAAGTTAGGAATGGATACAAATATGTTTTGGATGAAGGCTCTGTCATCCACATTGGGTGCGTAAATATTTATCAAAATCACTTTACAATTAAATAAATTCCCCATCACCATCACATATCGCCCTTCAGGATCAGATACTTCAAACGAAATTGTTATATGAATTAAGATTCCCACACCTCTAATTTTCTTTGTATAGTGGGGGTGGAATATTTGGCCAGTCCAGTCTCTTTGCAAATGAAACTGATCCTTGCTGATTAAGTGAGTCTCCTGTAAAAATACTGTCTTGGTGTTTAGACCTGTTAGGTGAGAGAATACTTTCTTCCTCTTTAATTCATGATTGAGACCTTTGACATTCCAGCTCACAAAGTTTACTGTTTGGTCATAGAGAGATTACTTCTGAACTTTTATTGTCATTTTATAGTCTTAAATCAAAGTAGTACATTATTACATATGATAGCTTTAACCTTATTTTCCAATATTGCCAGAAGTTATGGCTATAAAGTCTTTTGTTGTGTTGGCACTTATAATTGTGGGGATAAAAAAGACAGATCAGAAATAACTTTCTCTATTTCTCTCCTCCCCTAGACCATTCCACCCACCCAAACTTAAACAAATTAACCAAAAATATGAAAATATTGCAGAGCAATTTTTTTCATTCATCAATTAGCCAGATATTCATAAAACAGATGGGTCTTCAATCGCTTCTTAAATACATTTAGGAAGTCAGCAGTGCTGATAGAGGTGGGCAGCCCATTCCACTGACTAGGAACTACAAAGGAAAAGAGTCTGGATTGAGAGTTGATGCCACCAAACGCTGTTCCCCCAAAGACATGAATGGGCGAGAAGGACCATAAAACTTTACCTGTGTCTTAATATACTCAGGTGCTGACCCAATGACTTCTCTGTAGGCACATATCAGGGATTTGAACTTAATGTGTGCTGCTAGAGGGAACCAATGTAGCAAACTAAAGAGAGGAGTGACATGTGCCTGTCTCGGCTGCTTAAATACAAGACGGACCGCTGCATTTTGGATCATTTGCAGTTCTTTTAAAGCACATGCGGGTGCTCCTGCCAGAAGTGAGCTGTTGTAGTCCAGACATTATTTAAGCTTTGCCACATCTGCTCACAATTTGCCCTACTAAAAGTAAACTCAATTGTTTTGGGTTCTGAATATCGGCTTAGCCACAGCACCTAATAATGTTTAATATTTTGGTCACTAGATCCTAAAGGTTCATTCACATTTATTTCCTGAATCCTATCCTGATTATTACAAAATACTAAATCTAGGCAGACTTTAGCCCTCTTGGCGCTTGAACATATTACAGTATGTTTAAAAAAAGTGTAATTGATTACATCTAACAACTCCTGTTGTTCTGCTCCACTAGTTCTAAGCCCAGTTAATATTTGAGCAATTAAATTCACCCTTGACATTAATATCCCCCTGTAAACTTTCTTTTTTTAATATTATTAAAAAGATGTACAGTGAAACTAATGTCTGCACATGAGATATGACCAATCACATGGCCTGTGATTGTGAAGCTCAAAGCTGTGTTAATGCCTGCTGGCAACATAGCTTATTTTAAATGTATATGCAGCATGAGAAAAAGTGAAAAGTACATTCATCAGACAAAGAATGACTGTGCTTCAAATGTAAAATACTACCTTCAGACAAAGAATGACCAGCCTGGCATTTCCAGCTAAGAAAGAACATTTTTAAACTGTGCTTTTGGAAAGTATAGTGCAGCTGGCTGTGACACTTTTAGGAACATTTCTGACTGTTTTTTACTTTTAATTTTTGGTCTGTGGGTTGCATGCATAACACCTTGTATGCCGCAGTGGTTCCCTACTTCTGTGGCTGCAAGTTTTCTCTCTAGCAAGTTTCACAATCAGTGAATCAATAAGATTGCTCCCTTAACTGTATCCTAATTTGACAATTAACAAATACAGGAGTAGACATGGGGACACATACGTAACTCTGAAGTCAGGATTTGAAAGCAATTGCAAGTTTAATTGCAAGTTGTTATAAATAACATTTATCAATATACAGGCACATGCATCATCACAGCAAAGTTTGTGCCCTTTTGGAATTTTGGTCAAAAGTAGATGAAAAACTCAGAGTGAATATACAACTAGCTCTCACTAATGTGTACTACTGCAGCTACAAGATTCAGTATGAATTCATAACATTTTGTGAAAAACAAATTTATGACAATATATTGTGGAATTATCAAAATACAAGATGTTTCTGTTTGATAGCTGACGAAACCAACATAAGTGACACTGAGCCAGCTGCTTTTGTCATGCATTATGTATATTCTTTGAGAATGCAATATTTTGTGAAAGATATATTTGGGGTTCCTTGATGACAACAGGCACAAAGTAGAAGTACTCATTAAATTGATTTTCAACAATCTATCCTGATTTGAATTTAATCATTTTAACATGGGAGGGTTAGGATTTGATGGAAATGGTGAAATGAGTCAGAAGATATCTGGGAGCAAACCAGGCAGCAGCTAACTTTATCACCGATTTATGGCTTACTTTATTGGCAATAACTTTCATTGGCAATTAAGCTTGCCGTTGACCACCAGTATTACAATGGTTTCCATTAGCAGCGTTGGAATCAATCAACTTCATAATTAGAGTGATTGTGTTTCAATGTTTACTGCAGTATTTGACCCCACTGACCATTGGTCTTAAAGTGAGTGAGCAAGTGACAAATGTGGTTTTGTTGCTACGAAACAAGTAAGAAGATCCTATATTTTGTAATTTCTGGAAAAATGTATTATTGTGGCTACCCCTTCAATGACCTAAAAATATTACATTATCAAACACCCCAATTAAAACACTGCAAAACATTAAAGCTTTAAAGTTTTTCTCCCTTTTCTGGATAATTTTCAGAGATAAACAAGAGTATACTGTTCATTGCTACAGAATAAGGGCCAGTGCCTGCTGCCTGGAAAATCCAACCTCATTGACAGGAGCACTGTCGATATACTGTATACCCAAATGTCCACATCATCCTTAAGTATTGCCTATAATGCCCATGCTTTGTTTTGCTTTTTTAAGAGTTTTATATAAAACTAGCCAACCCGCGGCGTAGCATACGCCGCATAATTATGTATTGATGGATGAACACTTCCTGAAAGACACAGTTGTCCAAATGGGGTGGGTTTGAGGATACGACTGTGAGTGAATGAAAAGATGGAACTCTGGAGAGAGCAACATACAATTGTCCATGACTGAAAACTGGGTTGGGCAGATGCAAGCATATCATTTTGAAAGTGTGTCCCTGTGCCTTATTAATTGTCATTGCAAAGGCCAATCTAACAGGAAATTGTCTGCGTGTAAACGTAAAAGGCAAATTTGAATCTGATGGGGTCAGGGATTCTCTCTCTCTCTCTCTCTCGCGTGCGCGCGCCTGTGTGTGTGTGTCTCTCTCTCTCGTGTGTGTGTGTGTGTCTCTGTCTCTCTCTCTCGCGTGTGCCTGTGTGTGTATGTGTCTCTCTCTCACATGTGCCTCTGTGTGTGTGTGTGTGTCTCTCTCTCTTGCGTGCCTGTGTGTGTGTGTGTCTCTCTCTCGCGCGCGCCTGGTGTGTGTGTGTCTCGCGCGCACCTGTGTGCTGTAAGTGAATGAAAAGATGAAACTCTGGAGAGAGCAACATACAATTGTCCGTGACTGAAAACTGGGTTTGGCAGATACATTCATATCTTTTTGAAAGTTTGTCCCTGCGCCTTATTAATTGTCATTGCAAAGGCCAATCTAACAGGAAATTGCGTGTAAAAGTAAAAGGCAAATTTGAATCTGATGGGGTCAGGGAAATCTGGGGAATAAGGACAGTTTGTGAGGTAGCAGCTGTGATTGTTTTACACTCCAGTACATTGCGGTGAATGCTGAGAACAGTCCATCTAGTGCCTTTACAGAGACTTCTTGCTGGCATGAGGTTTCTGAGAAGCATGGCAACTGAACCAATTTTAAGTTTGACTTTATGCGGAGGCATGCCAGTGGGAGTAATGGCTGCTCGGTGGGTCATGGGAATAACGCCGCCGGATCGCCAGTCAGCATCATTTATGGTTGGAACTACGACGGTATGTGATCTTCTTCGAACCTCTGACTTTCGTTCTTGATTAATGAAAACATTCTTGGCATTCGTGTGCCATGGTCGGTTGCTTAGTGAAATGTTGGTGGGCAGGGCTCGGTCTTGCGTGCGTCTTGCTTGCCATGGACTTGTGAATTATATATATAGATATAAAATATGGCAAAGGGGAAACTGTTGGGATTGGCACATTGAAACTGGTTCAGAGAGGGTACTTCAAGAATTTGAACCAACTTGGACAAGACAGATTGTTATCTTGTTATAAGGTAAAAATGCAGTTTATTTTAATGCATTTACTCTGTTTATTATTATTACCTACATATAGACTAAATTCTAAACCTTGTGCTACAATGTGGGAAAGTAAAGTCTTATTAATTAACAATCTATCTCAATTTCATAATGTTGAATGTTTCAGTAATATTTGTATACATCATAATATATTCCACAGGCTTATCTACACATTGGAATCATTTAAAGCAAAGCAACCAGTCACCGACCCAACTAACAGAGCCCCCCAATCCCTTACTGGTTAAGGGACAATCTCGTTGTGTTACTGTGCTATCACATGTTGACTCAATATATTATGTGATTGAAACCCTGCTAACCTGGAGTCCTTTAAAAAATGGGAGATCACTAGTCAAAAAAAAAAACAAAAAACAAGGAAATAAATGAGAATAAAATACTCTTGTAAAACTCTGTCAATCAACTTACTGAGCTAACAGTTGTCAGTTGCCCATTGGGTCAGTGTGTCTCAGAAGTGGGAGCTCATTGCAGAACTAGTGCAAGCAAAAGCAGACCAGGGGGACTCTGCAAAGTGACATTTTTTAAAGCAGATTACTGCCTACATGTTAAGATGAATGTAGATTAGGGCAAGACCCTGAAGGAGAAGACATTTTTAAATAAATTATTTTACAATTTTGAATAAGTAAGTTACCTAAATGGCAGAATCCAAAAACAGGCTGGAAGTCAGAAATAAAAAAAGCAAAAACACTCAGGCATGAGTTTCAGCAAAGCATATGATAAATCCAAAACCCAAAGACAGACAAAGGTCAAAATGCACTACAAAACAAAACAAACCTACTAGAGCAAGGGGAACAGTGGATCATGGCTGTCGAAAGGCAAGAAATGGCAAATACTTTCATTATCCTAGAGCTCTTTCTTGTCTCATCCTCTATATATCAAAAGCCCGTAGTAGGAGTCTGGGGCAGAAGGCAGGAGAAAGGAAGGGGAGTACAAGGAATAGAGCATCAGACCTTTTTAAAATAACATTAGCCAGGAAATTATTTAAAGCTAAACTGACTCCTGCCACTGAGCTCTCTATGGAAGTTCTCTATGCTTTCAAAAAAAGGTTTCCCTTGGGCTGCATCAATGCTTTGTCTCCATTTGCACTCAGCTGCATAAGACATACTTTAACAGTGTCTTGAAAGCAGTTTGCATTCTTCTTTAAGTTTTATGGCAAGTCAGTCTGGCCAGTGTGGACGTTTTGAAACACTGACTGTTTTTTATTTTAGAAAGAATATGGCCTGTAAAGCCAAAAATTGTGCAACCACTAAAGACTAGCCATATGCACAAATATAGCCAATTCCTTTGAGACTTGTTCTGATTGTGACTTGCCACAACTACAGAATGATTCTATTCAAAGAATGAATGCTCATCTTTGGGGCTCATTATATAGGGTGGTCCAGATCTAATTATGCAACTTTTAATTCAATGCATAAAATAATGCAAGACAAAAGAATTGTTCAAAATATCTTGTAATAAACGAATGCAGGAACTGCCTGCATACTCTCGCCACATGAGGCCAGGCATTGTCATGCACCAGGAGGAACTCAGGACCCACTGCACCAGCATAGGGTCTGACAATGGGTCCAAGGATTTCATCCAGATACCTAATGGCAGTCAAGGTGCCATTGTCTAGCCTGTAGAGGTCTGTGTGTCCCTCCATGGATATGCCTTCCCAGACCATCACTGACTCACCATTTTGTAGGTCTCTGGCAGTGCTCATCCTGTATCTCCTTGCCCAAAGGAGCAGATACCGGTCCTGCTGATGGATTAAGGACCTTCTACGGCCTTGTCCTGCTCTCCTAGAGTAACTGCCTGTCACCTGGATTCTCCTCCATGCCCTTGAGACTGTGCTGGGAGACACAGCAAACCTTCTGGCCATGGCACTTATTGATGTGCCATACCTGGAGAAGTTGAAGTACCTGTGCAACCTCTGTAGGGTCCAGATATCGCCTCATGCTACCAGTAGTGACATTGACCGTAGCCAAATGCAAAACTAGTGAAACAACAGTCAGAAAAGATGAGGAGGGAAAAATGTCAGTAGCCTCCACCTGTTAAACCATTCCTGTTTTGGGGGCTGTCTCAATGTTGCCCCTCCAGTGCACCTGTTACTGATTTCATTAACACCAAATCAGCTGAAACTGATTAACAACCCCCTCTGCTACTTAACTGGCCAGATCAATAGCCCAGAAGTTTCATTGAGTTAACTTGGCTATACTCTGATTAAAAAGTGTTCCTTTAATTTTTTGAGCAGTATATTTAGTGCATGCTTGGTAACAAGATTTTGAGGTTACATGCATATTGATAATATATTTACACAATACATTAATTAATTCAGATCTCTACTGTACATTGCATATATTTCTCTTAATATTAAAAATATGTCTGGCATTAAATTTGTCACCTTTCCTGGTCCCTTGTCTAGTTTTGCTGTCAGGTTTAACCTTTCCAGACAACAATTTTTAATTGCTTATCAAGCAGCAACGGGGTCATTGCAGTTTAGGTTCCTATCCTCTAATACCTTTGTTTGAGGGAACACCAAATGGAGCATCACTGCTTAATGAACACTTTTTGCAATTCAATTCTGGTTATTTTTGTATGGCGCTCTTCACTGAGTGTAGGCGAAGAGTGCTGTGACAAGTTTTGAGGTAAAATGCAAATACACACTTTACAAATTACTAATTGCATTATGTACTGTATATACATAAAGACATATTATATACTACAAAAGGAAAATAGTATCTTGTATTATGTAAAATTGGACAAAACTAAATACATTATACAAGAAACAATTTTTCAGTATTTTCATGTCACAAAGTAGTCAGTACAATTGATTCTATAATTCTACAACTAAAGCAAAGTCAGATAAAGTGAATTTCTTATAGCCATACAATGACTCGGTGATGGGAAATGAACCAACCACATTGTACTGTTTAACACTTTAGCCATTACAGCACACAAATAATCTAAAAAAATACATAAACTTAAACAAGAGTGAAAAGACAACATATTTTAACATATTGGAGAAATATCTTGGAAGTGATTGCCTCTCAAGATTTTAGTAATGTAAAAAATATACATTTGATGTCCAGGGGCAAGTCCAAAAATGTTAAAATGTTAGTTAGTCAAAATAGTATTTGATTAGATAGTTTTCTATTATGTGCTTAAAAAAGAAAATTAGACTTAGTGAGTCATTAACTGAATTATAAGCATAATATGTTATATATAAATAAATATTTGTAATATAGCCATTAAATGTGATAAGCTAATTCTGAATGTAACCTGTGCCAGCCAACTAAAATGTCAGTGCTGATATTCTTTAAGCATTGCATGAGCAATAAATAATTAGCCTTTTGATATATAAAGGCTGTGTTTGCTTTACAAGGGAGCTGTTTAATCAACTATTAAAGGTCATAATCATATCAAAGTATTTAAAATTAACAAAAGGGTATGGCTTAGAGTTTAAACAGAGTGCTTTGACCCTTGTTTCTAACTCAGTGATTGCATAATGCTGTTTAAAATTGCAAATTACCAGCTCAGCTAACCCTGTAAGTATCCTGGTCATGTGAAAAACATCAGGTACCTTCTAAAAAGGTACACATTTTTTGCACATGTTGCCTCTTATAAATTCACTGCTAAAAAAAAATCATTTGGTGTGAAAGAAAAAAGAATGCTAATGAATATGCAACATATACAAAACCAGAGCAAAAGGTTGTACCTGAGTTTTTGTTCATTATGTGTTTAAAAAATAACTTTGGAGTTGCTGGTCTTTTTCTGTTCTGTATTATAACATTTTATTTTAAATTTCCAGTACAGTACATTTTAACTATTGCAACATTTAATTGTATATGACATTTTTAGGTGTGTTTGCGTATAATGCAATAAGCACCTATTGTGAAAGCCATGTGTGTCTGTCTGTCTGTTTGTATGAAACAATTTGAAATTTGTCAGAACAGTTACAATTTCATTGAGATGCCTCAAACAGATCATGCTGCACCAAGTTTTTGAAATTTCAGAATCTCCCACTGAAAAGCATTGGTGAATCTGCAAACTAATTTTGATCTGTAAAATCTTAAAACTTAGAAACATTCTGTGCAGCTTCCAAATATGAATTAGTTAACTATTTCAATTTCAATTCAATTTCACCTTGACAAATGTTACACCAACTTCTATATTTTGTATATTTCCTTCTTTACTCATCAAATCTCAAATGCAATACCAGGGAAAGGTGCACGCACAAGGAGCTTGTACATTAGCACCCTTCTCCTGCTGCTTCAGAAAAGTTAATGATAAAAGTGCCAAAAAAGTCATTTCTCTGGAAATAAATTGAAGATGAAAGCAATTATGTAAGCATATATAAAACTAAACTGACTGAACTAATATTATCTGCAGATTACTATTGTAAAGAACTGATGTGATTAACATGCATCTGAATGGTATTTCAACTAATGAATTCCACAGTAAAGGTGTAGCTCCACTATGTGATTTAAACATAGAGAACTGCAGGTAATATGTGGGCAGTAGACTGGAGCCTCTGGGCATGCAAGAAGGACCCCACTGTGGTATGCATTTTCTACAGTGCAAGAAAAGGTTGATTGTATCACAAACAGCAAGGACAGAGCAGTATTACAGTTTGTGCTGCGCTGAAACAGTTACTTAGCAGTACAGCTTTCCATAGACTGAGCTGGGGTCTCGGTTTTTCCATGTCAGAAAAGCCACGCTTACTTTTAAGTATCTTTAGACTAGAACTGAAATATTTAAGATAATTGCCACCTTTGGTATTCCTGTTATACAATAAATCAGTTCTTAGTTATTTATATAATTTTAATGAATTGCTGGGTTTTAACTAATATTAATGAATGGCAAATATGAGTTGCTTTTCGCCTTTCATAGGGTAATATTAATAGTAATATAATGCTAGCATTGGTCATTTTATATTAATAGTTACATTTCTTTTGGCACTTATTGGGTATTACTCTATTAGGTATAATTTTAAAAATGTTATGTTTAAGAAAACTGAACATCAGTTAGTCACAGACCCTCCACCACTAACACACATCAATTGATGCCATTTTTACATCACTTGAATTGAAATCTGCTGTGTATAAAAGCTATTAATCCACCACAAGCCTACTTAGGTTACATTTTTAACTGCAGGATATTATAATGTACTGTTAAAAAGCAAATATTTAATGTAGTCCAATAACTGCATCCTATTATCACTGTTATTTTTGAATATGACTCATTCCTACACAAATATTTAATAAATAAATATGTGATAACTGATTCTTGGATAAAATAAAAAAAATGTGAAATGCTCCAACTTCATTTAAGTTAACTTAGTCCCTGAATGCATTTGAATGTTATGCCATGGCTGCACTTTCTAACTTGTTTACAACTGTTTGCTTTCTTGCTACCAGGACATGACTTCATCTTCTGTGGCATTTATGCCACCTTTTCTTCATTATTAATACTTTTCATTCCTCTCTGTAAAATTATCACTCATCCTACACTATGGAATAGTTTCACATACCACTGGACATGTCTATAGAGAAACCTCCTTCTATCCATCCATTTTGTGTACCTACTTATTCCTTACAAGGAAACAGACATTGCAAAATGGATAACATAATAAAGGCAAATGGGGGAAGTTAGGGCTTCCTTAAAGTTCTGTCCCTTTCCCTTTAACCAATAAAGAAATCCTGTAACATTCGCATATATCCTAATTAAAATTAATATTTGAGATCTTGAGAGTCATTCTGGGCAGCACCTAAAATAATATTTTAGTCTGGCTGTGCCGGATCCTCATGTTTATATACAATAAGAGAGCGATGGGATGATATGCATTTTTAAGCACAGAACATACTGCATACAAGTGTTTAAATTGATACTTGGACAAGATGAACTCCTTCAAATGTAAATTGCGGGCTAAATTCAGCGAAATTAAAAACAAGGAAGGATATCTTTATATAGCATTTTAGTGAAGAACAGGATAAGACACACTTTAGGAATTTTGAATAATGAAACACACGGAATTGATTAAAGTATCACCTCTCGAGAGGTGTTCAATATATGAAGGGAATTGTAATGAAGTGCAGAACATTATTATATTAAATGAACAATTGTTTAACAATCTACTAGATACAGATTGTTAAAGTTTATACTTAAGAACTATTGTGCACTTTCATTACTTAATCTACAGAAATAGTATTCAAATCTGGTTTTAAGTATTTCATGGTTTAAAATGTTTATGTGTGAAATGAAAGTATCTAATATGTCAATTCTTTATAGACGTAGCATACATAAATACGTGGTTAATTCAGGGCATCATGAGACTGGAGGATGTCCTGTTAGGACTGGGTGGAAACAACCCTGGAAATTGCGCCAGTCCATTACAGGACCCAGTCATGCACACACCAACGTTCACACTTACAATTGGCCAATTTAGAGATCTTAGTTAACGTAATCTGCATCCTTTTGTGGATGCAGGAGGAAAACCAAAGTACCTGGACAAAACCCACGCAGGTATATTTAGAACATGCAAAAACCTTTTGGACAATGACTGGGTGTGAGATTTGAACCCAGGATGCTGGATTTGTAAAGCAGCAGCACTAAACATGTGGCCGATAGACCTGTATATTTATTTTAAAAAATGGAAAGGACTCTTTAATTTACAAAACAAACACTGATTTCTACTTTTATAATTGTAAAGTACATACTTTCATGTCTTCCCAAAATATTGTCAATATGGCAACACCAACAAAGGCATAAAACCAAAAAATTGTATAAAGAGAATACAATTTATGTATAGCCTTAACTGCAAATTAAATTGTAGCGTTTATACCAATCTTAAACTCAAGTCATGCAAATGCCACCCAGAGCCAAATATAGCACGCTCTCTAACTCTTGGGCAAAGCTAAAAAGCACTTTGGTCTGACTTCCAAATGGCATGTGTACTCACCCATACTTGACAGCTACACACCTTACTTACTGAAGGGAAACTACTACTTTTATTGCCTGGCTACAGTGAATCAATTATTTGTTTATATTGTGTTGGACAAACAAGGCCCTTTCCTGGCCGGAAGGCCGTCATAGTGGAAGGACCAGGGGAGCAGATATACACAGTGCACTGCCTCCCCCGGAGCACTAGATGGCAGCCCCCTACTGTTGCAGCGACACCTTGGATACCCACAGGGCTCCGTGGGAGTTGGAGTGTGGCACAGCCCTGTTGGGTTCCGTGGCAGCCGCCAGGGTGAGCTGAAGAGCCTTACTTTGGCTGGGAGTGATTCCAGTCCTCCCCAATGAGACACCTGGAGTACTCCCAGGTGCAGCTTAAAAGGGGAGCCGCCATGCCTTCATTCTGAGAGCCACAGTTGGGAGGTAGAGAATGAAGAGTGGAAGGGAAGGCAGAGGAAAAAAAGAGAAGACAAAGTTCTTGGTTCATTAATTGTGTTTATTGTGCTCTGGACTGTGCAGTGTGCTGGGTGGTTGGGAAACCAAGAAAGGAAAGTGTTGTTGGACTTGTGCCTGTGTCTCTTGTGTATGCATACACATCTACAGGTGTATATATATATATATATATATATATATATATATATATATATATAAAATCCAACATCTGTCTGTCTGTACAAATTTCAAGAGAAAACTACTTAATGGATTTATTTTTTCTATAATTTGCTTGAATATTTTGGTTGATTTTGTGAATTCTCTCATTGCACTAAGTATCATAGTTCGCTTGCGGTACCAATTTATTTGAGCGAATCCGAAAGAGACGCTGAGGGAGGGGACTTCCTCGCTCACGTGCCAGCCTCCGTTCGAGTCACTCTACCTCTCGCCACATGTTGGATCATACCTTGCCTCCGCTTAGTTAGCAATACCTGTTTGTTCAACAGACATTATCATCTACATCTTCATCTATCATTTTCAGTACCTCTTTGCGGCAGCAGCTGCCGGCTTGCTGCGCGACATGCTTCTTGCATGGCACTACGAACATTTAAAAGATCAAGCTGTGGCCATCCTGAGGTCTCTCACTCTCCTGTCTCTCTTCTCCCAGACTCCCTCTGCTCCGACCGCTGCTACCGGCCCACTGGATCCCCTTGATGAAGAAGACTTTGTTTTCTTTCGAGCAGGAGCCGGGGCCAATGTGTCAAGTTTGACAGCTGTTCCTTGTGAAGCCAATTCGCCTCTGTAAGAGACTTGTGTTTGTAACTGGCGGTACAGCAATAAAGTTTGTACTCCTTGGAAAACCTGCTGAACTTTCCTGTGCAACTTTGTGACCCAAGCTTGACTATATATATACATATATATATATATATATATATATATATATATATACACACACACACACACACACACGCACACACACACACACACACACACACACACACACACAGGTATATGCAGTTTTTATGTTGCAAAATGTGTTATGATGCTTGGCTGTAATCGTACAAACTACTTTGGATAGAAAATATCCTTGAATCTGCTGATGTGATTGCCAATGACCCTGTACTATTTGAAAGAAAGAGTAAGAAAAGCTACTGTGAGAGATGGCTGAAGTTTTTAATAGCACTGTTTATCAACTCATTAATTCATAGACTCTTTGAATGATTATATTAGGTAAAGCAAAATTCATGTACAATTATTCCAGGAGTGCAGTGCTCCCTTAGATTTTGTACAGCATCTTTGATGCAAGGTGTCATTCCCTGGATTTGGCCCAGAAGTTCCTTAAAGGGCTCAAAGGCTTCTGCCTGCCAGAGATATGGGCCATATTACAGAAAGACACAGTGGCAAGGGGAAAGAGCAGATGCAGTGAAAGAGACAGAGTTAGAGAGTGAGCTTAGCGGACAGAAAGAAAAGTACAGCAGCACTTGAAGCTGTGTAGAGGAGAGCAAGCAAGCATATCCCAGGACTTCAGGACATATCCTACTCTGACACCATCAAGAGTATTAAAACTGTTTAGTGTCAAGCAGAGGAGACTGTGAGGGGACCTATTTCAGGTCTTCAAATTCTTTAAAGGCATTGATAACGTAGGTCAAGCAGAAATATTTCAGTTTAACAGGGAAACGTGCAATGGAAATTAAGTAGAAGTGTGTTTAGGCCCTTCATTATACAGTTGTGGGAATCTGAAAAAAGTACAGAATCATTTCGTTGAAGCAGAAACCTTTGAAAACCTTTAAGAAGTATCTTAATGAAATATTGGGACTGCTTAGCTATGAGCTATACAAATGAGCTTGATGGACTAAATGGTGTCCTCTCATATGTGAAATGTCTTATGTTCTTATATGTCCTATATGTTCCTACTTCTATAGCAATTTAGGAGGAAGGAAAGTGACATTAGGAACAAAACCTGTATTCTTAGTTCCACTTAGGTATTTTCATTCTGCTGCATTATGTCAGATTATTTTTGATACATTGAATTTACCTTATAATCATACCTACTTTGCTTATTTCAGTTAATAAATACATTGCACTGGATGTCTGTGAATTTTGCAAGTTGGAGATTAAAGTCAGTCTCAGGCTACAACACATACTGTAAATATTTTAACATTAGAACATTTAAGAACATTCTTCTCTTAACTCTGATCCAGGTGAAGTTATCAATTAACTCCATGTTTTTCCATTACTACATTGCATTGTTTTCTAACTTGCCTAATTCATCCTTTCCAGATTGTGCATGCTTCCTAGACTTCATAAATCTAACCATCTAACAGATGAAGCTGAGTGGTGGTGTGCCTTTTTTACAATGGAGAAAATTAAAGAAGTTCTGATTTAAATGAATAATGGGAAGGCCCATAGTCTTGAAGGTATTTCACCCAAGTTCAAATCAGCATCTTTGTCTTCCTTTCTTTCAAATGTTAATTTAAACCATTCACTAAATTTGTTTAAACCCTAAAGTCAACACATATTACTGTATGTCAGAGTTATAGATCACTCTACTTTATGATCTTTGATGCAAAACTGATACTTTCTAGTGTGCTATCTTAAATCTTTGACCCTAAACTCAGTTTAAATTAGATTTATGTGTTCCCTTCTCACTTCAAACAACTTAATCATTGTTTCGGCCCCTTTTTTATCGCACAATGCAGTATTGCTCTGACCCGATGCTGAAAAAGCATCTGATTGGCTAAACTGGTAATTTCCTATATCAATTTATAATATTTCTTCCTTATCATTGCCTCAAGGTGTCTTCATCTCCTATGAAACTGTGTCAGTTACCAGGCTTAATTCTGTCCTTTAACTGATCAGTCCCTCTTCTCAGACTGCCTCATTTCAAAATGCCATAAATATTACTGACTACATTGTATATCTGGGCACTGACATATCGTAAATGTGATTTCTGCTTTCTGCTGTCCTTGGATCCTCAAACATGTCAAGGCTCCAATCCAATTATGAACTAACAGTGACTTTTTAACTCCACCTAGCCATTGTTAAAGTGAATGTTGTTCCCTGGTTTAGCTTTATAAGTATTATGATCCTCCTCTCTGCTCCTCCTCCTCCTTTTTGGTCAGAGCTCCATAGTGTCTTGGGCAAAGCTAAAAAGCACTTAGTCTCCTCTTCTAAATGGTATGTGCATTCGCCCGTATTTAATAATTGCACCTTAATTACTGAAGGGCAACTACTACTTTTCCTGCCTGTGTTTAGTGAAGCATTTATTTATTTGGTGACTTACCTAGCAGATCTGGCCTAAAATCATTCCAAAATCTTCAGCCTGCTGTGACATTCCAGTCTGTTGCCTTCATTCAGTGTGCAGGTCCACTCAATATTAAAAAATACCTGTATCATGTTTGCCTAACTTTGTTAACTCCCATCTGTCCTCTTTTTGCCTTGGAAGCTTCTTTTCTTGTCTAAGAATCCTTTCACTGTTCCCTGCTTTTTGCTTTTCTAATATTTCTATAAATACCCCCTCTAACTAATCAATGGTGTCTGGATTTTGTTCCATCTCCTGTAAAGAAAATCATGATAAGGGCTTGTATCAGCAGATTTTAGATAACATCCCAGAAGAGAGACCAGATTTTATCTTATTCCATCAGGGATGGCAGAGGTGGACATAGTTAATAGAATCACTCGAAGAATTATTCCAGGTTTGTGAATACAATGGAAGGACAGTGGGGAACACACAATACAATTTTATACATTTCCAACACTTGAGGCTATTAAGGCCCCTACAAAGTCCTCTGGCCTGTTTTGTAAAAATGGATCAGCAGTTGAGCAGGAACACCTGGGGCCATCAGAGGGAAAAGAAAACACCAGGGGTCCTGTAGGGTGATATCTGGCTCCAACATGCTTTAAAGCAAACCAAAAGTGACATCAGTAGTACTCCTAGGATCAGGATTAAAAGAGACCATTGGCCACTGGTCCAGGGACCTTAGAATCAAGAGGGATGGTGCTGTCAAGAGAGTTCAGCTGGAGGAGGAATGAAAGACCAATGAATTGTATATAAAAAGAGAGTCTAAAGGAGCAGGAGATACCAAAAAGTAGGCAACTGGGCCAGTCACCCTATCAGGTGACTCCTGTTTAGGCCCAGAAAGGTGGCAGGTTTGTTGCCTTCCCCCACCTAGTTTGTGCTTTGTTACCCCGGCACCCTTCTGTGTTTATTGTGCCATTTTTATCTCATAATAAATCCCTCTGTTTTATATAATCTTGGCCTCATTGGTTGCTTTTGGAGCACAGGTTGACCCATGAGCACCCCTCCAGGCTACTCACCTTTTCTTTTCTGTTAGGAAAACATCTTAAAACACATTAGAAATTCCATAAGTAATGAGGAAACCAAATCATCAAGTCACACAATTTAAAAATATACCAATGTCTTATTATACTACTCATAAATTATATATTGTGGATTGTCATCCTAATCCTGAGTGCCATCTATGCCCCTTCCATATGACTGTAGCTTTACACATATGTAGGGGTATCATCCCACTGTTTGGACTTTCTGGGTATGGATTTCTGTCTTATCTTCTAAGATGTTATCAGTTAGGTGTTAATACTACTAAACTATAACTTCTCTACTATTTAAGCCCCATAAACTAATAACTTGGCTGTCCTCTTTTTATAATATATACTTTAATTGCAATCTGTATTGTGTACTATCAAAGGTCTATTAAGCAAATCCAATTTGGGTGCGGCTCTAGTGAAGCTTTTCATAGCCAGAAACCCCTAAAACAATTTTAACCCCCATTGTACCTAGTTGCCCTCTAACCTGTCTGTCTTTTTGTTGTCAATTTCATGCCTCTGTGGAGTGGGAAGTCAAGCTGATGCTACCACAGAACTTTGAATTTTGTAGAGGTGGGAAATGGCAGTGAGTGCAATTGTTATTCACCCCATATAGTTCATAGTGGTAACCAACTATAATGAACATGTGGATTATGTTACACAAGTTACGTGAGAATTTTATTTTATTTTTTCCTTGGTCATTTTTCACATCGTTTGCCATTGGGTAGAATGAGTCACCACTATGTTCAATTATATTTCATAAATTTCTGTTATTCAGTTCTGTCATTTTGCATGAAAACATGAGATTAAAAACTTTTCTTGGAAGCCACTACAAACTACATTTATATGCTTTACAGTGTAATGGAATTTTGACAAAGCTAGCAATTTGTATTAAAATTTGACAAAAGTAAAGGTTTTGTTAAATAAACTAAATAAAAACACACTTTTTGTATATAATTTGAATGGAAAAATATATAAAGGTAAGGGAGCTAGAATGTCTACTTTTATCCTGAAGCTCCTTATTAAATTTACCAGTAAGTGGTGCAGAATTGCATATGTAAGCATGACCAAGTATACCTAGTAAGACAAATGCAGGCCCTGCTCTTTTTGAATGAAGTGTACTTCAGGCAAAAAACCTCTGATTGTGTTTAATTAAATGTCTTGAAAGCTCCTCGGTTTTATTTACTTAGATATGCTGAAATCAGCTGGCTATGAACAGCAGGTTACAGAAATAGCTCCTTTCAAAAGGAATAGATATTAGTCATTCCCATAAATGTATGGTAAATACAGTATGTAGGCCATATTGTATACACTACAAAACTCAGAAAACTGCAATAAAATTAAACTGAATTTCATTCATTAGTTTCCAACTCTTTCATGTTAAGGACTGTGTAGTGTACATGTACTGTATAATATATTAAAAAGGTATATTGTTTGATAAACAAAAATTAATAAATGCATACAGAGCATAAACAGTACAGAAACAACTATGCAGGATACTGCTTTGAACTGTCACTGTTACCATTTTAGGAAAGCCCATATATGCTAATGTGCAGTCATCATCATCTTGTCAACCATAAAACAAAAAAGAAATAAGAAAATTAATCCCTTAATCAGTATCCTACAATGTATGATCATTGGCACAGTCTCTCTATTTGTGCTTTTATCACTTACAATTGTTTATAATTGAGTATTTTCATTGATTGCTGAGATCGAAACTTTCAGGTTAACCCATCTTTTGGTTTGAAATTCACCAGGCTGGGCTAGCTGGTATGCATGTCCTTCTTTATATAAAAAGCACCTGAAGGAAAGGCAGCTTTGCTATCAGTCACTTCAGCACTAATTGTATTTCCCCAAGAAGCAATTAACAATGATTAGTAGGAAATCTGTACATATATCTTTTATTAAAACAAGAACAAAACCCATAAAATGTGTTCAGTTAATATTAAATAATTAAGTTTCACAAAATTCCAAATGGTTACACAATTTATTAACATGTTTTATACTACAAATAAATAACCAGCTGGTGTATTATTTTTTTAATTAATGTTCTGGTGTGGAATTACATCTTAGTTGATGTTAATGCAGTTTTAAATGTTTGTAGACTGAATCTGTAGAAAGTTCTTGATGTACAATAAGATACAAACATTTGATTTATGACTTAATCTTGTCACCTGGTAATGATAATACTTTATCAGAAAGCAAAATAATTTCTTTTCAGTAGAAAGGCCATTAGCTTGCTGTTGCAATGGGGTCGGTACTACTGTGAAAATGATGAATGGATAACTGAAGCCCTGTGGAATGCCACTAGCAGTCAATCATTTTCCCTCTTATACTGTATGTGAATTAGGAGTCAAACTGTTCCCATGTGAAGGCGTCCAATTTAAATAGTAAAAGCAGTGCTACATATTTTAATTTTAACACAGTAGCTGACAGCTGCAGTGCCAGTCAATGACAATCTCAGGCGGAACTACACCACATGATGATGGCATAAGGACATAATTTGTTTTATCATTGGAATGACTTACATCATCTGGATTTTGTATCCATCCATTTGAGGAGGCACTTGAAAGAAAGGCAAGTAATATTATAAGACCATAACATGTGTGTGCATAGAATCATATTGGTTTTATACCCCTCAAATATATTTTTTCTTCTACTACCACATATCAGTAACAACTATGTGAAAGTCTTTTTGAGTTGTGTTCTTCAAATTTCTCATACTTAAAATGTTGGTCAGTAAAATGCTCTGGTTATTGTATATCCTACATTTGGAAATTGACAATCAAGTATTTTGGCTGTTTGCTTTGCTAAGCAGTTTATTCTGACTGTATATATAATAGTCTTCAGTGATACTGCCGAATACCAGGAGAGCTTTAGTGATGCACAACTCAACTGCTTTAGCATCAATTACTTGATTTACATGGCCTGTGTTGGCAAGGAGTGTATGTTGTACAACAGATTCCTGCTATAAGGCACCCAGCCATAAGCTTTCTCACATATACAACAGATTATGCGACAAAATGTCTTACTAGCCCACTTTTTCCCTCCTTTGAAATATGAGGTCTGTCATGATATTAATGGGACTGATGGAAAACATCCAAAGAGCCATAACATATATACTGATGGACTTCACAGAAGACAATTTCAAAAAATGATTCCAGGGTGGAAGGATTATTGATTGCTCTTCTATAGCAGCTTCATTTATTTCATGACAGACCTGACAGAAACATCTAGAAGTTGATTTTAAGAATGCATTTTTTTGGTGGATGTAGAATTCCTTACATAAAATTCTGAGAAAAATAAAGAAAGCAAAGTAAAAAAAAATATCACACTTCCTTACATAAATATGGTGATTTTGGAAAATTGATCATTAAATATATTTACTGTAGATTACAGTCCACAAGTGCTTAGCCACTGTCAGAAAATGTAGTCTTTCTTCCTTTAGTTCTCTGTTTGGATGAGAAAGTGGACCCAAACATTCAAATGTACTCTTAATCATTATAGGACTGTACAGCATTTATTTAAGTAAAATATGTATATCTAATAATGGGAATGTTAATGTTAAATTTGAAATATGTGAATTTCATTGCATAGTAACATTAAGGAATCAACAAATACGAATTGAACAAAATTGTACATACGCACATCTGGCATTGGGTGTGTGTGTAGCTTCTCATGTTAGTTTCACGCTGCAATGCTTACTTTTTGCCAAAGCTCCCCAACAAGTGTTTTTTAGGAGGAGTTAATGATAACCCTGAGATAACCCTGCTCATTATGTCTGCTAATGTTAAGCACCTCCAACCCCAATGATTTCAACAAGCTATAACAAGTAAGGCCCTGTCTTTTCAAAGTAAGAAAAATTGTTTCCAAAAACATACATTTATTAACTGCCATTTATTTAGTATTAAAATGTATTCATTTAAGGTGCATTGCATTGTATTACCTATGACTTTCAGGTTAACAAGTTGCATTCAGGGGAAAATAGCAATGTTTTTCATTATTTCTTTCAGGAAAATAAGTCATTTTGCCATATAGTAAGTCACACATTTTATATATGTACTTGTATACTGAGTACCTGTGAGGCAATTAGTGATAATCTGATAATACATCTCAGTTTGCAGTGCTAACTTAATCATTGTACTCTAGACAGACAGTTTCTTTTTAAGCACTACAGTAACTATTTCATTTGCCAGTGCCATCACGTGGTTAGCTTTCTTTGGGTTTTCATAAAGGATCTGAACTTTCATGGCTCACTTTCCACCCTGCCTTTCTTCATACTTAATCTCTATTCTGTTACAAACAAATTAACTTAGGCAGAGTTTTTGCTACATCGGAGTATCTAAAAAAGATATCACACTTCAGTTAGTATCTAGGTGTTTACTTTCACACTTTGGCAATTTTAGGCGACAAATTATCATTTTATCTACAACAACAACAACAACATTTATTTATATAGCACATTTTCATACAAAAAGTAGCTCAAAGTGCTTTACATAATGAAGAAAAGAAGAATAAAAGACAAATAAGAAATTAAAATAAGACAACCTTAGTTAACATAAAAAGGAGTAAGGTCCGATGGCCAGGGTGGACAGAAAAAACAAAAAAAAAACTCCAGAAGGCTGGAGAAAAAAAATAAAATCTGTAGGGGTTCCAGGCCACGAGACCGCCCAGTCCCCTTTGGGCATTCTACCTAACATAAATGAAATAGTCCTCTTTGTATCTACATTTCAGCACTGCGACATTTCAGACAATAACAGTCTGTAGGGAAAAATGCACCAAAAAAATTTATCTTGTATCTTGTGGCTTGTGCTGTAATTACATTTTCTTCAAGTTGTATGTCTTTATAACTTGCCAGTATTTAACGTACTTTCAAAGCATTTAAAATCGAAATATTTGAGTATTATAATACATTTCAGAGTCTCTTTTCATGATTTTATGAGTGTGTTTGGATATAGATTTTTTTTCTTTTTTATTAACTTGCCATGTCACTAATGATTAATGGAAATGATATATAATTAGAACATTAGAACAATCTAGACAAGAACTGGCCATTTAGCTCAACAAAGCTCACCAGCCCATTCCAATTAATTCTTCTAAAATAACATCAAGTCTAGTTTCGAAAGTCCCTGAAGTCCTACTGTCTTCACGCTATTTGATAGCTTATTCCAAGTGTCTATGGTTCTCAGTGTAAAGAAAAACTTCCTAAAGTTTGTTTGAAATTTACCCTTAATAAGTTTCCAACTGTGTCCCCATGTTCTTGATACTAATTCCCTTCATAGTTCCTGTACAATAGAATGTGATACTCTTCTTACATTGTGCACCCATTTCTTCTTTGCTTTTCTATTTTCATAGTAACACATTGCCTTCATTTTCATATATTTTTAAAATAAAATAGAGAAACAATTAGTTAGGTCATATGTAGTTCAGGAGATGCTCCTGGATGCCCCCCCATTTTCCCAATACTTCGTATGATCTTTTTCTAAAATGTTCATACTGCTGGAGAACTTCACTTCTATCATCTCAACAGTTCCCGTGTTGTATTCTAAATTGTATTAATCTAAATTGACTGTGCGCTGTAATACAAAATAAATAACCCACTTGTTTCATCCTGACAGCACTGGGTGAAAGACAGGAAGCAGCCCTTAACAAGGCAAAAATCTATCACAGGCCCACGTTAAGCATTCACCCACATGTGTAGCAGGGCTAATTTGGAGTCATCAGTTAACCTAACCTATTGGAGCAAAATCAAAGTACCTGGAGGAAATTGTTCAAACTCCATGCTGAGTACGATCCCGGAACACAGCATGCAGGAAACAGCAATACACTCTGGACTATACAGTATCCCCCTATTGCACTTGATTAAGTTAGATAAAAATATACATTAATGAATAAATAATATAAATATTTAATATAAAAAATAATATTTCTACATGTTTTTGTACACTTTATGGTAATTTGCAAAACAGATTAGACAGTCACCCCAATATAGCTAATTTAGTTTCGGCTAAATGTATCTCAAGGTGATGCTGACAAGTTTATAGAGGATGTCTGAATTTTTGGTTAATTTCCTATTCAACTTCATTTGTATTTTTTTTTCTATTTTTCTATTTCTATCTATACAGTTAACTAATTCTAATGATGCGGTTTTGATGCATAGTCTAGTACATTTTACATTTGCCTTGCAGAGCACTTTTTGATAGTGTTCTCCCTCATAGGCACTATATAATTATCCCTCTTCAATTAAACAAGTTTAATTCATTCTCAGGATTGAAGGAAAGGAAACAAGCTCTACATGGGATACAATATAAAGTAAATAATGGGATATAAAGTAAAAAATGGATTTACCCTTGCTTGCTTCTACACAGCACACTATTAAAACTTTACCAACTCAGAGGTTTAATACACATATATACTGTTTTGTTTTTTTTTTCATTTATCTGGAACAGAGACAGTAAAGGTGACTTACTGAAGATTGCTCAGATAATTAGTGGTGGGTTTTGAAAAAGCAAGTTTAATTAATCTAGCAGTCAATGATAATAAACATGGTAGACTATAATTAGTTTAACAAATGGCAACAGCAAAGAAGCAATTTACTGTGTTTTGAAGTTTTATTAGATATTGCCCAGTGTTATGGTTATGGCTGGTGTTCAAATTCTTGTTTATTGTCGTTTTTGTTCATTTTTATTTCTTTTGTCTATATAATTGTCTAATATTGCTGCATTTGGTATTTATTTCCATTCTGTGTTTGTAATTAGTTTTGTGTATTTAATTTCTATGTGCTCTACAGTATAATATTTCATGTATTTTGTGGGTGGCTCCCCAAGAGGCAGGGCCACCTGTCCATCTCCATCAAGGGACTGTTCTCAATCCTATAAAGGCTCAGGAAACGTGCAGACCTTGGTGGTTCTTTGTATGTGCTGGAGTTGGTGAGTTTCTCTTTTGATTAACACTGTGGTTTTGAGGAATTACTGGATTTTTTGACCTCTGTGCTTTGTGCTCAGGAAAAGTTCACCTTCTGAATTTGTGTTTTTGGGATGCGTTTGCCTTGGGTTGTCTTTGTTGTTTAAGGCAACTACTTCTGGGCTTTGGATCTTTCTTATTTCATAACATTTTCAAAAATAAATCTTTTATTTATTAAGATTCTTTGTTTTGCACATTCTTTCTTCAAGCCAAAGGTCGATAGATCTTTCCAACGTGGGGCTTTTTGCAACAGTTTATAGGATGTTTGTGCTTATGAACTCCTAGTTTATCATCATCAAGCAAATAACTCATTGGCAACTAGAATATTTTGATTTTTATTGCCTATATACTTAGCACACTAAGGGTAACTTAAAATCTTCTAATGGCATCAGTTATTTTTGCTAAATTTATATAGCGAATCAATTGAAAATATTTGTTTATTTGATGCATTGAGCCATTGGACTTACAGTGTTAATATTGTTCAATTTGACAAGAATAGACACTGAAAAAAGACTGAATTATTTGTTATAATAAATCACCAGGACACATTTTTTTCTAAATATGGAAATAAGTCTTCATAACTTGAATCTCCAAAGTAGTAATTAATTCATGATGTGTCTCAACAGTTTTGATTCATTTGGGACTTAGTCTAGATGCTTTTTTTTAATCAAATTCTAATGCTTCAGTGAAATGAATCATTCATTAACTGTAAATCAAATGTTCAGGGGAGATACTGAAGGAAAACAGCTGATCATTAATCTTGTGATTTCAGGTAATGCACTGAGCTAATATTGTGAGCATTTGTCAGTCCTGGATGATATTGATCATGGTCTTGTGTTTTGATTTTTCTAAAGCACTAAATATATTTTGGGCATTGTAGAACAGATTTAATAAATTGGATATACACATCAATCATCAACTTTGTCATTGTTTCTGCAATGCCCCACTATTTCAGTACTCACAATACAGTATATTTGTTTAGATCAGCCTGTTGCATTCTTTTTGCCAAGCATTTTCTGGATTTTGTATCACACCTACTTAAGCATTAAATGGATAAGCTAGTGTAACTTGTATTGCTGTATTAGTCTCCAGAACAATATCGCATTGCATCTGCAAGTATCAAGTTTGGTCAATGAAAAAAAACGTATATTCCTAAGAATTACTTGTAATGCATTGAAATCAGTTCAGTTTTTTTTTCCAGCACCTCCTGAAACACTGCTATAAGAAAACCCCCACATATGATATACTATTTGACTTGTTTTGATGTCTAGGTATGCAAGATGTTGAACATGTTTGTGTTCCTTTGCCCTCTACACTTCAAAAACCTTATTATTAGGCCATTTTCGGACCATATTTTTTGCAGGAAATTACATTCTTACAATAAAAATACACACTGTCTTCAGAAAAAATGATAAGAAGAACTTGAAGTTATGCATGCCACATCAACTGACCCCAGGGGTTCAACCTCTAATAAAATTTGAGGGGTTAATCTTTTTCACAAAACTCTGCAAAAATGGGGATTGCTAATATAGGCATGTGGAGTGCCGTTTTATATTATTTTCATGTTGTTGATCACAAATTGTTATATCAACAGGTTCTTTGGTAAAGGAAGTAGACTAAAACAAGGTGATGATTCAGTGTTTTTTGTATTTAAAGATTGTTTACACATTTTTAACAGGTGCAGCTTTTTTCATGCTTTTCTGTTAACTTATCCTGTTTCCTCAAGTCAGCAAACATATTATTTCTGTTTGTGAATTTGGCAAATCCCACCTAAACATCAAGCTACCTTGTGCTTTTACAGATTCCCTACTTTTTGCAGTGAACAGCAGCTGTTTATTTTTGCAGTCTGTTGCACTATGTCCATAATACAAAATAATGGTTATTAAGATGGGAGGAAAATATAGTCAAAGGTATGGGAAAGACGTAAAAATCCCAAAGTAAGCTCTAATGCTTTCAAACTGAAATATTTAAACAGAAAATACAGGAACATTAGGTAGTTATTTACATAAGCTAGAAGACACACGGTCAGTGTAATGGGTTCTCTTTTTATTTCTCCATTTTCTTTCCCATCATCTGAATGAAAAGTAATTTGTGATGCCAGGCAACACGATTAGATGCGGTGGTTATATGCCATCAGCATTTAAATAAAGACTAAGAGTGGAGTACAAACCCCCTACCAGTAGTATACATGCTGTACGGTGGTTTCAAATAAGCAAGAACATGTCATGGAATGTTAGAGTTAGAGATATATTTACTCTACATCATTTCACAAATATTATGGATAAAGAAAACAAACAAATTTCAAAGGGTTATTTTGCTATTTTCAGTGGTCCATTCTAATCCAAAATATATAATGTTAAGCATTAAACTTTTACACAGTACACATCTACATCCCTATTACAGATTCCAAAATAACAGCTAGCTAGCTTTTACCAGAAGAGATGCTTTTTTCATTAGTTTTATCTTATACTACACACTTATATTTAAGACACATGTGAAGTCATGTGCCCCTATGTTAACTGTGTTCTTTTTCTGAAGAAAAGTGAGAAGCATATCATTATCACTTCTGCCTCATTTTCACAAATAGTTTGCAAAATCTGCAACCTGATAACATAACCGATGCTGACAAGCATCATGTGCCATGTTCATATTCCAGGATTTTGAAATTTGGAAAGCCATTACCTTCAACCAGACTGTAAATCTTATGCTGATAGGAAATTTTTGATACAGGAGTGGTAGTAGAAAAAAAGCATGCTAACATAATATAAAGCTTCTCATACATATGGGATTTAGTTGTTCTACAGTTCACAAAATCAGGATGTTTTAAGTTTACAAAGGAAACATTGAGTTTTTAATTTACAAGTACATGACTTGGTGGAATATCAGTGTACTATCATATTTGCATGTAGTAGGACAACTTACAGAACAAGAAAAATTGAAGTGATCACCGTGTAATCTTTCATTACAAATAAATTGCTATCTTAAACACAACAAGGGAGAGCGATGCTATAATGCTGTAAAAATTAACATTTTATGAAAAGCGCACAAAGTAAAAATGAGAATAAAAAGTATGGAAAAATCATAAAACAATTCATGTACCTCATATTTAAGAACATGTACAGTCTTTATTATAACATAGCATACTATTAGACTACAAAGTGGAATTCTGGGTTACAGGTACCAGGAGAGTAAGCTGACAGCACTGGACACAAGGCAGGAATCAGCCTCAGACAGGGCACCATTCCAAGGCAGACTCTTGCATAAGCTCACATGGGGCCAGTTTAGAGTTGGCAGTTAACAGTAATAAGCAAGCTTGTGTGTCTATGATCCATGATTACAAAGGAAAAACATGCAAAACTTCACATGAATGTTGACCAGATTGTAGATTTTTTTATTTTTATTTTTTTATTTTATTGATTTTACTAGGGTGGCCAAGTCCCCCTGGCGCCTTTGGTGCCCAACCCCCAGTTGTGGCCAGAATATAAGTAAAATCTGTAAATATACAAAAGAAAAATTATTATTTATTGGAGTCAAAATCACGAGATTCTATAAATATGCAAAAGAAAAATTAATTACTGTTTAACAGTAAAAATCATGAAATGAGAATAAAATATTTACGATTGGAGTATTCCCATTAAACTGAGGTCCACTATGCTCGATGAGTATTTATCAGAGACTAAATAAACGATCCATTCATTATAACTGACATTCTTATAGATAAAAAAAAAAACTTAAAAAAAAAAATGACTCATTTAAATAACAGGAAAAATCACGTGAAAACTAAAGTGGTATGCAATGGGTCATCGTAACTCAACCTTCTTGATATTTTAGTTATAATTTAAAAACGGAATAAAAGTCTGAAAATCTAATAACATCACATTAAAGTTTGATAAATTCTGAAAAGAATGATACCAAACATATATATGTAGGTTTTAAAATAAGCCCGACAAAAAACGTGACATAAAATCGTTGCACAAAATCATTGCACTTTCAGGCTTAGGATTTTATATATATTGAGAGTAGATTAACCCCTGAGACCGCTGAGAAAGAGAGCTAGGCCAGCAGACTAAAACTTTAAGCTAGTAAAAATATGTAAATAGATAAATTAATAAATGAGTAATGATAAATGGAGTAAAAGAGGGGAGCCAGATTGTAGATTTAAACCAGGGACATTGGATCCATGAAGCAGTAGAACTAATCTCTGTGGTACCATGCCGTACTTGTATGAATATTATACATCACTTAAATGTATTTTTCGTCTTTATTATGCATTTATCTGTTATAATTTAATAATACTGTATATACAATTCAGTTTAATGGTTATTTGATTATTTGATTGATGACCATATTTTGTAAAATAAGAATAATCAATATGTTAATTGTAATAATTTGATTTTGTTTAGCATAATTTAATTTGTGGGTATAGTAAATATCACAGATTTATTAAACTGGAGTACTGTGTGACAGGCTTAATTTGAAATATAACATGCATAATATTAACTGTGTTTGTGGTGACATGCAAGAAAATAAACATCCATCCTTCTATCCCAGCACCATCAACTATAAGCAGAAACCAATGTAGAAATGAAGCTGGGTTTCTGGAGATACTGTATGAGGAAGCAGCATAAACCATTGCTCTGTTTTAAATAAGAAGAACTACCACAGACACCACAGAGGGGCATTGTTTGTGCATAGTATGGCAGTTACTACCTCTACCAGAAGTTCAGATGGGGTAATGGCCTCTGCGCAGGTACTGTAACTGGTTTGGCAGGTTGTTCCACTGCCTATAAGTTCTGATCAGCTGGGAGGCTGACTGATAAACAGTGCATGCAGTGCTGTGCAGCTTAAGAGTTTCTGGTTAACCAGTGGTGATATTTAGAAAAAACTCTTTGCAAGTAAAATAGACTCAATTTACACTATATATTTAATGTCAGTGATGTCATGCATATAATTTTTTATACTATTTTTTTGTTTTTTTTTACGATTGCATTTTGTTCTTTAAATGCATTTTGAAAAAGCCACTGGTAAGGATATATATATATATATATATATATATATATATATATATATATATATATATATATATATATATATATATATATATATTAGTGCTGGGCAGCGTTTCAAATTTTTAATCGTGATTAATCACATGATTGTCTGTGATTACTTGTGAATTGCGATTAATTGCAGACAATCACAACAATCACATTATGTGCAAAATTCAATAATGAACTCAAAAGTAGTGTATTGTGTGTATTTGGTCTGCAAACACTTTAAACAAATAAGGTGCTTATTAACAGCAGTATTCCCTTTACATAGTAGCAGTTAAAATATTTCTTGTAAATCTCAACTTAAACATTAATGTAGTCAAATCAAATATAAAACCAGTGAGTGTGTATGTACAGTATGTGTATATATATATATATATATATATATATATATATATATATATATATATATATATATAGTCACACACGCGCGATTACAGGGCAGCCAACTTGCCCAACGATGCGCTAAAGTAGCAACCAAGGGTATTTGATGTGGAATTCTTATGACTCTTTTTCACACCCTTCAGGAATAAAGAATACGAGTAAATAGCATACCTTTTGGAATTTGGCCACAACGAAACGCATTCACAGCAAATAAATCTCTTCTGGGTTCCAAAGATCCAACACCACAAGATGACTTCACTTCCGGTCCACTCCCGATGACCTCACTTCCGCCTTCCAACCATATCATCATCTCTGGTCTAATATTCCACAGCAAAATATCATTTCCTGTTCATCTGATATAAAAGGTCCCCTTGTTTCACTCATCAATGTCTCATGAAAAATCTGTTTGTCTGTTGGAGTTACAGTGCAAAAAGACTATTCCACGACCTGCAGTATATGGGATGGCATCCCAAACCTTTATGAGAGTCTTTTGTGTTTTTCTGTCTTCACTATATATATACAGTATATATTCAGTATGTATGTATGTATATATATATATATATATATATATATATATATATATATATATATATATATATATATATATATATATATATATATGACTTTACGCAAATGAGTGTATAATTTATGGTCCAAAGGTATATTGTATAATTCATTCTTAAAACATATTTAATATAAACAACCATCATACCTATGAATATAGTGCATCTCTTACAGGAATCAATTGACAGGAACAACAGAGAAAAATTTAGATGTAATAATGTGACTAAGCCCATTTCTGCCCTTGGCCAATAAGACTGTTAAGCAAAGCACATCATTGCTGCCTGATTCATATTTAAAAAATGTTTTTCCATTGCATTTTTACTATTAGTAAATTAATGGAGATACTCCTACTGCCACAACTATTTTTGATTTGTTCTCTTTTTTTTGTTTTTCCTCAAAACGTACTGTACATTAAATTAGATATGTTATTAAGGGATATTTCATATTTTATTTGAATTTTTCAGTTGACTGAACTGTAAAAATACTCATGGTTTAAGAAGCAGTGTCCAGTTCAATTTAATCATTTCATCAGAATAAAAAAAGTCTGTTTTCGTGTCTTTACTCACTAAACGACTATTAACATCTGAACGGCTTATATATTTCATTAAATAAGAAAAAAAATGCAGAGGGCATTATTAAATATAATGCTGCTCCGCCGCATCGAGAGGAGTCAGATGAGGTGGCTCGGGCATCTGATCAGGATGCCTCCTGGACGCCTCTCTGGTGAGGTGTCCCGGGCACGTCCAACCGGGAGGAGGCCCCGGGGAAGACCCAGGACACGCTGGAGGGACTATGTCTCCCGGCTGGCCTGGGAACGCCTTGGGATTCTCCCGGAAGAGCTAGAAGAAGTGGCCGGGGAGAGGGAAGTCTGGGCATCTCTGCTCAAGCTGCTGCCCCCGCGACCCGACCTCGGATAAGCGGGAGACAATGGATGGATGGATGGATTATTAAATATTTTAATTCAATTATTTATGTTAACTGCATTTTTAGAAAAATAAAATACTGACGATTGACAGAAAGATAAAAGGCAACAATACTCCCAGAGAGGATGTTGTGATTATGTTTTGTTTTCAATTATTCATTCCTTGTTTTCCATGTTTTTTTTTTTTTTGTTTAATTTGCTTAAAAATTTTTGTTCCTTTTTCCAATACCATTGTGGTTTTCGCATACACTAAAACTTTTCGGTGTGCTTGCCACTACGTTGGTCTGGAATTTGGTATGGTAATCTGCAATGCTTGACTTCACTGTCGTTACAACATTACAACGTTACAGCATTTCCAGGTTATCCAAGATAGGGTAACAATGGTGAAATTAGTGAGTGTGTTTTGTTTTTGTTTTTCTAGTATAAAGACTTTACTAAACTGAACATCGACTGCGATTTAGGGTTGTGTTTTTTGGTTTGGCAAAGAGCAGTTTTAAAGTATGGATACAATTTTGACTTGTTATTTAATTTATATTTCTACTTCAGGCATCTTTACCATTTCTGCTGCACTGTGCAGACAAAACTTCCTTAAAATAGTAAATCACATACAATAGACTTTTGAACTGAGAATAAGAACAGGAAAAAGTCATGTACCATGTGATTCAGTCAAACAGACTGCTCTTTAAACTTAATTGGAATGACAGATGGCAACCACGTGATTACTGAGAATCAATGAACATCTGAAACACTGGTATCTTAACTGACCCTAAAGATATCATCAGTCTTCAACTTCCCCTTTTTTGTAGAACTGCATGAAAAGTGCAAAAGGAAGAGTTTATTTTCCAGTTATTAGCATTAATTATTAGCCATATTTTAAGAAAAAAAATGAATATCCTAAAGATGAACTCAAAGTAAGGGAGCAACTTGCTATCATGTTTTCGCATTTCCTTGCAAATTTAACAGGACTCATTAGTTTATATTTACTCAAAACATACCTGATAAGCAGGAATTGGTTATTTTGTTCCTGTTATGTGCTTGTAACAGTTTGCTTTCTGTCTAAATACAGAACTGCAATTCCTAAGGCTGTCATTTGTGATGATCAAGCAGAAATGCATTGCAAAGAACAATGTATCCTTCACACGAGTCGTCGCATTGTTATTCTAAACCTGCTCATTATAATTTCCCTGCATTAGAAAAGCCATTAGAAAAAGAAAGCAAACAGTTGACAAGGCAGCTAGCTTAACTCTGAATACTCAGGTTGAGTGCAGAAAAATAAAAACAATAAATAAATTCAAGATCTCATGAAGCTAAGCCACAACAAAAGTATTTTGAGTGTTGACTAATTTTACCATTTTATTGGTAATGTGTTAAAAGAAAGTGCTTTTAAAATACTTGCAAAATAATAGGCTATATATCAGAAGAACTATAGAGCTATCGTTAAAAAAGACATTCTGCTGAAACTGTACATTGAACACATGAAGCTATAATTTCACAGGATTGTGCATTTTGCACATAGAAGAAATACAAATAGGAAGAACTTTCAACATAATGTGTGTTTCTTATTTATATTATGATATTTTGATAGTCTAATTGACTTTCATCACTTTAGTTATACAGTATGAGGCTGTGTTCAGGCCCAAAGCTCATTGTTAGTTTCAAAGAAGACCTTCTGGATCCCCTGGACACAATGACTACAAAGAGATACTCTCCAAAGAAATGAATCTATCTGTCCATTCAATATGCAGAGGGCCATATGGTTCCGGTGACAACACTGGGACAGAGGCAGGACAAACCCTAAGGCCGAATTTATACTTCATGCGACGCGATGCATGCTGTAGAGGACACTCCTGCTACGCAAGCATTGTAGTGTTCATACTTGGCGCGCACTTTACGTAAATCTGGAGGAATCCACCAGGTGGCAGTGCGAGATATTATCACGGTGAGAACAGGTTTGGCTTCGCAGTGTTGTGAATTGCCTGGAACACCCATTAAATTCCGATGACACCTTACTGCAATATCTCTGAAAAGGATGTTTAATGATGACATCCATCAATCCAGGGATGTGTCCATTTCAGCTAGCACTGTGCACGAGGCAGAAACAATCCCTGGACGAGGCATCAGCTCATCCAAAGGTGAATACAAGCACTCACATACACTAGCGTCATTTTAGTGTAACCAAATCTGCATATCTATGAAAGGAAACCCAGCAGGAAAACATGTAAACTCCAGGCAGGGAATATCAGGGACGTAACTCCCTGCGAGACAGCAGCGCTAATGCTCCGCCACCGTGTCACCCCCATGTGTGTATTAACAGTATTCATTATTTAAATGAAATTACTGATTAATCTGTAAAATGATACATACATACTTTAATACATTTCATCATGAAAGTGATATCAAGTATTAATGTAAGGATTCTAAATGTGCAGAGAGCTGGAATATCATACATTTAATGTGCTCAGTGTGGCGATCTATTGCTGGCGATCCGCTGCTGTCAGGACTGGAGGAAGCCCTAGAAAAAAAGACGGCACAGAAGACGATATGTGAGACTTTTAAAATGTATCGTGTCATTATGATCGGGAATATGCTACGCTTGAATATAAAAGCACCACGAATACATCTGTATGTTGGCATTTTGCTTCACCACATCGATCCATACATCAAACATTGAAGCGCGCATACCGATCTCGTAGGATCCGCAAAGCAGCTTTCTGTCACATGTAGATAGTAACCAGAGACTCTGACGTCACATTCCAACTTTTAGCACACTGCGCCCCCTGACTTTTTGCTGGTACTGTAACTTGCACATGCGTCGTGTTAATTTCTGAGGACCTGCTCAGAGGATGCATCAAATGAACGCTGGGAACGTGTGGCAGCCATAATGCGGGAGTGTACGCGTTCTGAGCATGAAGTATAAATGAGCCCTAAGGCGTGCTAGAACATTAAAGGGAATTATGTGCACATTGCCTCATTCGTGTCAGGCTAATTTATTGTACTTAGGTAAACTCATATATGGAAAGAATAAAGCTGACCCTAAGAAATCTATGCAGACGTAAGAAAAACATACAAATGTTACACAACTATTGGGCCAGGCATATGGCTCCAAATCCATAGATATGTGGAGCCTTTGTTGCAACAAGGTAACCTCTGTGACAAAATAAAAAAAACAGCCATTACTACTTGTCATAAAGAGCGGACCCCGCCACAGTAATCAAATGGCTGTGATAACTTCATGGAATTTAAAATTGTTCTAGAAGATATTATCTTCTGCCGTCTGAAGGACAAGAAATGTGCTAGTGTTTTTACATTAGCATACCTCGCTACTGTAAGTGAAACTGTCAATCAAAAAGCAAAGATGCAAGATGCAGTGTGTTAGCTTTTTATTACATACAGTAGCTGCATTTATTAGAGTGTTATATTTCAGCAGCAACAAACTAAGCAGCTGCAGCAAAATGCTAAAGTAGTTTGGGCTCATCTATCTAATGCTTTTGGAGGCACACTATTAGGAAATTAACAACATATCACCTAATCCAGTACATGTACTGATTATTGAATCTATTCTAATGTATTGTTGTAGGGTTAAATTGCAAAATGTTAGATTACTGATATAAAAGAGAGATGTTTTCATGCTGCAGAGAGGCATGTTAATAATACTTCATCCTAGGTGTCATGTTCTTTCTGGGGCTCCACTCCTGGCTCTATTTTCCCTTCTGCCTTTCTACTTTATGTGTTAATTGTTTTTCCCAAGTTCCCCTGAGAATCGAGCCAAAGGAGGCGGGCCACCAATTGTTTCCAATTACTCAGGTGTGCTGCTAATTATAGCAGCCATCTGGGGGACTGCTATTTAAAGCTCATTGTTTTATACAGTTCTTTCCTGAGACATCCTCTTCTACAGCCTGAAATCTTTCAAGTATAGTATACTATTTTTGATTTGAATTTGGTTTAGTTGCGGATTTATGTTGTAAGCACAATACTGTTTTACTGGTAGCAACAATAATGCACGGTTCCTTGGACCTCCCCCTTCCGGTCTCGCTCCCTTTTAAGGTGTTCCACCGCCATTTTTAGTCAGTCTTGTTGATAATTAGTTAGTTAGTTATAACTCACATCTGGAAAAATGTTGTCCTAATTTTTCAATTTTTTTTTGTTTTGTCAGAAATATATGAGGTTTACCATCAAGGTGCCTCAACTCTTTATCTTTCTCTGGTGTTTTTCTTACAATAGCTAAAAGCACCTACTGTTGTTGTCCTGCCAGCATGTCTTCAAGAAACAACATTGAGATACCTTAAACACAATAAAGTGTGCACATTTTTGAAATTTCAAAAATTCCCATTGAAAAGCATGAAATGCAGGTGAATATTTGAACTTATAAGTCATTTAACATACAAACATACTCTAAGTCTGTGATGTACTTTATACATGTTAAAAGGTTTATTTTCAGGGTGTTAGTTAACAGAATTCAATTTTTGAGGTTTAATTTACAATGCAATAAGTTTTGAAAGGTTTTATTTGTTTGTTTCTGTCTTTTTTTTTTTTGCCTGCTATGGCTGTAATTGTGGCATCAATGATGTCACAGAAATGACAGTATACATATTGCAATGGTTACAGTGTAAGTTTTTCTTTGGTGGATAAACAAGGTCTTAAAGAATTCTATCATAGTTAACTTAAAAGAAAAGAAAAGTATGTCCTAGCATCGGGTTTTCATTTCAGATACTCCTTTTGCCTCAAAATTTCAGTTCTCGTTTTGCCCTGTTCATTCCTGGTTGCTTTATTAATCTCATTTTCTCTGTCCTGACCCCTTGTCAGTCCTGACTGTGATTAATCCTGCATGTTGGGCATCATTTATAAAGTGTGCATATGCACAAATAGAGGCTCAAAATGTGCATACACAACTTCTCAAATAAACGTTGGCATTTATAACAGAAAACTTGACAGGAGAACATGAGTATATTTACAGCAACTCTAACCCAAGAGTATGCAACATTTCAGAGAATCTGGGAAATGATGGCTCCCACGATAAAGCAGGGAAATGCAGACAAACCAGCTAAATGACAACTCACATGTATAATAATTCATATCACCAAGCCATTATTATTATCGCTGTTGATGTGACAAACATATTATACCACAAAAGTGATGAATATGATACACAGACTGTTAGTTCCTTTTTAAGACAACCAATGCTGCATATTTGAACTGAAGAACTTTTTTGTTTTTTGTCAGTTTATTTCGACTATCCGCTGTCACTTTTCAGTGAATTGGCCGACAGTTCAGGAATATGTCAGTCAAGCTTCACACTGTCATGCCATCTGTTCTGGGAGCCATTAACTGACAGACAAGGTGCTACATCTAATTTTTTTATGGTGTGGGTGCACATACATAAACCATTATAAGATAAAATGACAATTAATCATTCACAAAAATGGTTATTTCAGATTGAGAAGTCGTAGAGTTGTTGTTTTAGAAAAACTATAACTTCTTCCAGAGTTTATTGTTGTGGTGTGATTAGTACTGACCAACTGTGTTCAAAAATGGGGACATGTTTACTTATCGACCCAGTAAAGCGTTCACATAAAGCGGGGGTGTCGAACTCCAGTCCTGGTGGGCCACAGTGGCTGCAGGTTTTCATTCCAACCCTTTTCCTAATCAGCAAGCCATTTTCACTGCTAATTAACTCCTTTCCCTTCATTTTTATAGCCCTGTTTTTAAGGATTCAATCCTCTGAATCGATTCTTTTCTTCATTAAATGGCAGCCAAACAGAAATGAGATGTGAAATGAGCCAACAGATGACCATCTAAATCGGAACATCAAACTCCAGCCAATTTCACTCCAACTAGTTCCTTAATGAGAAGCAAATTCTTGTCATTATTGAATATCAGGACTTGTTGCTGCTCTCATTCTGCCACGGTAGACTGTTGATTTTCTATCTTTTCTAAGACCACCGTCAAGATGTTTTGGTGACCTGAGCAGACCAACATGACGGAGACCTTCACCTTTCTTTATTTTCAGGTCAGCTGGTCATGTGGCACCTTGTTTTGTGTCTCATTATTGTTTGGCTGCTCATTAAAGAAAAAGAAACAACTAAGGGGTCTGAGTCATGTCAATTAAAACTGAGGCAAGACAAGTTAATCTGCAGCAAAAATGGCTCACTGATTAAGAAGATGGTTAGAACGAAAACCTGTAGCCATGGCGGAACCACCAGGACCAGAGTTGGACACCCCTGTTAAGGAACAGATAAACTCTGTATATACAATACAGTGTATATACGGGGTGGTGGGCAAAAGTAGGTGTACAGTTATGAGTACACAAAACAAAGAGTTTATCCTCGTATTATTATTTATTTATGAATTATTGTATTATTTATTTGTATTATTTGCCTTCTTATTTGTCTTCTTCTTTGTATTATTATTAAAGTGTGCTTGAGTATAGCAATCATAACCTCCATGTCTTTTGTCCACATGAACAACTGTAGACCTACTTTTGCCCACCCTTGCATATATATATACAGAATATATATCTATATATAGATAATAGATAATGCACATACCACAGTTTTTGGATGCCAAAAAGCACAGCATGCTATCTTATACAGATTTTTTTTTACTTCATCAGTGCTTAACCCCATTTAAAACATGTCCCTCTTTCCATGTATCTCTGCCTTTTACCCTTAAAAGGCCCTTATATACAGTATAGTGACACTCCTGAGCAGATACAGTACTCATTTCATACCTAATGTATAATAGTAGTGCTGCCAGGTGAATATGAACTCCAGTTAAGACCAAAGAAGACATTCAATGATTATTGAGGGGAAAAGGCTTGTACTCTGAGGGCAGATAGTCACTGAAAATAAAACGAGCATGGAGAAGATAAGAAGTGGGAGGTAGAAGCTGAAAATGTTGAAGAGTCGCAAAGGATTCTTGCACATCAGACCCAGTTCTGTCAAAATAGAGAGCAAAACCAGTTATTTTATGTACAGTTCCTGAAGTAAAATTTAGAATTTGAGTGGTATCTATTTCCTGCAATTTTCATTTTAGCTGGAGATTTTTTTTTGGTGTTCATAAATATGAAGATGCTGTGCCAAGAAAGCTTTACTGTACTATGTGCTGAATTTTAGCACTTGAAAAACTAACATAATGGTTGGAATGAGATCAGTGTTTGATTTCAACATATACTTGGATTCAGAAAACGGATCATTGCACTTTCAGGACAAAGCCTATGTATTTACTAGGGATTCATTAATGTCACTAGTGGTCAGCATATGTATATTTGTTCATAAAGTATACAAAGAACATTTCATGCAAATATCAGCATCCGCCGTCTATGAATCTGTGACTTACAGTATCTTCTTTAAGGAAGAATTGTTCTTTTAGGTTTCTAGGATAATTATTGCCACTTGAATAGGGTACACTGAAAATCTAACTTACATGTGCTAATTAACACGTCGCCACTCTCTAGTACCCTGATTAGTGAGTATAACTACCTTCCCTTGAATGTTCTTTTGTATTAGTTATAAAATCTCAGCACACAGTTTAAACAAGCAACTTCAAAAGAAATCTAATCTAGTAAGGAGTTCACATTGAGACTGGCATTAACTCCTGTAAGACATCCAATATAATTAATAGATGATATGTTGAAAATGAATTGTTAAAATGATTTATGTCTAGATCTCAATCACATGATTTATAATGCTTATGCACTTATTAAATGACAGGCAAACCTAAGGCTTGGGCTCCACATAAATTCTTAATAGTGTGTGCATTCACTGCTGTGTTAGACTGCACAGTTCTCTATTAGACCTGTCTTCCCCCTGTCAAGATTCCTGCTGGCCACTCCAGTTTTCACTGGAAGATTATAAAAAACTTACAAAGGGCACCAGCCTATCACAGGAAACAATCACTTACATCAGGCCAATATAAAATTGCCAGTTAGACTAACTGTCATTGCTTTGGTAATGTGGCCTACTAGACTTTAAACCAGTAGGCTGGTGGTTCAGTCCCCACCATTGTTGTGACACTGAGTGAGCCCCTTCTCCAACTTTTGGAAAAAACAATCTAGTTTTTTCAAACAATCAATCAAACAATCAGCACTTTAGTGCTTCATTCTGCAAATACCCTCTATACATTGAAACACATTTTTCTATTATTATAAACTGTACATCTATCCACATTCAAACCTGCTTATCCAGCTCAGGGTCCACTGTCTATTCTGAGACAATTCGGTACAAGTTGGAAACCAATCCATTGCAAAACATATTATGAAATAATATGTAATAATGTCAGTTATAAGCAGTTTAGTTATTGTAGTCCATATAAATAGGTATGCAACGTAACATAAAATTATCAAACCCACTTAATCTAATTTAAAGTTGCTTTGGAACCTCTCTTGGTTACATCATGCAAGAGGTAGGAACCAGCCCTGAGCAGAGTGCCAGTCCACTGAAGGACCCATATACACTCAAACTTATATTCACACCCACAATTTACAATCAGCAATTAACTTACTGTAACATGCATGTCTTTTGGAAAGTGTGTATATAACTGGAGTATCCACACAAAAACAGGGAGAATGTGTAGTTTCCAAACAGTCAATAACCAGGAATGGAATTGTGTGGCAGCAGTGTCTATTGCAACACCACCATGCCATCCTGCTTCATTTAAATAAATGTTTTAATTGATATGCACAAGTTACAGTGTACATCTGCATGACTACCTTGCATTACTTTAACTAAGTTAATGTATTAATCTTGCAGTGAAATTTAATATTTTTTTGCCTTTTCAGATATATACAAATTCTTTAAGAAGCAAATAATTGATGATGATGAAACATTTTGTCGTTCCTACACAAAAGGACCTCAGAAAATAAATGTACGAGTGTAACTGGTTGTTGTATTTGTAGGCTTTTTAAAAAATGTCTGAGTCCAAGGGATTCTTAGCTCCAGGGACAATCCAACCAGAGGTAGATTGGAGATTCTCGCAATCTAGAAGCTATACTCTTACCTATCTGCTAATGTAATTAACAAACTAATGCAAGACTAAATACAGTTTCATTATGATTTGTACAACCAAGTAGATATCAAACAACTTTTTCATGACATTACATTGTCAGAATACCACTGGAGCAATTCACTGCACACAGGTTCACATAACTGTATCTTGCCATCATGCCTGCACATATATTAATAGCAATAACTGCCACTTGGTGAATAAATAGCTTGTTGTATGTCAGCTGTCAGCTACTGAATGTCATTTCCAGCTGGCTGGGCGGCAGACACAATTCTTTTGTTTTACAAAGCAATTCGTTTGCTTGTCATTTACAGAATTGTGCAGCTGGATACAGATCGTCAATGTGTTTTGTCTTTGGATTGTAATTGCTCTCTTTGTATTTTGTTTGAAATCAAACCACTTTGTCTTCAGAGAAGATATATGGCCACAAAACCCATGACTAGTTCTCCTCTGAGTGTGTCTTCTGGGTTCAGGTGAATTTCTTACTTACCCAAATTTCTTATTTTCCTACTCCACAAAACCATTCTGCTAGGCTGTCAAATCTAAATTTACCTTTTTACTTTACATTTCACAATGCCCCATTTAGTAAAATTTTCACACATGCCCTATGTACAGAAACGTTTTCTTGTGTTTTACCATATTTTGTTTTTATTTATGCTTCTTTCTGTGCATAATTTACACTTAGAAAATGTCATTTATTGGAATGATATTTCTAGAGAGACATCTTTAATTGAGTGGTTTTTCAAAGATCTTGTTTAAAAATGTGAGGAAAGCATACTTTATGGGCTCAATATAGGGTGTCCCTAATCTAGCTAAGGAAGGAAAGGATTTGCTTGAGAATGTTACATATTATATAATGAAACATAATTGTCATAATCTAACAGACCAAAGAAAAATAAATACATAAATAAATTATTTTTGATCTGGCTTCCAGATCGTTAGTTAACATTTAGACAGCAGAGATTACACTACATTTTCAGTAAACAAGGTAGAAGTCAAAACCAAAAAACTAAGCAGCCCCAACCTCCTATCAGAAACATATCCAAGGCTAAGTTCAGGAATACATTGTTCAGGATCTGCAGGTAAATGTAAGCATATTTTGTGCTGTTTTTGATAACTTTTTTATTATTGTGTTCATAAGAATTACTTATGGATGCTTTGAAATCATTTGGGTTTTTTTTTGACTACCACTGCCTGGGTAGGGAAAGGTAAGGGGAAACTCCCACATATGATATACAGTTTGTTTTGATGTTTATTTATGCAAAACATTGAGCTTTTTGGAGTTCCTCCTTATGTTTGACCATCTAGATTCGAGCAACCATTTTTGGACCATAGTTTGTTTGGGAAATTACACTCTTATAATAAAGAGTAAACCAAGAGCTGTATTCAGCAAAAATGATCAGAAGGACATTAGGGGGGTTCACTCCTTAATGGGATAAGAAGGGATCAATGTTACTCTTTTTCACAAAATTTCAAAAATAGGGGATCAGCAATATAGGCACTGTTTTTTAAGCTATTTGAAGAATTCTGATCACAAATATAATGGTTTGATTCTTTAACAGTGATTCCAGCCCACTAAGAGCCATTCCCATATAGTGAGAAATGATAAATTTCACACATAAGTATATGGGGTATTATTTTAGACTATTTCAAGGTCAGTATATATAAACTGTTCAAAAAAATTAAAGGAACACTTTGAAAACACATCAGATCTCAATGGGAAAAAAATTCTGCTGGATATCTATACTAATATGGACTGGATAATGTGTTAGGAACGAAAGGATGCCACATTGTTTGATGGAAATGAAAATTATCAACCTACAGAGGGCTGAATTCAAAGACCCCCTGAAAATCAAACTGAAAAAATGATGTGGCAGGCTAGTCCATTTTGCCAAAATTTCATTGCAGCAACTCCAAATCGTACTCAGTAGTTTGTAGGGCCCCTACATGCTTGTATACATGCCTGAAAACTAACCACTGAATATGTTCTTTTCCAAAGAAAATAGAAAATCTGATGTGATGGGTAGCAAAGTGAATGGTTTTATTCACATCCTTTTTTATATTAAGTAATAAAAAAACAGTATCATCATTTAAAATTACGTAACAAGACCTTAATAAACACTTCTTTGGGTCTACATAGCACTTACAAAGCATCAGTAAAGTATTTATTTATCTCTGTAATTTGACCTACTAACACAGGGGTGGGCAAAGTCTTTCATTGGAGGGCCGCAGTGGCTGCAGGTTTTTGTTCCAACCCAATGGACTAATAAGAAGCACTTATTGCTCAAGTAAAACGTCTGCTTCATTTTAGTTGTCTCACTCGTTAATATTTTGAAGCCGTATTACTTATTTTAGACTTAAACAGCTGTATTCTCGGTTTTTAATTGCTCCTTATTAGCAATAAGATGCAAATGAAAAAAGAAAGCAGCAGTTCTCCATTTAGCTTGTTTCCATTTACACTGGTGTGTATTTATCATGCACTATTTGGTTTAATTAAAGACTTGGAAGAAAAGCAAAGAGAAAAAAGTGAAGGACTGAGAATTACTTCTCTGTTTTAGACATCAAATCATTTGGATGATATCCTTAGAAAGGAAAAAAAATCTAGAATATGAGAATGACCTGACATGGCAGAGTTAAAGTACTAACAAGCCATGAAATTTAATTATTGGCAAGGATTGTTTTCTAATTAAGCAACTGGGTTGGAGCAAAAACCTGCAGCCACTGCGGCCCTCCAGGACTGGCTTTGCCCACCCCTTTACTAACAGAACTTCACTTTGGAGTGGTCTCAGGTGGCTTAACTGAGACACATATTTCTCTTGGTATTGCATATTTAGTATAAGACCTGTGAATCTTTGATATTAACAAGTCATTATACCATCATATCGATATGCCACACTGCACCAAGTTGAATAACCTCTCTAATGATGTTTTGTGTTATGAAGACTGAAGAAAGCGTTTGTTAAGGTCTTGTTATCTACTCTATATATATAAAAATCCTAAGCCTAAAAGTGCAACGATTTTGTGTAACGATTTTATGTGACTTTTTATGTCACGTTTTTTGTCACGCTTTAAATCTGGCTTATTTTAAAATGTTTGGTATCATTCTTTTCAGAATTTATCGAACTTTAATGTGATGTTGTCAGATTTTCAGATTCTAATTCCATTTTTAAATTATAAACTAAAAAATATCAAGAACTCACGGCCCGCAAGATGAGACTTTGTGCCAAGAGATTTAACCACGTCCGGGGCTGGAAATAAAAGACAAAGAGTAGGACAGCTGATGTACAGGCTTTTAAATGTTTGAAGCGCTGCACAAGATGCAGATCACGTGGCGCAGCAGCAGCAGCAGCAGCTGATCGAGCAAAGAAGAGGTAAAAAAAACTGTATTTGTTTCCCATTGTATCACCATTTAAGACGGGGTTTTTGGTGGAGCAACCGTGTCTTTTTGGGGTGTATTCAGCCTCCCTCTTCACAACATCAGTGGGAGAGACGCGAAGTGGCTGGCGTGTAGTGCAGACCGGGGGGGCTGGTGAGCAAAGCGAGCAGGGGTGAAACCCCTAGTATAACAATAAGTAAGTAAAAAACTTAATTTTTGTATTGGTCATGTGATGTTATCATTATCAGCCCAAAATCTACAGTAGTTAGCACCCAAATTAACAATGTATGTTTAGGAAAGCGGAACAATAAAACCAACAAATTAAGCTAAAGGCACCAAATATCCAAATATAGATTAACAAATCAAGTAATATTTATTTATAAATTATTGTCCTAATCTGTAGTTAGAATGTCCTGAATGTAGACAGGGTCTGAGCATCTAAAGCAATGATTATGTTAGCTGAAGCATGCTTAAAAATACAATTGCTAATAATATTTACAATATACATATTTACAGTCTATTGTAGAATATTGCAAGGAATACTGGGAAAAGTCATGGGTCACAACCCCCCACAAAAGAAAATGAGACTATGACATATACAGACATCAATACATCCTTTCAATTCAGCCTTCTAATCCAATATGGGTTTATGGAAAGCCAAAGGTTATTCAAGCAGTAATCAGTAAAATTGAAAGAAACCACTCTGACAGAGATGTCAATTTATAGCATATGCTGGTATTTTGGCTGGCAAAAATAACAAGCATTTTGCTTGGAAGTCATTGCAAGTGTGCCTGCCAAACAATGTAGAAAATTTCATTGAGATTGTTTGTGCAGACATAAGGATTAGAATCTTAATTTGACCACACATTGTTTTACAATGAATGAATTGCGTGTGTAAGTTTGCCTGCTGTTTTGCACTGCCATGTACTCAATGCAATGGCACTTGAATGTCACCTGATTTTCTTCCATGTACAGGATGTATAGAGTATAACTGTACAGTTTTTACAATGTGGCTCTGCTTTAAGCAGATCTTAACCACTTGTCTTTGTCTTTCTTGTGGCTGCAGTAATAACATACAGTAGTAGTCTCAAATCTACTTAGTCCAAATCATGGCTGTAGGGAGCCAAAACCTAACTTGACAGCATTTAGCATAAAGGAGCAAACAGCCCCGGAATGCTCTCCCCAGGTTGTCCACCCGCTAGGCATCAGTCTGTGACAAGCCCAATAACACACTCACTCACACCCACACTCACCAAAGCCCATTTGTGCACACATCCTCACTCATATAGGGACAATTTAGAATCACCAATTCACCAGACACATGCATCTTTTGAGATGGGGGAGGAAAACCAATTCAAACACAGGGAGAAAATCCAAACTTCACATAGACAATGCCTAGGCAAATGATTTGACCACAGGACACCTTCCTCTCTGCAATGATATTGATCCAAAATATATTCTTGAGCCTTTGATGCCGCGCCATTTTTTTCCACAGGTGTCTCCAAGATTTTGGTAGTATTGACAGCTCCATGTCATGTACGTTGACAAAAGCATCTCCTGAAATCTTTTCTCTTAATGCTCACTTATCACAACTGTAAAGACTGTCAGTTCTTCACATTTCCTTTGTGGCTTTTCTTTCTTTTTTCTGTCGTTTTTTATTACTGTAGTTTTGATCTTCACAGTGTTCATTTAGTATAACTGGCACCATTTCTGAGCTGTAAAAGTAAAAGATAATATCCCAAAGGACAAGTGGTTTTCTCTGTTATAGATATAGATTCCAAAATGTACACTTCAGATTATGCTCTGGGGTGTTCAGCTCATCATGGTGTGCTGGGTAAGATAACTGTTTTACCTCATGGCAGCCAGTCCTCTCATTGATTGGCTTAATCCTGTCCTATGGTACATCTGTCTTGTTTTTTACCTGCATCTGAAGTCCAGTCAGGAGACATACACTATGAGGCAAGCAAGAATTTTATTAGCCTAGGTGGATTGCATTTCTGTTTTTTGCAGTTGCTGTGCCATCACTGCACTTTCCTAGCACATTCTTCCACATTTATTTTACCCATATTTAGCACTGGACGATTGCACTATTCATTATCAAAATTGTGTTCCCCGTAGAGCATTTCTGAGCTTGTCCACCAGCTAGAATCAGCCCTGTTCTTCACACAGGCAGCACTGCCATGAACCAAACAACCAAGCAATGTATCAGGGAGAACCAAAGAAGAACATTGGTAGTCTGAGCATCTGTCATCAATGTTATCTCTCACTGCAATATAACAGGCTTACACCTCTAAAACAGTTACACTCTTTCACACTTAAATATTCTGCACAGGATGATCCCACTTCAAACACCAGATTCTGCTTGCACTTAGTCCAAACTCCCTGGAGCAAACCCTGGTCTTCACACTTTGAGTTCCACCATGAGCAAAACTGAATATCATTACAATAAGTAATATTTGGTGAAACTAGGGAATCCATTCCCGGACGGGTTTATCCATTCCCGGGAATCCTGGGCTCCCAGGGATGACACAGTGCACGGGCATCTCACATGTGAACAGTTTTAGAACAACCGACACTTATTTTTAATAAAACTACTGCAATATGTTGACACCAATAAAAGACTAACCTTATCTACAAGCAGTTCATGCTGTCATATAAGTACATGTATCTAGTTAGTTGCGGTAAGAACAACATAGAAAGCACAATGTGTCCAGCATGCGGTCGTCCAGGCGAGAGCGCAAATTCGTTCAGAGTACACCAGCCACTGAGAAAGCACACTCTGCCTCCACTGAAGTAGGCAGCACAGTCATCAGATACTGATACACTTGTTCTAAACAACGCCTATGCTTGCCATTGCTCTGAAACACCGGCATTTCAGCTTTTACTGATGCATCCAGTTTCTTGTCATCATTCTGTGATGGCAAGTTTCTTGGCACAGATAATGCAGATGTAACAAACTGACGCATTGCAGTTTCAAGTTGATGTTCAAAGCTGTTAACAGCACAGACGTCAATGGACTGCCCCGTCCCGGCCTTCATGAGCTGCAGAGTGCAGACTCCTCCCAGTCCACTGTGCTCAGTCTTAGTGGGAGCCGGGAGACTGACTGCTGCTGGTCTGTTGTTTGACTAAATTAATCAGCAACACACTACACCGTGGGCCAAAAAACCGTACCACTTAATTATTTTCAACTATAACTCTGTTATTTCTTGATCGATTTTTACACTTTTACACGCTATATATGCGAGCTTGGCCGTTCCTGTTCACCCGGGAATTCCAGCAGTTTCATTCCCGGGAATGCAGGAATGAAAAATGTCCGGGAATCCTGGGCTCCCAAATGGGTTCCCTAGGTGAAACCATTCAGCAAGCAGCTACTATTTATTGGTATACAGAAATCATTTTGAAAATGTTTTAACTTCACTTCTATATTCTTTCATTTGATTCTGAAACGTGATATTAACTGAGGAGGGAGAAGAACATAGAAAATGCACGTAAAAATCACAAGAATGTAATTTAAAGTTAATACGATCTTCTAGGATTATATGTTCTTAAACTGATTTGCAGGCAGTCAATGGCAGCCCAAGGTGCACTATAGGTAAATAAATCTGGTGAGACATTTGACCATGACAGGGTACAATGCCCACATTCACTAACAAGAACACATTTATTCATTTCAGTCTACTTACCAGAATGTCTATGGACTGCAGAATGAAAATGAAGTCAATGAAGGAGACCCAAATGCTTCCTGCAATTGTGTCCACAGTTCAGTTAGGTTTATTTTTCAACAGATCATTTTCCATTAGACAGACTTTGAGCACTCTACACATTTACATATGATTATTTTCTTATATGATACACTACCATGGCTGTTTGTTTGTCTGTCCAGGATTTTAAATCACCTGTAGCTCGCAAACCATTTGACCTATTGACCTGAAATTTGGTGCACATATAATAAGTGACGCATACTGTCCGTTTTCGGGTAATGATTGACCTCTAAAGTTATTCCTCTTTTTATTTTATTTTATTGTAGAATCAATTCTTGGCAGCGGCCCCTACCTCTTCATATCTTAAATCATTCTTGAGGCAGATTGAAGACTTAAGTGCCAGCTTAAGTGAAAAATTAAAGAAAACGTACTATGTAATTGCAACACAAATACTGACTTAGTCAGTTTAAACACGAAAAGATGCCGACAAAAGGAAAGAAGAAGCGGCTGCTAGGGTGGAGAAAAGAAGAGATGCTCAGGAAGCAGCAGGGGCATCAACCTCTGAGCAAACGAATGCTAAACGTACAGAGAAAGAGGATGAAAACTATGAAAACTATGAATGCTCAAGTCAAGTAAGTGTATTCACTGCATGCTATCAAGCAGTGTGGAGTTATTGGTATTATATAATTAAAACACAAAATGCTACGCACACCATACAGTACATGCACACTATATTCGGGAAGTAAAACACAAATGAAGCAGTTTTGCCCTTGTAAAATCCCTATAAGCTAAAAAGCTATACAAAATGATGAAGGGTATGCCAACCTTCTAAAAAAACATGTTCTATGCAGTTCTTGTAAAGCTATGGGTGGTAGTGCTGGGCTTCCATTGCACCACAACATACAAACAATGCTTGTACCATTTCCATATACTGTAAAAGTATAAAGTAACTGACTATTGAATTTTTCTTAAAATCCTGTTCTGTACAGGAATTTAAGAGCAGGCTCTTGAAAAAGTTCACTTCCAAGTTTTAGCTCTTGTTTTCTATATAATTGCTCTCTTAAAAAAGCAGAATGAGTGAAACAAGCAAAGCACCAACTCATAACTTTTAAAAGTATTTATTGTACAATAAAGTGTAGTAGCTCATCCTGCTGAATACAGTTAAATTTATGTTTTCATCCTTTTCTGGGCTAATTGTTATTATAGCAAGTTTGCATTAAGCATCTCGCCTAGGGTAGGAATCAAGGCTTCACAAAATGCAAATCCCACCCCCCACTGTGTCAATGTAAAGTTGGCCTAACACATATCTATATGATGTGGCAAATAATAAGAATGCCCAGAGAAAATGCTTGTGAACACAAAGAGAACAGGAATATTTCATACAGACAGTGATCTGAGAAGACACTCAAACCTTAGACAATAGGGATGTGAGGTAGCAGCTCTACCAACTTGCCTACCATGCCACCCTAAACAGATACAGTATGTGTTGCACAGCGTTATTTATACAGTACATACAGTATAATACACTGAAGCATTGCTGTTACAAGCAAGCACTCAAATCTCACAGGGGACACAAGCACCAGTAGAAGACTGAAGAAACCTATTTGTAGAATTGCATTTATATAAGAAGGTTCAAATTGAGCAGATTGAGTAAATCAAACAGATTCAAAGTAAATGTAGGAAGTCTCTTGGGGAAATTCCGGTTGAACGGTTAAATTCACCTGGGAAGGAAAGTAACTGCAAATGTAAAAGCTGGAGATGTTACCATGCTCACAAGTCTTTTCAACTGCTCATCTTTAAAACAATTAATTTCTCTCTAAGTGTGTTATCCAATACAAAAAAAAAAGGGTTTCAGATGGCTGGTGGTTTCCAAAGGCCTTCATAATGGCTCACGTAAAACATAATATTTTGGTTTCCACTGTTAACACAAGAGGTCTAGTTCACATGGCAGCTCCTTGCTGATCTGACATCTTTACTATTAGCAGAATACCACTAGTCAGGTGGCAGCAGGCTTAATTAACAGCTCAGGCCCAGGCACTGCCTTCAGGGAATCACTGTGGTAACCAACACAGACCAAGAGGCCATGCACATCATCTCATCTATGGCAGATATTTTTTTTTTGATATTTAAAATTATAACTATTCTAGCAAGATGACTAATGCAATTGATTTTTTTTTGGACTTTTAAAATTATAATAATTCTGGCAAGATGACCGAAGCAATTATCAACTGCCTATCCACTTTATTATGTCTCACAAACAGTCAAATATCCTCTCCTGTATTGTCAAATTGCAAAATCTCAATTCTAATGTTAATGGAATTTTACATTGGTATGATTTTATGTTTAATTGATAAGAAAGATTATGTTTAAAACTTTTGTAAAGTTTAGTACTTTTCTAACTGTGGTGGGCTGGCGCCCTGCCCGGGGGTTGTTTCCTGCCTTGTGCCCTGTGTTGGCTGGGATTGGCTCCAGCAGACCAACCGTGACCCTGTAGTTAGGATATAGCGGGTTGGATAATGGATGGATGGAGTACTTTTCTAAACACATAAGAAATCCAACTAGCAGCTCCAGAAAGCAATTTAAGTTGTTAAAAGTCAAAATTATGATAACCTACAAACTGTAAAATGGGCCAGAGCTAACAGATGGTTATGGATTAAAAACTGAAGCCTAATTCAGTTTTATCGATATTTGCTCTCCCAAATGAACTCATCGCTTAATATGCCCACTTTATTTTTACTCAACATGTAATTCATGTGGTGATACACAATAGGGTCCATGGTGTTAAGCAGCTTTTTAAATGAAGAAATTGTGTGCCAAGGCTCAGGAGTGGCATTGATGTGAGAGTTGGTTTCGTGGAACAGTTCTGGGGTGTTAGTGAGTAATTGCCCGGCTCTGGGGTCTGTGATTGCAGAACCTGCACTCAAATGAAGGATAAAAGGAGCCTCAGCAGGAAGCAGTGACAGAAAGAGAGAGAAAGAGAAGAAAAGAAACATATTATATAGACTTGGAGGTTGAACTGAAAGTGAAAGGCAGACTCAGTGAGGAGCTGGTGCATATGAAGAGTGAAGGCAGGTGGTCAGGTTTGTCCCCAAAAGCAACACACAGCCAATGCTTGAGGGACATGGGTCACTCCTTCTGAGCAACTCCAAGGAGCTGGAGCGACCAAGTGCCTGATTAAGGCTCCTGTGTGAAGACTAGGAATGGCGACGGGAAAGAGGTGCAAGACTCAGCATGGTGCCCAGCTGAACATCTAGGATTGAAGGCAGGGACCCAAATCTCATTTGACAGTTGATGGCGCCTGCCAGGGTATGTTTCCCTTTACTGCAGTGATGCTGTAGGGGTAACCAGTGGAGACATCAGTCTTTAGATGAAAGCACTGTGGCTGGTGAAGCCAATAGTCACAATTCATTCTTCAATGTCTCTGGCACACATCTATAATATAAATTACTATAGTAGAGTTGTTTTGCCATGACTGCTGAAAGTGGCAGTCCACTAGGGCACATGAACAATAGGACCAGGAGCAAAACATAGTAAAAAGGGTAGTGAAGGTCAAAACTGGAAAGTCAATAAGCACTGGAAACAACAAAAGTACTAATCAAGAATCAAGCTCAAAAAGTTCTAGCTAGATTATCAACACACTGAGAATTCTAACAAGGACTTTGAATACACGTTTTCGAAGGTTAGACACATTCTTGGATGATGCAAATAATTTGATGATGGTCTTTTGATGCTGGCTTTTATACAGCATGTGATCACCAGAGCCACAAACCTAGTAATGGCCAATTTTGTCATAACGATGGTACCAGAAAATGACAGCATTCACATGAAAACAAAGTGATAACACTGTAAACATTTAACAAAAAGAAAATAAAAACATTTTTTAAAGCACACATCTAAGAAATAGTCAAAACCTCTCCAAACAAATTTCAGATGCTGAAAGAAAAATGTATTCATGGAGAAATGTGTGACATAAGTAAGGTTTATAGACCATAACTCTGTTGGACCATCAATCTGATCACTAAGTTCTTATACATGGCTCTTAGTGCTACCCTCTAAAGCTGGATTTTAAACTTCCTAATTGTCAGAGTTCCACAGGTTTGGCAACCTCAACACAGGTATTTCAAAATAATAGTCTGATGAGCCCCTTCTATACTTCTTGTTCCCCTATGATTGTGTGACTAGTCATAGCTCCACCTCCTTCATTATATTTTCTAAAGACACCATCATAGCCTCTTCACCAACAATGATCTGACCACTTATGAAATGAGATGTGAGTTCTGCTAATGTTGTATCAGCTAGTTATAGACTTCAAGAAGTCAGTGACAGACAATGCTCTAGTCTAAATAAAAGAAAGCACTGTGGAGAGGGTCAGCAAATTTGAATTTCCTGGAGTCACCCTCACTGAAGGCCTGAAGTAGGGACAACACATCTCAGCTATCATGAAAAAGACTCTTCAATGTATTAACTACTTCAGATTTCCAAAGAAACTCTAAACATCTCCACCTGTGTTCATTATATCTTTTAATATACATTGATGATTTGCACAAGAATATAAATAACAAGCTGGTTAAGTTTGTAGATCATACCAAGCTAGGAGTATTGGCAGATAATCTATACTTGGACAGCTTACAGGCATGGGCAGATTTGTGGCAGATAAATTTAATGTAAGTAAATGTATAGGAAGTAAAAATGTCAAGTTTGAATACACAATGGGAGGTCTGAAAATCAAAAGTACTAATTGTGAGAATGATTTAGGAATCGTAGTCGACTTGTCAAATTTCAGACAGTATTCAGAAGCCATTAAGAAGGCTAATAGAATGTTAGGTTACATAGCATGATGTGTAGAGTACAAGTCCAAGAAGGTTCTGCTCAAGCTTTATAATGAACTTGTTAGACCTCATCTGGAGTACTGTGTACAGTGGTCTCCAGGCTACAGAAAAAGGACCTAGCAGCACTGGAAAAAGACAAGAGAAGAGAGACTAGACTGACTCCAGGACTACAGGAGATGAGTTTTGTTGAAAGCTTAAAAGAGATGAGCCTTCTCAGTTTAGCAAAACAAGGTTAAGAGGTGACATGATTGAAGTGTTTAAAATTATGAAATGAATTAGTGCCAGTGGATGGAGACTGTTACTTTAATGAGATCATCAAGAACACAGGGACACAGTTGGAAACTTATTAAGGGCAAATTTAACACAAGCGTTAGGAAGTTTTCTTTCACACAGAGAACTATAGACACATGCAATAAATCACCAATCACTGTGGTCAACAGCAGGATGCTAGGGACCTTCAAACCTAGACTTGATGTTATTTTGGAAGAATTAAGTGTATAGGACTGACAAGCTTTGTTTTGCTGAATGGCCTGTTCTCGTCCAGATTGTTCTAAACCTCTACCTCTACAGGTGTACAGTAGAATCCATCTGCTTAGCTCAGTGCCATAAAATGGTAGTAAACCTAACCCAGAATATAAACAGGTACAAAGCTCCTTTCTGTTTTGGACCTTAATTTTAAAAGGATGCATTAGAAATAATATTAAAGAGATCAGCCATCTTGTTCAGTAACTTTTCGTCCTCATTCTCCAATCTGACAAGTGGCACAGGACAATTAGCATTCATTCATTTTATTTTATTTATTTAGCACATTTAAAACAACTAAACGTTTACGAAAGAGGTTTACATAGAATAAAATGTAAGTTAGAAATAAAAGCCACATTAGGAATTATTTAAAAGAAAAAAAGAAACCATTATACATACATGAACACACATATACCAACACACAAACATAAATAGCTTATATAAAATTATGTAAAATAATACAGCAGTGCCCATCTCTCTTTGTTAGGCCCTGTTAGCCTTGACATTTATATACTATAAATAGTTATGGGTGCTCCTGTTTACACTCCACTCTCTCTGTTACGAGTAGGGTCTTTATTTAATTTTTTTGTGTTTTTGTTCATCTTTTCCTCAGTCTGAGCATTCGTTTTGTGTTTTTTAAGCCCTGATCCTGAATCTGACATCAGATTTGAGACTTTAGTTTTGTTAACTTATTTGGGCTATTTTCATGGACATTTTAGTTATTTTCATAGTAGCCATTTTGTCTTCCTTATTGTTAGGATTGCATCCCAGATTGTTAGTGGCATGTGCTCAAAGTTTGTAACCTTTAGTTAATGATGAAATGGGTTTGAACAGTCAAGTCATCAAAGGAAGCACTTCCAATCTGAGATTACAAATTCAAAATCAATTTTTTCTGATCTTGCTAAAACACCTTTTCTATAAGCTTTTCTTGGTTTTTGACATTTGCTTGATTATCGCCTTTAGAGTTGGCTTTGTTAATGGTGCGGCAGATTTCCCTGATTTTGAATATTTTTTGGTTCATTTAACATCTTTTCTCCTAGTTACTCTTAAATATTCTTGCTAGTTTCACTAGCATAGTATTGTTAAAACATCACTGGTCATTTTCTTGCAACCTACCACCATATCTCCTTTCTCTAAGTTCTTTTCATCCTTTAGCTCTCTGCAATCACCTATCATCTTCTCTTACCTTCTCCTGTACTCCTCATAATATGTATTGTGCCCTTCTGACCACATTATGATTGTACTTAGCCTTAACTGCCTCCCTGCCTTTTGCACTGAGGCCACATAAAATGCTGTAAATGCTCCATCAGTAGGGAAATCCAAATGTCTGGTAATGTTACTTCCATACGTGGTGTTCGAAATTTTCATTATTTTGAATGTATCAGTTTTGTAAATTGCTTACCCTGTTTAATTTTGCTAGGAGTCAGAGCCAAACCAGAGATTCTGTGTGAGGGGTATTGGAAGAAAGACTATGTAGACATGAGGAGACTGTACAAATTCCTCAGAGACAGTTAAAGAAGGAAGGTTTTAAACAGGAGTTATGAGGCAGAAGTCATAACCACTGCCTTGACATGTCCCTCACATTTGAACACAGTCATTTTAAAATATTGTCTCTAGATATACAGTACAATGAAGGTCTTCACAAGTCTTTTGTCTGCATTTTGAAGTTTTTAAAAATTCATGACCCTTCATTAATAATCTCTCTGGTTTTAATGTCCTTTGTTCAGAAGCATGTTTTATGTATTTGTAATTTGTCACTCCCCAAAATTTAAAGGTCTGTTTCTTGGAGATGTCTCTAGAGGCAGGTCTGAAAAAATACTCCAGTTATTTGTCTCTCTTTTCCATGTACAGGGGTGAAAGATCTGGATGCAATAGTGGACTTAGGGCCCTTAGGTCAATCTGCAGATGCACACCTCTGGTCCTTTAACTTTGGTTACCTGTTGTAGGCCAAAAGTACTTGTCATTCTGTAGCTAACCCAGCTTTACTCTTTTAATGAAACTTTAGGTCTATACCTACCCACCTGACCAAAAAAATACAAGAATGTAGACCAAATTAGAGTAAAAGGTTTTTTTTCTTATTTGGTAAAGCACACAACAACATTCAAGAAGAGATTAAATGGAAGAAATATCAAATACAATAAGCTAACATCTTTTCACTCTTTCTATATATATATCCCACTATAATGCAGTTATAGGCTTATAGTATAACTAATAAAGAAAATGAAAGATTTTACAGTCCAGTAGAAGCGACACAGTGCTTCTACCCTTCTGTTTTCAAAATTGGATTACCTGACTCAATCAATCTTCTTTCCTTTTTGTAATCTAAATTTCTGAACAAAAGTGTGAAACTTTTTTTAAGTTCCAGCTGCATTTAGCCTTAAATGTGCATTCTGGTTTGGGTTCATTCTGTATATAGCTTATGAAATACATAAAAACACAAACTTTTATACAATTAACATTTTTAATCGCATTCCTTTATTTTTTACGATAATGTAAGTTATGGGCAGCATGGTAGCACAGTGGTAGCGGTTGCTGTCTTGCATTAAGGAGACCAGGGTTCAAGTCCCAGGTGCTCTCTGCATGGAGTTTGCATGTTCTCCCTGTGTCCATCTGAGTTTCCTCCAGGTGCTCTGGTTTCTCCCAACAGTCCAAAAGCATGCAGGTTAGGTTTACTGGTGATACTCAACTGTCCCCTGGTATGTGTATGTGATGGACGGCACCCTGCCCAGGTGTTATTCCCAGTGATTGCTGGGATATTCTCAAGCTATCCTGCAACACTGCCCTAGATAAAATAAGTTAAAAAAATGAATGGGCGTTATATTTAATCAAAGGTCTCAAACTTACTATGTAACTACTTTGAAAAGCTTACTTATTTAATGTTTAAACAAACACCTCAGTGCAAAGTGCTTTAGTAATGACATAACCTTAACTTTAAAAAGTACCTTCAACAACACTTAAACCACTAGTCAGATGTTTTCCCAATTTTCTCAAGTCAGCTTTCTTTCTCCATTTCCAAATTCACTAATTAAAGTATTAAAAGCCCATACATTGATTTTTTTTTTAGGTTCTGAATGTCACCATTTATCAATTTCTGAGCAAATCGATTCTTAGAACAAGCCTTTGCTAGTTGGCCAAGGCAGCCTTTTTCTTGACACACAGAGTATTAAAACTTAAATACATTTAACCACTTGATCTGCAATTGAATAATTCCCCTGTTGAACTGAACCTCAGCTTTTGCACTCATGCATCCATCATAGACAAAATACACTAGCAAACTACACAGTTTAGCTAAAAATCTTGTGGACTGGGTTAGTAAGTTGTTATGGTAAATGCATTTCCAATAGAATGCTGTAAATGTCATAAAATGCTGCTTCTCTCCCTGACTTTTACTTGCTATCTTCAGTAAAGCACATCCCACTAGTACCTATTGCAGCTTTATATCCCCACCGTCATCAAATAACAGTACTCGCTCTCAAAGCCTCACCATGAATCAATGTAACTGGCGGAGCTAAAGCTGAACTACTGTTGCTCAGGTGACTAACAGCAATGTTATCTGCAGGAGCCGGTACTGTAACAGACTCACAGATTCAGCATCAATCCTCCTGTGAAAACCTAGAAGCAGGTGGTGTTATTAGGATTCAATACCTTCAGGCATTTATAGAATAAATGTTAGTACTCTGGGAAATGAGATTATTGCAGTATAAACACAGTAGCCAGTCATCGGCATGCTGATCCTGGAAAATCAGAAGAAAGCAACAAGTATCGCTGATGCCACATGGAGCTAGGGTTGCACTGTATGAACAAACAGTGTGAAATAACACATCACTGTTTTATTTCAGTCTTTTACAACATTTGAATGTATTCTTTTACAAAAAGCCATATGGTATGCATTGATATCATACACAGTTGTATATGAAAAACTTAACATAACACTTAACCCTGTGCTGCAAGGGCATATTTAATACAAGAAATTTTGAGGGAAAGAAGAAAGCTGTGGAATTTATTTAGTTGACTTTTATTAAATGTTTACATAATTAGTATTTGCGGAAAGCTTTCCTCTTGTCAGTTGCAGACATCTGGTGCTGTTCTCTATACAAGATTCTCACATTTTTTTCTTCAAGCATAGTCTCACTCTCTGTAATAGTAGAAAATCTTATAAATAAAAAAGACCATCTGTGTGTGTGTGGCAGCAGTAACTTGAAAAGTACTAAATTTACTGATTTATAATTTGCTGCCCATAATCTTCTTGAATATAGCCACAAAGTTTGAACAAAACAGTCAAGTCCAAAGAAAGGAAGTGAAACCTAAACGTTACCAAAGATGAATTATTAGAGAAACAGTATAATAAAGTTGTTAACAATTGTTTTTATGGTCCTGATATTGGGCATAACCATAGAAGTAACATGAATAATAATTTTAATGTATGTGGGCACTTCCAGATTTTTCTAATTTAAACAAAAATCACTTGAAACCATATGATTTCACTCAGTGTATTATTTAAAATACTTACCTAGGATAAGTCATTAGTCTTTATTAAAATACATTTATTTTACTTATAAATAACCTAATACCAAATATGAGATAGTTTCATCTCCATCCATCCATCCCCTTTCCAGCCTGCTTAGCTAGTTCATTATTACATTTTATTTTATGAAAATGGGAAAGCTTATGATAGGGTGCCTCGAGAGGAGTTGTGGTATTGTATGAGGAAGTCGGGAGTGGCAGAGAAGTACGTAAGAGTTGTACAGCATATGAACAAGGGAAGTGTTACAGTGGTGAGGTCTGTGGTAGGACAGACTAATGCATTCAGGGATCACATCAGGGGTCAGCTCTGAGCACTTTCTTATTTGCAATGGTGATGGACAGGTTGAGAGATGAGATTAGACAGGAGTCCAGGTGGACTATGATGATTGATGATGACATTGTGATCTGTAACGATAGTAGGAAGCAGGTCGAGGAGACCCTGGAGAGTTGGAGATATGTTCTAGAGGGAGAAGAATGAAGGTCAGTAAGAACAAGACAGAATATATGTGTGTGAATGAGAGGGAGGACAGAGGAATGGTGAAAATGCAAGGAGTAGAGTTGATGAAGGTAGATGAGTTTAAACACTTGGGATCAACAGTTCAGAGTAACGGGGATTGTGGAAGAGAGGTGCAAAAGAGGGTTCAGGCAGGGTGGAATGGGTGGAGATGAGTATCATGAGTGATTTGTGACAGACGGGTATCAGCAAGAGTGAAAGGGAAGATCTACAGGACGGTCGTGAGACCAGCTATGTTATATGGGTTGGAGACAGTGGCACTGACCAGAAAGTAGGAGACAGAGCTGGAGGTGGCAGACTTAAACATGTTAAGATTTGCATTGGGTGTGACGAGGATGGATAGGATTAGAAATGACATTAGAGGGTCAGCTCAGGTTGGACGGTTGGGAGACAAAGTCAGAGAGGCGAGATTTCGTTGGTTTGGACATGTGCAGAGGAGAGATGCTGGGAAGTTAGGGATAGAGTTGCCAGGCAAGAGGAAAAGAGGACGGCCTAAGAGAAGGTTTATGGATGTGGTGAGAGAGGACATGCAGGTGGTGGGTGTAACAGAGCAAGATGCAGAAGACAGGACAATATAGAAGAAGATGATCCACTGTGGCAACCCCTAACAGAAGCAGCCGAAAGAAGAAGAAGATTTTATGAAAATTGGATGTATGTGAATTTGCTGTAATGTCACTCTTCTATGTCTGCGGAGGGCTGGCGCCCTGCCCGGGGTTTGTTCCTGCCTTGTGCCCTGTGTTGACTGGGATTGGCTCCAGCAGACCCCCGTGACCCTGTGTTAGGATATAGCAAGTTGGAAACTGACTGACTGTTCTATGTAAAGGATTATGGCCTGGCTGGAGGTAATGTCACTTACTGTGAGGTAATAATGCACAGTTGGTGTGGGATTGCTTGTATGGCCACCCCCCTCCCCCCACCATACCAGAAGTGTTAATTTAAATCTGACTGCCTCTCTTCCGAAGTCAGCAGCTATTCAAATGAAGGGTTATTCAGACACCATGCTGAGCTTGGCCATTTTGTTTCAATTGGAAGGAGAACTACTGTGACTTTAACATTATAATAATGAAACACTTCCAGACTCCAGTGTTTTAATTACATATTTCTGTTCAAATACTGCATATCATTATTTCTAAGTAGGTCTGGGATGGGCATGTCACTCGACCTATATTTATTAATAGCTTTGCGGTCAGTGTGTTGAATACCCCCATGGTACTCAGGGGAGTCCTGTTGGCTGAACACTGAAATCTTACTCTGGCACAATGGAATATACAAATAATCAGATATGGAGAATGCATGTGTTAGGTATACGAATTGCAATATACATGGATTAGCAGTCTGCAAACACAAAGTGCAGAGCCACATTTTGTAACATATATTCTACATACTTAAAAGCTATCTGTCAAAGACCATTATAGCTTTGTTTTGACCTTTTCATTTCCTGGTGAAGTGTGAGCATCAACCTGTTTTAAATTGCATGCTGATCTCCTGTCAGCCCCTTCACACTCTCGATGGCTGCTGGGAATTGAAGTCCTCTTAGTAGCACTGCCACAGATTCATCCAAATAACAGGCTAATTTACTGAACAACTAAATACAACAGCACTTTATTCTAAAAGCCTAACAATACACTGCAAAAAATGAAATCTATGCAAAGTATGTAAATGACATTAAATCTAGTTTTCCTTATTGTAAGAATTACTGTCTTATCCAAAAATTTGTATTTATGATTATTTAGCTTATTTTAAGAAATCTTGTCAAGTAAATTTTGCTTACCCCTTTGGCAGATTTGTTTTTTTTTTTGCTGAATACAAGCAGAACAACTCCTATTTAAAGTTTTATTTCTCTGTATTGTGCATATGCATTTATGCAGTGTACCAGTGATTTCACCTTCCTATTTTTATGAGTGACAGGAAACACTTTCAAAATTGCTACAAACTTTACACAAGATGTCGAGGCCTTAACCGTATCTGATAACACAGTATGAGCAACAGTATGAGTAACACTTTTTTTCACCATCACTGAGGTAACGCCCCACATACACAAGCACTAACGTCTGCATCTATATAACGTCTGATTTATAAAGTTTCTAAGACAGTTTCAGCCCTCTTTCTCGAAACCTTCTAATTTTAGGAATGTGCTGTCAGCCCTTGTTAGCAGACTGCTGCCACTCAAATATCTAGCCCCACCCTGAATGTGAAGTGCTCGCCTACCACCATCTTTCAGTCCTGCCTATACAGTGCTCTCTGTACTCTGTTACAATTTTTTCTTGCAAACACACTAAAATGATTTGAGTTATTGCTAATGTCATGTGACACACTAATATCTCACTGTTTCGCTTAGCATAAAGATGCACAAAATATTCATTTTCTTTTAAAAAATTATAGGAAGGTTTTGTAGAGGTTAAAATGAGGAGGCCCCATTGAGTTTATAGGCTCTCCCACCACATAGGAGTTGCAGGGGCTTCCCCTATGCTAATGGTTGCCAGTCTACTAGGGTCACACGTGTAAAAATATTGCTTATCCCAAGCTGAATTTTGTCCCTAAGCATGAAATGATACAGTTGAAACCATAGTACTGCCTCATAATTTAATTAACTAATTTAGAACCCATAACAGTTCTTTTCCACTGTATATACTGTATAGCAGCAAAAAGCCATATACAGTAGGAGGCAACCAGCATTAAAGTAATGCATATTTTTGCCCCTGTCTGCATCTATTATATCTTATTGTGTTAATTTAATGTACACTTACAAAACTATTCCTGCATTCACTCTTTACACTTAGTACATTAATTCAGATGCTCATTGATAGAGTAGCACAAAATGTTAATCCTGGTTAGTATTGCCGCTAGGAAAAATAATTTGTCTGAGCACATAAAGATATTCATATGGATATTTAATGTTATTCTTAGTGTTGAACTGCAAAAAAAGCCGAAGTGTTTTTCACAGCGAATATACTGTGTTCACCAAATTTTTTTTTTAGATTCGTTGTGTGGCCAGCTTAGGCAAACATTTTTTTCATTGTGGGACATTTTTAGTCCTGTAATGCTTTGCAAGGCTAGTGTGACAGCACAGAGCTGTAAAAGCCATGCATAGACCTTTCACAAATGCATACTGTAAGATCATTGCCAATCTGCTTCGCACATGTGTAATGCCACGACCTGATCAGTACTCTAGCATTCAGTACCACCCCACATTCTTAAAAAAAAAAAACTTGTAGTATTTTCATTCAAAGTGTACATTAGCTGACCATATTGAGAAAATTATGAGTACTGCCACCAGATATGTAACACTGATCCCCATGTGCTTCCAGCTAGCACTGCATGGCTAATTATGCAAGATTTGTTCTTGGAGATGCTGGTTTCAAGACCATACATGGTGTAATCTGTGAGCTAGGCATATGTTGCCTGCTGAAGATGAACCCTTGAAAGACCAGCAACTGAATTATCATCTACATACTACATTTCAGTGACTCCCACCACAGTCACTGCCTGTAGGTGAGGGTGGATAAAAAGACTGCCGTCCATTTGGAATTGCAAGGGTCTTGACTGGAGAAGTAGAGGGTAATGCTACTTAGAAAAAAACTTGGCCTTTTCTTGCCTTCATGAATAACTGAATAAGAATATTCATATTCATTCATGAATATGAATATTGAGTATGAGTAACTCCAATCAGTTTCGGAAGAACATCCAAAGAATCTTGCCAATACTTCACTTGTGAATGCTGACAGAATGTTCAGACCTCACAAAGTCAATGACCAGGCTGACATGTGACTTCAGGACTCTACAGCTCACTTCACTTTACTGAATTTTCATCCAAAAGGAAAAAAAAATTGCCGGGGAAACATTTTTTTACAGATTTTTTAATTGTAAGATACTTTTGTATTGTAATCAAAGACGTCTGGTGCTAAAATGTGGAGAATTGATCTCTGCTACTTGTCTTATCGAACAACAGAATATAGAACATGGAAGAGCAAAACACTTGAACTATAGAGAAGAATTGCACTTGGGTTTACTTTTAATGCTAATGCTAAAGTTATTCATAGTTGAGGTCTTCACTCTCCAAAGGAGTCCAGGGGGCTTGAATTGGAAAAAAGTGGTGCAAATGCCAGATGGATCAATGAATTCCAAAAGGACAGCACTGAAATCTTAGAACATTGTGAGAGACAGGCAAGCAGCAGGGGTGTAAGCTGCTTCATCATCTTATTCACATATTTTTTGCATGAATTAGTCAAATAGATGGTACAATCTTGTAGACACCTTTTTCCGCATTCTTCTCACTGTAACTAGAACATTCTGCAAGTTCCTTATTAATTAAAAATCCTGTGCTTGACCTTCAGCTCTGTCTTGCTTTTATTTGACTCTAGACTGACATTTTCTTACACCTCATATACTATCCAATATTCCTAGTACAAGTTCAAAATATTACATATGTATTTATACATGTATCTCACATTATATATTTAAACGTAGCAAATCACATATATTGTATGTCTGCATAATGTATAAATCATAGTGATATACTGATTATTGATCATATTTGTTGTCAATGAAATATAATTCCAGTTGAAAATTTTTCATGATACATATTAGCCATTCCTAATATTTTAAAAGGAAGATGATGAGTGATTAAATAAAATTGTTTCATAAAAATGTTTGCCAAGGTGTGTCCAACACGTGTATTATGATTTCACATAACACTGATACTGTCAATGTCTTAAAATATACAATATACAGTACAAACATAAAATAACAAAAACAAGCTCTTTAAGCGAGAAGTGCACAATTGAAGAAGCACTTTGTTGCACTACACTTCTCTCTTGACAGGCTGGGATAAAGTACAGTAATTATCCATGTGGGGTAGGAGAAGGATAAGCAATGTAGAAAAATGTTCAATGTCTTATCCGGCCTCCCTAGGGTTTGAGGTTGATTATCATGCTTCTTGTGGATGCACCAGATCCTTGCTTGCAGGTAATATCATTTATAAAGGTAAAGTGTATATGTCACTATATACACAGGCAAAGGGCATATCATGACAACAGAGACCATGGCTGGGCCAATTTTTAATAAAACTGTGAATGCTGAAATAAAGAAAACATTATATACTATCTAAAGAAATATTTTAAATGAATTTCACTACTTGTCAGTATATAAAGTAAAGGAACACTTGCACAGTTCCAATTTTCTACCTATAATTTTTATTTTGTTACATTTCACTTATGTAAAAATGATTATGTTAGTATATTAAATCATTTATATCCATCAGTGTTGAAATCTTCTTGATCAGTTTTGGGTCACGGGGGACTAGTGCTTGTACAGTGCCTACAAAAATGATTCGCCCCCTTGGATGTTTACCTATTATTGTTACACAATATTTTATCACAGTGGATTTAATTTGTCTTTTTTGACATTGATCAACAGAAAATGATTCTTTCATGTCAAAGCAAAGAGAGATGTCTGCGAAGTGGTCTAAATTAATTACAGGTATAAGACACAAAATAATTGACTGCATACCGTGACCCTGCTCAGGATAAAGCAGGTTCAAAAATGGATGAACAGAATGAAGTATTCACTCTATTCAAGTAGTTATTTAGTATATGCATCTTTAGCAGCCACGACAAGCTTAAGACTATGTGAACTTGTCTTTCTATCAGCTTTGCATATGTGGATTTTTATCATTTTTTTCTTTTGCAAAACTGCTTGAGCTTTGCCAGGATGCATGAGAAGTGCAAGTGAACAACTTTTTCTCAAGTCCAGCCACAAATTCTCAATTAAATAGAGATCCGGCTTCTGAATTTCCACCTCAGAACATTAATTTTGTTGTTTTCAAGCCACTCCTTTGCAGATCTGGCGTTATGCTTGTTGTTGTTGTCTTGCTGGAAATCAAATGTTCTCTGACAGATTTTTTGCAGAGTGCATCAGGTTTTCCTCCAGGATTTCCCTGTATATTGCTGCATTATATTTAGTATCCACCATCACATGCCTTCCATTGCTTTCTGCAGAGAAGCATCCCCAAAGAATGATGCTGCCACTGCCATGAATCTGGGTGGGGACAATGTGTTTTTGATAATTTGCAGTGATTAAACATTTAAGCATTTAATCTGATGGAAAAAAGGTCAATTTTGGTCTGACCAGACCCACCACACCAACACCTTCTTCCTGCTGACTTCAGATTCTACCACGTGTCTTCTGGCAAACTCTAAATGATATTGAATGTCACATGCATTTTTTGTTTAAGATTGGCTTTCACTTTCGCTCTTTCTCATAAAGCTGCAACTGGTCAAACCCCTGGACAGAAGTTCTATGTGCAACCTTTCCAACCTTATCACTGTAGCTTGTAACTCCTTGAGAGTTATCAGCGTGCCCTCCCTTACTCGTCTTCAGTTTTTGTGGATGGGCCTCCTCTAGGTAGGTTTACAGCTGTGCCACACTCTTTCCATTTCTTAATGACTGATTTAACTGAACTCCAAGACATATTCAGTGACTTGGATATTTTCTTGTCTCCATCCCCTGACTGGCACTTTTCAATCACCTTTTCATGGAGGTTCTTGAAGTATTCACTGTGCAGGTTAGGCTACCATACTGACTCACCAAATGCTGGATCTTCCAGATCAGGTGCATTTATACTGCAATTGAAAACTTTTGGCTACAGGCCGCTAATTTCCATTTAATTAATAGTGTGAATTATAAAACCAATTGGCTGTGTGTCATATTAAAGATAAAGCACAAAATAACTGAACACATAAGTATTTATGTGTATAATTAATTTAAACCAATCAGATCTGTTTTCCATTTAAAGAGTCTTTCTGTTAATCATTGTCAAAAAATTCAAATTAAATCCACTGAGATTCAAATGTTGTATAAATAATAAAAAGTGAACATTTCCAAGGGAGTGAAATGCTTTTATATAGGCAATGTACCTGCAGCATTGAAGGTAAGGGGAGAAACATCCCTAGAGAGGTACCAGTTCTGTCTACACACATCCTTAAACCAGTTTAGGGTCTCCAAATAACCTAACCTGAACATCCTTGGGATGTGAGAGAAAATCAGATTACTCAGAGGAAAGCAAACAAAGACAGCAGAGAACGTCCATACTCTACACGGTGTCTGAGCTGGGATTCCAACTCTGTACTCTTGAGCTCTTTGTCAGAAGCTCTGACAATTACATGTAAATATGGTGCCCCTATCTATCTATCTATCTATCTATCTATCTATCTATCTATCTATCTATCTATCTATCTATCTATCTATCTATCTATCTATCTATCTATCTATCTATCTATCTATCTATCTATCTATCCATCCATCCATCCATCCATCCATCCATCCATCCATCCCTGGGTGCATATATTGCAACATCTAAGAGTTTCCTGTAGATTGAAAAAGAAGAAATCCCTGTTCTTCTATTCTAACTAAAAGTGGAAGAAGTGTCAGTTGGTCTTTGTTGTGGGTTGAGTAGGACCAACTATTTCTTTGGGAAAATGAGAGGGACACATTCTGAGCTGATAACTTCATAAACAAATTATTTTGGTATACAGGTTAAAAAATCATTCATATACTGTATATAAATCATTAATTACTGTACATAAGAGATCAGCAAGGGCAAATTCTCAGTTGGTGTTAAGTGCAAAAAATGTTTACATTGAGCATCTTTGTTTCTTAGTTTATCTATGTGGAAGTTGTCTCATTTATGGACATATTTATACTAAGCCATTTTATGCTATGAAATAAAACACAAAGATTTACACATCAAGTGGGGGAACATTTGTTCTCTCTTAGGGAACAAAGAAATGCATTTTATAGTGTAAAGGAAACAATTAAATGCAGGATAATTAACTACATTTGAAAGAAAACTGTAATTTACAATACACGTCTTTATCACTAGTTTCTGACAAGAAATTCCCTTTTGAGTAACTAACAGTAGATCTTTAACTGACCTGGATAACATTTTCATAAATCTCAGACACACAGTTGCCCATGACTGACTCCAATCGATATGCTTTAGCTCTGAATTGTGATATATGGTATTAAGAGCCTAAGAGATGTGTCCATAGTTGTGAATGTAAACATCCATGCAGAATTTCCCAGGGAGAGCAATGAAGAGTATGCATGCTGGCTCAAACAATATTTCCTGTGTATAATTAAGCAATAAGGCACAACAGGGGGCACATTATTGAGAATAAATGCACGCCTTGTTGTATTTTTCAAGCTCCAGAGACTTGACTTTAAATTAGTGTGGTTATTTACTGTGCAGCTGTTTCCACAACACGGTTGATTTTCATATAATACTCTAAAATAACATTGAAAAAGTGGTGGAAATTCATGGATGGATTGGCAAAATAAATATATATTTTCAAACACTGAGAGAGGTGATACAATATACAAAGGGGATAATTTTCAGCAAATGTTAGTCACTAATTCTTAAAGAAGTTTAAATTTAGGGAGCTCTAATCAATGCAGGATGGAATCCAGGTTTAAATGCAAACTTATGATTAAAGTGCCATCTAGTGGGCACCTCCAGAAACCAAGGGTCCTAATGCATTACCAAGTGTCCCATAGAAGAGAACACCAAAGACAGTTTGCAGGCTGACATGTTTATGCTTTAATAATAAACTTGTGGGCTGACCCTGACTATCTATGTTACAATATCAAAGTCAGAAAATAGCAATTATTTTTCCAACAACAGAACAATGCAAAACCAGGCTGGTAGAATTGTGTGAAATCACTGACAACGATGGTGACCCACATATAGCATAAGCAGGAGCCAGTGCTTGACAAGGTGCCAGTTGATTGCAGGGCACACTCACAAGCTCACTCACACTGTCTTCTTTAAGTGTGGCAACAAAATGCTACACAAATACAGAATAATATGTAAATTATACCCTGATTCTGTAGTAACTGTGCTGCAATTCAAGTTTAGTCTGTTGAGAAATGCAAATAAGAATTCTGAATTTGAACCAGACATACTGCTTATTTATGAAAATGTAGCAGAGAGCAGAACTGCTTGGCAGTGAGCATAACCACATCCTTGGGCTTGTGTGGCAGTAGATTTCCTAGGCAGTGGACTTAACATGTTCTGTCTGTGCTTTTATGAGTCCATTGTGGCCACCCTGATTTCCTCACTTCATTCCAAGACATGGAGTTCGATTGTTTGTTTGTGAGTGTGCCTTTCACATGTGGCAGCACTGTCCTGTTCTTGCCATGCATTGTATTCAGTCATGAAAGTCTCCTGGGATCAATACTTCAAGAAAATAGATGGCTGGATGACATGGAATGACCAAATGACCAAGAAGTGTGGTAGATAGTTGAACTTTAGTGGCCTTTAAACCTCAACTTGTCACTTTGGTGAAATTAGGTGAACAGGACTGTTGGGTTGAGTGCCTTGTTCTTATCAAACATGTTCTAAAGTACCACCCAGCTGTAGCATATTTATGGCAAAAGTATTTTTTTCTGCTATATTTCTTTATGACAAAAACTATGACAACCACAAAATCAGAAAGTACAAGAACATTTAGCCAATTTCAAATCTCACTCAATATGCCCCTTATTATAACTCAATATTCAAAACTTCTCAAAATGTACTTCATACTCCAACTGAATATCTGCTTCATTTATTGTCATTATAATCAAAAGTAAGAAATTTAGAGTGATCAGTTCTAGTCAACTGGACACTGATTACATGGCAAACTTTCTCCCAGAAACGCAGCATGTGGAAAAAATGTTAACATCAGCTTTCCTATACAGTACATATTTTCCAAACACTTCTGTAATCTTGTCACATCTTATGGCTTTAATCTGTTACAAAAATAATAGCAATAGTGTCAGCAGAAGAAAACAAAAAAGTAAACATAAGAAGGATTACCTGTCTAGCAAGTACAGAGATAGAGAACCTAATGAAATATTTATTTCTATTACACAAAACAAGAGGCTGGCTTACAAGATCATTCAAGTCATGCCTAAATATATTGACACACTACTAAAGGAAGATCCTGCAAATGCCTTGGCAGCTTATTGGAATAAAAAAGTGAATGAACACAGGAGTCAGTTGGAAGTATGATTCGATAGGCAGCTCATTGAGGTCAATGTTAGTATGACAGGCACAACAGAATCAATTTAAAAAGAATTAACTACAGCAATCATCAAACGCAAAATGAAAGGGAGACAAGATAAGTGCTAATGTGTGATTTGAATGCTACAATCAATGAAGCTGTGTAGACAGACCAAGAACAAGAGTTCCACAAAGCAGAAGCCAAAAAAGGTGAAGGAGTGTTTGCCAAGTGTGGTGTTCCAAAGCTTTAGGACTGACAGCCAAATGGCACTTAACAAAACATCATAGGTGCCTCAGAGGTTACATTTAGCCTATTATACCCCTCTTCTGCTGACACTTATAATTAGTTAATTGTTTCATTAAACTACTTAGCTTAACCCTGAGTTACAGACTAATTTATTTAAAGTAAGACATTTACTCACACTATGCCTGTCAGTAGTCGGTGGCAAAAATACAAGGACATGTTACTTCTTAGATGAGATCCGGGAAGGATGAAAGTAAAAATGATTATTTGTCATGTGAGAATTAGAACGGGCCAGGGGTCTGAAGGGCCATCTCTCAAAAATGCAATTAGGTCTGTAAAAATATTTCTCTAAAGAGCTTTTAATCACCATTCCTATTCAATACAATGATTACAAATTATGATTTACTCATAACTAACCTCTGGATTTTTTGCTAAACATTTTTTTGCATGTAAATGTTTACCATAACCAAGTGGCTAATGAAGTATCAGTTATGTATGTATCTGTCAGCTTATGTATGTAGCCATCATACATTTCCTTACTAAATCACTCAGTTTACCTTCTCTTTCCAGCAAATCTATACTAATAAAAGGCAAAGCCCTCACTGACTGACTCACTGACTGACTGACTGACTCACTCACTCATCACTAATTCTCCGACTTCCCGTGTAGGTAGAAGGCTGAAATTTGGCAAGCTCATTCCTTACAGCTTACTTACAAAAGTTAGGCAGGTTTCATTTCGAAATTCTACGCGTAATGGTCATAACTGGAACCTGTTTTTTGTCCATATACTCTAATGGAGGAGCCGGAGTCACGTATCGCGTCATCACGTATTACGCCTCCTACGTAATCACGTGAACTGAAAACAAGGAAGAGATTTACAGCACGAGTCAAACGCGGGAACGAAGGTAAATGACGTTAATTTTTGAGTGTCTTTTAATACTGTGTAAGCATACATATTAACACGTGCAATTAAACGTGTGCATTTACGGGGTGATTTCTCAGGCTTAAAAGCTCGCCTTTTATCAAACGCGGGAACAAAGGTAAATGACATTGTTGAGTGTCTTTTAATACTGTGTAAGCATACATATTAATACATGTGCAATTAAACGTGTGCATTTACGGGGTGATTTCTCAGGCATAAAAGCTCGCCTTTTATTAAAAAGGTAAATGCAAACTGTTTTCATTCTGAAGGGCACAAACCACGTTAGATTTCAGCTGTTAAACGCGCAAAAATGTTGGTACACCAGATAAATAAGCACAACATATTATCAGTTGTATTGTATGCTTACAATACATATAGAAATGTGTTAATCGTTAACTAATATTATGGGGTGGTGTTTTTCGACTCGCGCCTTGATTTAAACGATTGCATTTCTTGGTGGGTTTGCATAGCTTATTGTCAATATCTTTACACCTCTTTTTAAGACTTAATTTAAAAAGGTTTTCTTTTCTCCTTAATTAAAATTTAAAAGCAATACTTCACCGCTGCAAAGCCCCTCTAGCGCTGACGTCCGAGGTTCGATTACCGTAAGCGAGTGCAGTGAGTGTGTACGCCTGATGAGCCAAGAATAAGGGGGAAAGACGTGTCGCGTACTCTTTGCATTATTTGACAGTAAACTATTTTCAACCATTCTATGATCTGCTTCTCACAACTGAAGGCACCGTGGCTGATGTTACCTGACTTGCTGGCCAACCATAAGCGTTACCTGGTAGGTAACCAGCCACTCACTTCACTCCCTTACGGGAATCGAACCTCGGACGTCAGCGCTAGAGGCGAAGCCCCTAAAATTGCGCCACGGCGTGTGGTTCGTTTATTTGACAACATGTAGATCGGGGTAATTACATTCACGGCATTCGTAGTCTGATTCACAATCTGATTGTATGGATGGTTACCTACCAGGTAATGCTTATAGTTGGCCAGCAAGTCAGCTCGAAGTGATCACTCGAGTGAAGGCAGCTTCACAAAAAAACAGATCCTTAACAAACTGTTATTAGTATATTTTCCCTCAATTTAAAAAGGTTTTCTTTTCTTCTTAATAAAAATTTAAAAGCGGTACTTCGCCGGTGCGAAGCGCGTGGATTTGAGCGACTGACGCATACAGACATATTCATGAGTGCAGGTACTTCGGAAAGAAAGCACAGTGTAAACCTAAAGTTTAAATTAAGTTCATAGACCTACAAAAGGTTGCCATTGATTTGAGGCAAGATTGCTTTTCTCCTGTACAACTATACGTTGCATTCTCAAGAGTGTGCTTGCACGGCTTCGGATATAGATATATATATATATAGATGTATATAGAGATATGGATATACATATATAGATATAGATATATATATATATGTACGTATGTCTATATATATATATATATATATATGTAAGCTTATAAGTACTGCCTTACTTCTCTTTAAGAAAGGAAGATGTAATGATACTTGATTTAAACGATTCCATGTCTTGTTGGGTTTGCGTAGCTTATTGTCAATATCTTTACACGTTTTTTTAAGACTTACTGACTGAAACGGGCTTTCACGAAAAAAGTTAGGGCTTTGCTACAGGATACACCCTCCACAAGTTAAGCAAGTAAAAATAAAAGTATATATTTCTGTTTTATTTAAACCTTTTAAGTTCGTATGCATAGCCCCATTTGGCTGTTTTAGTTTTTTTTTTCTTTCTTTAGTAATATTTAATCTCCTTAAAGAAAAAGAACATATGCATTTTACTTTTTTTGTATCTCTTTAGTAATATTTTAGTGTAAAAGGATAACTAGTATTTAAACCTTTTATGTTACTTTATAAATGTATTTTACACAATGTTGAAAAATTAATAAGAAAGCTACATAATTTGGCAGCTGCTGCTTTAATTTTCAATGAAATGAAAAAAGCTCTCCAAGAGAAAACGTCAATGAAGAAGGGAGAAACCCTCATTTATAAATGTTTGCTGCAGATGACTTAACTGAAAATAAATTAATAGTTCCTATGTGTATAATACATATTTATCTATTTTACTTATGCCTTTATTCCAGCAACTTACAACATCTGAGGTACAATTTGTTACATTACTTTTGTTTTTTGCAGCACAGGCAGGTGAAGTGACTTCCTCAGGGTCGCACAGTGGTGTCAGTACCAGGATTTGAACTGACAAGCTCCGGGTTTACTGAAATATTACTGAAGAAAGAAAAAAAACGAAAACGGGCAAATAGGGCTATGCATACAGATGTCCATCCATCCATTATCCAACCCGCTATTATCCTAAATACAGGAGCCAATCCCTGCCAACACAGGGCACAAGGCAGGAAACAAACCCCGGGCAAGGTGCCACCCCATCGCAGGGCGCACACACCCACACACCAGGGACAATTTAGAATCGCCAATGCACCTAACCTGCATGTCTTTGGACTGTGGAACGAAACCGGAGTACCCGGAGGAAACCCAGACAGACACGGGGAGAACATTCAAACTCCACGCAGGGAAGCAAACCCGGGTCTCCTAACTGGCACCTTTCACTGCGCCACCATACCGCCCGCATACAAACTTAAAAGGTTTAAATAAAACAGAAATATATACCTTTATTTTTACTTCCTTAACTTGTGGAGGGTGTATCCTGTAGCAAAGCCCTAAGTTTTTTCATGAAAGCCCCTTTCAGTCAATAAGCCTTAAAAACGGGTGTAAAGCTAAACTTGCAGCACCGCTATTCAATTACACTTGCCTAACGCCTCTCCTAAGGGAAGATACTGTGGGATCTGGGCATCCGTCAACGCACCAATCACAGGCCCAATTAGAAAGCGGGAAGCTGTGATTTGTCGTCTCCCTCCCATGTAATAATCACAGCCCGTGTTACAACGCACTATGTATGTATGTATATATGAATATATGAAGAGGATGGATGGATGGATGGATGTATATGTGTGTGTTTATGTATATGTGTATATGTATGTGTATATATATATATGTTGATATGTGTATATATATATATATATGTATATATATGTATATGTAGATATGTGTATATATGTATATGTATATATATGTTTATATATCCTCTTTAACACACTACTTCTCCGCTGCGAAGCGTGGGTATTTTGATATATATATATATATATATGTGAATGTATGTATGTATGTATGTATATATGTATGTCTATATTTATATATATATATATATATGTGCATATGTATATATATATATGTGTATATATATGTAGATATGTATATATTTATATGTATATATATATGTAGATGTGTAAATTTGTATATGTATATATATGTATATGTGGATGTGTATATGTATGTATATATATGTATATGTAAATATGTGTATATGTAGATATGTATATATATGTATATGCATATATATGTTTACATAACCTCTTTAACACACTACTTCTCCGCTGCGGAGTGCGGGTATTTTGCTAGTCAATAATAATACAGACAGATTTATATGTACAGTAATTGCTTTTTGTCATATTTTGGACATGTGTTTCTCTGACCAGGATCTTAGTACTGAAGATAAAATCTTTAAATATATTAATGTATTAGCCTCTGATAATAATAGTAACAATAATAACGGCTGTTATGTTTATTACTGGTGATGCAAAATAGCCCCACTCATGAAGCTTCATTGGCATTTGATAGACGGAGTCCATGTTTGTCAGTCGTTCACTGAATAAAGTTCACAGATGACCATGTTACTCCAATTTAGGCAGAAATCAAAACACTTGGTTCTTTGGCACTACTGACCGGAGTTAAGATATATACTATAGCAAATAAGCAAAAAAATTGCAAACACAAATCCAAATAAAATTAATACTTTGAGGTGAAGTGCAACATAAGGCATATCACAAACCAACTATCAATGCCATTGCACATAATTATATTGTACACTAAAACCAGAGACCAGCAGTAATACAGCAGTCAGCCAGTAATGAGCAAAGGAGCAAACTTGAAACCTGGGAATGACAACAAAATGTCAAAGAACATGCAAGAACAGAAAAAAGCAACCTGGGAAATTCAAGGAACATCAGTGCAACAAAACAGCACAATCAATGCGTTATACTCTTTCCTGTAATTTGAAGCAAGAGATGTTATTCTATAAAGCACAATTTCAACTATTGAACAGTACTGCAGTCTTCAGTCTTCATTTATCTAATTGCTCTTATATTTAAAGAATGCAGCCATTCAAAAGTTTATTGAATTGGCAAACAATTGTAAGAATGTGGGGAGCCTTGTCTTATTCTATGTGCATTAGACAAAGGATAGAAACAAATCTTGGATGGGGCACAACTCCATTGCAGGTTACACTTACTAATATTGCCAGCAACATTACGTACATGTTGTCAAGGAATTATTTTTCTGTACTCTCTCTCTCTCTCTCTCTCTCTCTCTCTCTCTATATATATATATATATATATATATATATATATATATATATATAGTACATACAGTAATATGTATCCATTTTTATACATATGTACACCCATATACAGTATATATTACTATTATAGAAGAAAGGACCACTGCAAGCAACACCTAAAACAAGTGATAAGCTGTTACCTTAAATTTAGTTTTCAAGGTCTATAGTATCCTGTCAATGCCTACATAAGCTTAGAAATTTCAGAGTGGCTCAACACAAATGAGTTCACTTATCGTTTTCCAACAGATCTATTGAATTAAAATACAATAAACATATAATGTATACATACATTGAATGATTATAAATACAATGTGTATTAAGATATGTCTAATTAATATCTTTCAAATGAACAAAGATAACTGAAGAAATTAAATGCATACACACTTTTACAGCAGCTGCTGCACAACTGAGAATCCACATGTTTCGGAGGTATACCATGTGAATTTACCAGGGATTATAGTGTGCTGTGGGTTGTTATCGTTGGGCATAATTAAACCATTCATTTATCTGAGCTTTCTGCAGGCATCCATTCTGCTACACAATCAAGATTATTGGTGAACATTCAAAGCGTGTATACATTTTTTGGGGAACCCTGTATAATGTCAGACTTGTATGCCTACAGGGCATCTTCAGGGATCTCTCAAGGTAAGCAACTCTACCTAGCATAGAGGGAGTACTGTTGCTAACACCTTCTCCATTTTCATCCACACTTCTGAGAAATGTCAGCAGGAAGACACATAACCATACTTCCTCTTCACTCCAAGATGCCCCACCCCTTCTTGGATCTCTCTAGATTAGGGGTACTCAACTCTGGTCTTGGTGGTCTGCAGTGTTGCGTAGGTTTTTACTCCAATCAGTTTCATAATAAGTAGTCATAATTTGTTTAATTATATGGCTGTGCTTTCATTCTTATGTGTTACGGTGTATAAAATCTGTACATTTTGGTTTCCATTATATTTTGTTCGAGACAAGACAACAGATGAACTAAGACAGATCAAAGCAGGTTTTCTTACACCTCACTTTTAAAACAGCTGTTTCCAACATTGAAAGGAAGATATTCTGAATGTTCAATTACTTTATAACCTGGGAAAGGATGCTGTGCTGACAACCCAGGCTATTGATTACTTTATGGATGGACATCTGGGAGAACATTTGGGGTTTATGGTCTGGATAGGGAAATTGAGGCAATATCAAAGAACTTTATCTGGGAAAGAGTTTGAGCAAAATTCATCAATCACATTGACAGCCAGCCAATCAGGTGCATGTGTTATGAAACCAAGGTATGACATTTCATAATAAATATGCCTTGGTTTGAAAGAGGAAGAGGAGAAGAGGAAGAGGAAGGAGAAGAAGCAAAGAGAAGGAGGAGAAGAAGAGGAACAGACGAAGACGACATTGGTCGTCAGAAAGGCATCATGAACATCCATTGCTAAATCAAACGCCTCCCTGGGACATTCATCCTTGTCATTTCAACTTTTTTGTAAGCTTTTCCTAAATACTATATATATTCAGACTTTCCTATCAGTACCTATTTTCTATTATTCTTTGTTCCAGTGGTATTATTATTATTCTTGTAATAAATACCATGCTGCTTTTAACTTTCTATGCTTTGTCTTAATATCTAGAGTGGTTGAATTAATAAGTTAGATTTCTTTGAGCACCTGGTGTAGCCAGATTTTTGCCATTATTTCTGTGCTGCGAGGTTTATAAGGCTGAGAGTGAGGGCGCCACTCAAAAGAAGGGACAGTACGATAAAAAGAAGGTATTCTTGGCTGATAAATGGCCTATAGTCAAGAGTGCTGAGTCTTTGTATGTTTAAATGTATTCTTGTAGACCAAAAGTAATATTTAGGTCTGAGATATCACTAAAACATTGTATGTTGTTTGTGCTGATAATAAGTAAGTCTCTTGAAGTGCTGAGTGACAGGCTGATGTGTGGTTTAAAGTGCTAAGGGTTAATCAGCGTGTGTGTGTCATTCATGGGGCACTGTTGTGGTTAGGGTCTGTGTGTGTGTGTGTTTATCTATGTGTGTGTGTGTTCATTTTAAAGTCGACCAACCCGATAACGAACCTGACCAGAACATTTACCCTTGAGAAAACAGGTAAAGGGTAAGTAGAGTGAAATACTACGATAATACATTACGAGACAAATCTTTGTCACATTGTAGATTTTTTGATTTTAGAGAACATTATTTATATGTGTTGCGGTTTGGGACACATTTGCATCTCTTGGTCCTTCCCTTCTCTCTCATTTATTTCAAAACATTTTATTAATTTAGATACTTCATGATAGCATATACACAGGCTTAAATGAAAGCATGTTAGCTGCAGAGCTGGTGTTCCTTTGTCATTTTCATCTCATTATTAAGTGATAGCTGGTTAAGAAAACCTTAGTGCTGCTGTTTAAAACTAAACTAGGCAATCAAGGGTTCTGAATTGTAGCATGCAAGATTACTAAAACCAAGCCCAAAAACATACAGATTTAGTAGGAAATAAAAGGGTTTTTATTAAAAGTCTGTTTAAAGCAAAAACCCAGTGGCTGCTGTGGACTCCAGGACTGGAGTTGAGTACAGTACCTCTGCTCTATATAAACAAGACAGCAACTGAAAGTGGGCGTTCAGTTTGAATCTGCATCTAAGAGAGAAGGGGGGCCCTGCTCAAAAGTGAACTAACTGACGAGACTTTTTTGTTTCATGGCAGACACCATTATTCTAACTCTTTTGTTTACTTTCCTTCTTGGCACTTGATTAAAAGGGGTTTACCAGGGTGGTATCCCCTACTCATTGTGCTGCTTTGTTTTTGTTTACGTATGCAGCAGATTTTTTTGGAGATACTTCAGGACATTTAAATGAAATCTACAACTATTGGGAAATAAAAGGAAAACCAGAGTTCCTGTAAAAAAAATACCCATTAACACCGGGAGAACATGCTCACTCCATACATATAGTGCTAACTACATATTTTAAATCGCAGCAAAGGTGTTTAATTATTTTCTATGATTGTGTATTAGTACATTAGAGGGTCGGCTCAGGTTGGACAGTTGGTAGACAAAGTCAGAGAGTTGAGATTGCATTGGTTTGGACGTGTGCAGAGGAGAGATGCTGAGTATATTGGGAGAAGGATGTTAAAGATAGAGCTGCCAGGCAAGAGAAAAAGAGGAAGGCCTAAGAGAAGGTTTATGGATGTGGTGAGAGAGGACATGCAGGTGATGGGTGTGACAGAGCAAGATGCAGAGGATAGAAAGATATGGAAGAAGATGATCCGCTGTGGTGACCCCTAACAGGAGCAGCCGAAAGAAGAAAAAGAAGTATATGAGCCAAACAGTTGAAAAATGGAAATCAAGACTGAATTATAAAAAAAAATGAAATATCCTTGCAAAAGTTCAGGTTGAAGGTGATCTGCAATACTTGGTGAGAAGAAAAAAATGCACTTCCTGTCTTGAAGTGTGGATCTATAAAACAAAGCTGACTTTAAATCTGGTATGACTGAAATACTGCCTGACAGATTAGGTTTAAAAGCCGCTCCAGTGTCACTGTGCTGCAGGGTTTAGCTTTCTTTATATCCAAACCTGCTATTTTTCTTCCACTTGAGTATATTCGCTTTATACGTTTTAATAGCAGAAGAATTAAATAATGCAGTATTATAGCACTGACATGCCAACATACTGTACCTTTTATGCATGATTTCTTACATACAGCTTTAACCCTAAACCACAGCTTGTACAATATACAACACTTTAGGATTTCTGCTAAAGTTATGTCATTTTTCTCTCTTCTCTCCACCTAGTCTTTTTCTTACTCGCTGTAAACGTTATACTCACACTGTGACATTGCGATCAGGACAACTGTCGCCAAAAGTGCCGCCTTGCTCTTTGAATGTGATGAGGTTCCAGACAGCCACCATAGTGTCATCAGGAACATGGAAATGAAACAGCTCCACACTGGCGAATGACCGGTATGCATTTAGTTTCCGTGGAGTCCGGGTAAAATAATCAGTCACAAAAAGGCAATCTGAGGAATGGAACAAGGAGAAAATTGGTTAGAAGAAAGATTACTTTTATTCATACCGCGTAAGGATGAATGAATTAGTTCTAATGCTATTTCTCTGACCTCCACAGGACCTTGCTAGCCATGATTTAATCACAGCTGATCTAGGTCAGGACTCTTTGGAATTGATTCAAATCTGGGTTCTTCCTTGAATTAATGCTCTTTCATTTCTCAATACAAAGTAGATAAGAGACACAGAATGACTTCCAGTCAGCTATAATGAACGTTTGAATGGGAAAAAGCATTTCACAAGGTGATCTGTAGCTTTTACCACAAAAGAGTGCATTGTTTCTTTGGCTCCATCTACTGTATGTAAATCAAGATAATTGTGTTCATTTTGATGCTAATGTAATGAAGAAAAAAAGAAACTTCAGAATTACAAAATGCAAGCATCATGAAGAATATTACATGAAAATCGTGATGATAAAAAATTATCAATATTAATCTCACTTTGACAAGTTCAATACAAATGAAGAATAATTAATTGTTCCTCTGTATTAACGTTTGTTTTCATTAGACAAATAAAACAGCATTAGAAAGTTCTTTTATAAAATCGTACAGTTGAAGTTAACATTAAATAACATGCAAATCCACCTATTTCAGCTCAGGGTTGGAGGTTCCTGGAGCCTATCCTTCACCACTATGTACAAAGCAGGAAACAGATGGGGAAAACTGCCAGTTCATCATAGGACCCAGTTGCGCTCACACCCACACTCACAATTTGGAATCCCCCTTTCACCTTATAAATAACAAACAGGTAGAGGATTCAGACCCAAAGCACTGGATCCATAATGCAGCAGAACGAATAACTGTGTGACCATGACATTCTCATTGATATTAATTTTTTACATTTTTATATTTTTAATTAGACCCCTAGATATGTTTTATCCCACAGCATTCACTTTTTGCTCATGCGATTCTTCTAGGTACAAGAGCCTAAATTCTTTTATAACCCAGATACAAAAATGTGCATTTCATACCACATGAAATATATTAGTATTTATCATATCTCTTGGATTTGCCTGTGAGTAGAATTACAAAGTATTGGGCAAAATAACAAGAAGGATATTAGAGCTACAAAGAAATAAAGCTGAATAAATTGATTGTTTGTTTCTAATAGCCAAGTATGTATATTTTATTTATGTATTTGACATTTGAAATTCTGCCTCCCATGGTGGGGTCTTCAGTCTGCACTGAGATGAAGGTTGGATTTTAATCTAACTTAAAAAATGCTTTCACATTCTGAAAATACTGAAATTATGATAAATTCAATCACACACAAATAATTGTAACAGGATCTTTTAAATTTGCATAGGTGACATTTACTGTCAGATTCAGGTTGTTACCATTATACCATTCCAGCCTGTCTCTGAAGGTCACTTTCTGTTGCCATTAATTGGATAGGACACTATCTCACTTCACTAATGATTCAAAATCAAGAGAAAAAATATCCAGTCACAAAAAGGTGAATATAATAATTTGTTATCACCTGTCAAGACTAATGATATACCATTGTGTGAGGAAACCAATAATTAAATCTCAGGATTTGTGAAAATAAGTTGATGGCATTTATCAGCTGAATATAGCACAAGATGTTCTGATAGATTATTTGTAATTACTTGTGTTTTTTTACAGTTCCTTTTTTAGAAAAAAATGATCACAAGGAATTAGACTGAAATTTTAAAGCTATTTTCTCACCAGAACTGAGGCTTAGGATTCAAAGGAGACAGTAGGAATCAGTCTTTCTTGTTATTTTTATTGGGGTAACATAATGAAAAATGATAGATAACCATAAATGCAATATGCTTTGGCTTTGTATTGCACACTTCACTGAGTGAAGCCTCAAAACCATGTAACAAGCTTACAGCTATAGTACAAATTACGTGTTTTGCATAAATACAAATAAAATTAAGCTAAATATAGGTCACTTACGCTGAGTACAGTGAAAGTCTTACTTAATAAAAATAAGTCTAATTAAATGCTTTCATCTTTGGATTCCAAGGCTCGCTTTAGAGTTTTTCCTATGGGCAGGAGCAACAGCCTGGCAGCATAGCAGTGGAACCAAGTGCCACACCAGTATACCAAAAAGAGAAACAGAATAATGAAGTGTAAGTAACAGTTTATAAATATATCATTATAATGCTTATATCATAAAAACAGCCAACTCTTAAACAGAAGTGCAAGAATACTAGCTAACCAGCAGCTCTAGTCAGGGTATACATCAGCATATAGTAGATTTAAATGCTGAGACCGATGGGGCAAATCTTATGCAAACAAACAGATCTGAGGTCCTGTAGTTAAAAGCTTGACACCCTGTTATTGTTTAATTAAACTATGAAATTTGTATTATTTTTGGTATTTACAATAACAGATTCTTTTTGAGTTAACGTTGCTGTTTTTTTGCTGGGTATTCCTGGCAATTAAAAAAAAAATACATCATTAGTCTTACCACAACTATCTCTTTGGTTGAGTTTCATCCAGCAATGGCACATATACTGAACAACCAGAAAAGACAACCCAAAATGCAAAGTACTTGGTACTAGTTGTACCTTTTAAGAACATATGCACTAGAGGGAAAATAAATTTGCAAACAAACATCAAAAAAAGGAAATGAAATACAAAAATATTTTTATTTGAGATGGACTCAAATATTCTACAAATATTGTATTCTTTCAGTTACTTGCTCATTATTTCCTTGCAAAACTATGTAGGTCTTTGATTAAACAAAACCTCATAGACAACATATAAGGTACATTAATATTCTCAACATTTTATTTGTTTGATCGATACAACCAAAATTTTGTTTTTTATAGTGCAATCCTGCAGTGTAATCTGTTTCTTATGCATTCCTAAGCATATTTGTTGTTAATGTTAAACAATGTTACCTATAGGCCATAGCATATTTTTCTTTTATGAATTAACTTAATGCAATTCAAATTCTGAAACCTCTGTGCATGAAACCTGAGGTTGGCTACATACACTCAATCAGAGTTCAATATACTATGTTATTTGAAAACCTTGTTATCTGAAACCAAGTGGGGCGGCACAGTGGCACAGTGGTAGCACTGCTGCCTTACAGTAAGGAGACCCAGGTTTGCTTCCTGGGTCCTCCCTGCATGGAGTTTGCATGTTCTCCCCGTGTCTCCCTTGGGTTCCTCTGGGTGCTCCGGTTTTCTGCCACAGTCCAAAGACATGCAGGTTAGGTGCATTGGCGATCCTAAATTGTCCCTACTGTGTGGTTCGTGGGTATGTGTGTGTCTTGCAGTGGGCTGGCACCCTGCCCAGGATTTGTTCCTGCCTTGTGCCCTGTGTTGGTTGGGATTGGCTCCAGCAGAGCCCCGTGACCCTGTGTTAGGATATAGCAGGTTAGAAAATGACTGACTGAAACCAAGCACTCAGTTTTAAAATTTGAATTACATCTCTTAACATTTTAATATATAGATTCTCTCTAGAAACTCAATTTTAATTAGCAGTTACCTAGATTCAGGTTTTGGCTTTCACAAGCGATTTTTGGTTTTGACTTTATGGTAATATTTTTGCTTTCTCCCTTTAACCAACTAAAGGGTGAGTGTGAAAGGAAAATAAAAGTGTCATAGTAACTTTGCTTCTTTAAAACCTGATAGATTTCAACTTACAAATTACATTTCCCTATCCAGAGTTTGTTTCCATCTCATGCCAAAGTGCTGCTTGTGTAGTCTCCAGCACCCCGCAAACCTGAAATATGTTTTAGATATATGGATAAAACTGGATTTCTGCTATTTCTTGCAATTATTTGATATTATGCTAATTAATTAATAAACTGTTCTGCTTATATTAATATTAAACATAATAATATAAATATTATCTATGCTTGTTTTTGCCATTTTGTGTAGGTGATTCAACTGAATGAAATACAACAAGAACATCTTTATTTACACAAAGAAATCTTTGGAATGTTACCACAGCCACAGCTAGCTGCCAATTCCCTTACGTATTCTAAGATTAGCACTCAGCTATTTTTGTAGTGCAGGCTGTAAAATTCATGCTGTTGCGAAATGAGAGTAAAAAGACAACAACCAAAGAGTTCAACTGTGTAACATTCCTCTAAATCAGCTACCAGTAATGTTCTGACCCAATCAAACAAATCAACTCCATGATTATATATAGCTGATGTCTTATTTTTAGGATCCTGCTTGGCTTGTTGGGTCCTAGGGAGTATTATGAAGGACTACCATTATTAAAGAGATTACTGCTTTTTAACTTCCTTTATAAATTCCTAACTAACAACATAAGACCAGATTGTTATTCTTTGTGGCACACTTTATTTGTATCACTGTTAAAGCAAAAAGAAAAAATAAGTAATTGTCTGTCTTGGGCCATTGTAATCAATGATTTCTTATCCAAGTAAGAAGATTTGTATGGCATTTGATGTATTTAATGAATTTGTAAATTATACTGCATCTGCAATCTCCTTAAGTTTGCAGCTCAAAAATATAGAAACAAATATAGTAGATAAACAAATCCATCCACTTAAAAATACTGAACTATGTGCATATGACTGACAGAAGTAATTTGCTTCATTTCAGCCTAAACACTGCCTTTTTATTTGGTAGATGACCCAACTGCTATTGTCACTTATACTACATGGCTGCTAAATTGAAGATGACACTGTAGAAAAAAGGATGGGTTGAATGCAGTAATAACTCAAAAATGTTTCTTTCTCGACTGTCTGCAATTGTTAGAATAATACAATTAATGTATAAGCAATGTAGTTTGCTTAGTGTTCAGTAAATTGCTTTAAATAAAAGGTAAACACATTAAATCACAAAACAGGGATAATTTTGACATTTAGTCCCTTTTACAGATAGGAATCTTGCAGCACTTTTTTTAACATACTTTATAATAGTTATTGTATGTCAAACCTTTCATAATGACAGACATAAGTAGACAAAGTCTAACTTGGCCCAAGTGAAGCTTCTAATCACCAGATTGTGAAGAACAATAGAAAAGTTAGTGTGAAACGGGTACACAGCTGTTTGTGGTTCTTTGATTTCTAACTAGGTCCTAATACATTGACGCAAGCAAAAAAGGGTTTATTTGCTTTAGGACCTGCAGGCCTTTTTCCTTGTAATAAATAACAGAATTCATTATTCGCACATCTATCCATTTTTTCAATTCTGTTTGTTCCAGGGTTTAGAGGAACAAGCAGGAACCAGCTCCTAATGAGACAATAATTTAATGAACTCTACAGTCACTTAAACAGTACAGATTTAGATATGTTAATTAGCTTAACATACATTTCTTTAAGATGTGGGAGGAACTAAAAGCAGATTAAGAAAACCTGAAATGAATGTGGGAAATGTGCGAACTACATACATAGAGTGACTAGGCTGGGAATCAAAACCAATTATTTAGAGCCGTGAAGCAACAGCATTAACCATTGCACCACTGCACACATACAGTAGATACATTTTACTTTGCTGTTTCTGTTAGCTGTGAGTAATGACACACCAGGTACTTGATAACTAGGAATAATTACTCTCTGCCTATACTGCATAGGTTCATCTACTAAGTTGCAGGCAGATGATTTAAGCATCTTTCAGTAAAACAAGTCACTTTAAACATTCACCTTGTATCAGTGTCAGTTTTCTTCAGGTATTTCTATTTCCCTACCACATCTCAAAGACATCCAGGATTGTTTGTTTCTTTTTTTTAGAATGGAGTCTAAATTTACCCTCTATAAGGAAATGCAAATATTACTGTGAAAACCCCCTTTGGTGGATTGCCATCCCATAAATCACTGGGTCCTGACTTCATGCCAGTGTGCCTAGAATAGGCTTCAAACTCCATGACTAAGTTAGAGTTAAAGGATACAGAAAATGAAAAATGAACAGAACGAATTAACTTCACTCTGGAACAGTCGGATGGCTTAAATAAAACATGTCTTTAGATATTGTATACTTCAGCATAAGACTTGTGAATCCTTCAGAATACCAATGAACACCAAAAGACGCGTCTGTTAAGGTCTTCTTACGTAACTGTAAATGAGTAACAGATGCATTTCTTTGCAGTACCTAAACTAAAGTGTTACAGATTAATTAATTTATAATGTCCACAGCTAAAAACCTCACTGATTTCTTACTGTTCCTTCTTACTTTCTTACTTATTTACTGTTCTTATCAGTCACATCATGAAATCAAAATTTGGTGAAATTCATCGATTTGATGCTGTGTGATACTAGAAATGTAACCCTTGTGATGGACGACCGGCTATGGACTCCGGTCGCCACCCCCAGGCCGCTAGGAGGAGCCCTCCGGACAGTATATTCGTGCCCCGAGTTCCAGCAGGGCCTCATGGACTTTGTAGTGTTGTGACACAGCCCTGCTGGATACCTTGGGGGCTGCCAGGAGTCGCTGTAGGGGGGCTAGTGGGCTCTTGCGTGCCCTATAACCCGGGAGTGCGTCATAGTCACGTGACTGGAGGAAGCGACGTGCTCCCGGGATGAAAAGGACTGTTTACCCTGACCCGGAAGGGATAAGGACTTGGGGGTTTGGCCAGGAACCACTTCCGGGTCAGGGGCTATAAAAGGACTCTGGGTAAGCCCAGACATTTGAGCTGAGCTGGGAGGAAGGGTGGCAAAGTGTCTGGGAGTGGAGGATTGGTTATTGTTGTTATTATTATTATTATTATTGAGTATTGTGGAGTGGAGGGTGCTTTGTGCACATTTATTATTATTATTACTAATAATAAACCATTATTTGGACTTTTATCTGGTGTCTAACGTCTGGTCTGAGGGTTCAAGGGGTCACGGAGACCACAATCTGTCACACCCTTGTATGTTTTGGCTAATGACATCATGGTGTTCATCTTATTTATGTTAAATTTGTTATTGAGTGGATGCCAAGCAGTAGACCTGCAGACGCGTATTCAAGGACAAGACAGAAGAAAACACAAATGTGGCTTTGTTAATTTACTCCAAAATGTAAGCTTGAAGTCAGAAGCCAAAAGAAAGCAAAGCTGTTACACACTTTCTTTGTTCGGAGATTTGTCTGTATATTTAATTAGTAGAGGATTATTCTTTTTTAAGTTTAGACATTACATTAGGCATGCCGTTATCTTTTAAAGCAGTGTAACAGTGGCATTACACATCATAGACCTTCAATGCCACATTATGATCAGTAGCGTTTATAAACTTTTTTGAGAATTTCTGTATGGATTTCATCAGTCTATTAGTTTAATTAGGTCTTTGAATGTAACAGTAGTTTCTGCATTTAAAGCATATTGCCAAAGCTGAATTTATGTAGCATTTTGACATTTCAGAACATTTACATCAGTTGTCTCCATAGTAATACTACTCAATATTCCCTGGAATGCGTGACATTTGTGATATCATCAGATTAATGGTATAATGGTCAATCTCGGAACATCCGAGTTTGTGGATAAACCCTAATGTTCATGATTTTCAATAAAACCTTTTGCTTCTGCCGTTCCGGCTTTCAAACCCTTTTTCTCTAGTTTCTGATTTTCGATTTCTGGTTAGCATTTCTAGTTTTGGTGACATATTAGTTTGACTGATAGTTCTGATTAAATCTTGTGTTTAACTATTTGTATCTCCCAGTCATTATCATCTCTCTTACTCTCTCTTGTGAGTCAGTATATTCATGAGTAGCAAGGGGCATCAATGTTATAAACAATATGGCTGGCATTATGCAAAACAACATGGAAAATGCCTGTGCCCATAGGAAAACCAAACAAGCTTAACTTCATTCTCTAAAACCAAGGAAGGAAACAATATATGTAATCACCAAACTATGAGAGCAAAGTAAAGAGTTTTTATTTTTGTTGAAGGAAAATTAGATTTTTAAGTAATTTCTTTCAAACTAAGTTAAGAGAGTGTGACATGCTGTCCATTTGATTAAATAAGGTGGTCACCGTGGCCTAAAATGCCAATGCATAGGACTATCTGCAGTTCAACGTGAAAAAAGAATGCAGACGGTTCCAGAAAAAATGCAAGATACAAACAGAAATTATAAACTAATTAATGAAATATATACAAATGAAACTTTCCATGAACAGTCTCCAAATCTATGAATCTCTTGGAGTTAAAATTTCAAACCAGCTCTATTCAACTTATTTTTTAGATTTGATCAGAGTTCTTCAGGTTGCTTGATCTAACTTTAATGATTTTGTTAGTGGGAAGCAAAATCTTTAAAAAAAGTCAATTTCAGAAAATAATTTCCTTCAGGTTGATCATTGACCTTGAATAAAATGGGTAGGCTTTCTTAAGATTTCATAGATTGTTTTAAAAAACAGGTTAAAGTTAAAGCTAACAGTAGTAATCACTCAGCAAAGACTGTGTCTGCATTTAGAAGGAAACGATTAAAAACCCAGGTAGACACAGTATGTGGAAGAGAGGTAAAAAAAACAAGAGTGCAGGCAGGGAGGAGTGGGTGAAGAAGAGTGTCAGGAGTGATTTGTGACAGACGGGTATCAGCAAGAGTGAAAGAGATGGTCTACAGGACATGACAGTAGTGAGACCAGCTATGTTACATGGGTTGGAGACGGTGGCACTGACCAGAAAGAAGGAGACAAAGCTGGAGGTGGCAAAGTTAAAGATGTTAAGATTTGCATTTGCTGTGAGGAGGATGGATAGGATTAGAAATGAGGACATTAGAGGATCAGCTCAAGTTGAACGGTTGAGAGACAAAATCAGAGTGGCGAGGTTGCGTTGGTTTGGACATGTGCAGAGGAGAGAGATGCTGGGTATATTGGGAAAAGGATATTAAGGATGTAGCTGCCAGGCAGAAGAAAACGAGGAAGGCCTAAGAGAAGTTTTAAGGGTTAGGTGAGAGAGAACATGCAGGTGATGGTGTAACAGAGCAAGATGCAGAAGACAGGAAGATATGGAATAAGATGATCCACTGTGGCAACTCCTAATGGAAGCAGCCGAAAGAAGAAGAAGATTCAGTCACAGTCTGGGCAGGAATTTGAACCCAAGTATCTTGGGGCAGAAACGCTAGCCAATGTGGCACCATGCTGTCCATAACTACATATGCTTTAGAAACTTGATTGGTTCCTTTCAGCTCCAACAGTGAACCATCAATAAATACTTTATTTGGTATCTGAAGTGTTATCAAGCATGTTTTACGGTACCCAGCAGACACTGTCTGCACTATGCCAGAACGCATGATATTAGACTACAAGCAAAGTAGGTACTGCAAATGCAATGCGTTCCTAAGAAATGAAAAAAGAAAATGAGAATAGATGTCATTTTTAGTTGGTGCTGCAAGCAGAATGAAAAGTGTAAAAAAATTAATAAGATGAATCTTTAACATGCTATAGCAGCCTTGTGTTTAGTTCATGCAGTGGAAAATGCATGTGATCTTTGTTTCTGACCTCTGCATTCTTCATGTGGAGAATGGAGACAAGACAAGCCAGGGTTTATGCTGATACATGACTTCCAGGAGAGTGCTGCTTCTAGGTCTCCCGGTAATGCACAGTGAATAGCCAGTGATTAGATCTCTCTGCATCAGTGCCCTTGTACAATATCTTTGATCTGATGAGTTAGACAGGAAGATATTTTTTGGCCTTAAATATACTTTGCAGTTCTGCTACTGCCAAACAAAAGCATATTCTTAATGAATAAAAAAACACACACACACACACACAAATTAGTGGAACAATAGAGAAGCCAACTGTGGACAGAGTCATACATTATACACTAAACACTCTGACTTTAATGTTTTAATGGTGTTTAAATAATAGACCTTGTTTACAAGTAACAATCAATTTTGACTTTTTACTGTACATTGTTATTGATAGCAAGGAAAATCACAGGACAATTTACAAGGTTAACAAGTTGGTAATACAGTATCAAATAAACAACCTGAAAGAAACAAATAAAAGCTCACAAATACAAGAAATGTACTACAGGCAGAAACCAAGAGGAACTTGGAAGTATACCTTCCAGAGAAACATTGTGCAAATAGAAAAAGAAGCCACACAAATACAAAATATCTACAAGACAGAGTACAAATAACAGTGCATTTAAATGTGCGGGGTAACCACTGTCTGTGTGAAATTCTTCCATGTTTTATATAAAAAAAAAAAAAGAAGTTTTTCGGTGGATTTACAAAATCTGATAAGTTATGTTAATCTTATTGAAAAATAATAATGACAAAAGTCAAACTAATTTTTAAGACCATTATGTACCTTATCTGTGTGAAGGAGGCACTCACATAATGCATAAAGGAAATTCGAGTATTCTTGGGCACTTGTCTTCTCACAAAGCCAGCTTTAAAATGATTTACTTCATGTTAACAACCGATTTCAAACTAAGTGCTCAATTATAAGTATATGAACCAAAAATGATTCTTAACACCATACAACATACTGAATTATCAAAATACTGCATAAAGGCCAGATTCCTTATAAGCAGCTTATGATTATTAAACAAAGCACATCTCCTCAAAGAAACAGATACAGGCAACACCAACTGTCATTACTAGCATCAATGACCATATTCTTATTTCTATCTTCTCACTTAGCACTTCTGCCTCACAGCTGGTGGTTGAATCTCAACCAAGCCACTGTCCTTGAATGTTAAGGTGTCTGAATTGTTAGTTGATTACTTATTTGTGTTTGCTATTGTTTTTATGTGTTATTTAGTTTTAGTTTCACTTGTTATTTCAGTGCTATTACTGTGATGCCATCACATCATCATTTTGATTATTTGTTTTTCCCCACATCCTTCCACAATGTTGTGTGTTTATTTGTGTGAATGCCACCATTTTGGAGTTCTTGTTCATTGTAATCCTATATAATTGCTAACCACATGACAGGTGTCATGTGATTAGCGACATCATGACAGCCATGATATAAAAGATGGTAATGTACATTATCGTGTTATTAGAACTTTACTTGCTAAAGCAAAGACCTCACGAGTGTCATGATCACGCTTTTTAAAAATTATCCTCGATCTCTAAAAATTATTTACACCTTCTTTTAGGGGTTATACTGGTAAAATAATTCAAATCACATATACTTTCAGGCTTGACACTTTTTTTAACAATGTTTGAAAATAAGTAGCTTTCTTCCATGACACCATGTTCATTTTATTACCATGCTTATTTTAACTTCACCTGTTTGTTGTCTGGTACAAATCTTATAATCGATATTTAACCCACTTCCTATTGTCCACATGACTTGAAATTTTGCACACTTACCCACTTCCCATGACAATACATGAATCAATAATCAGTTTCAGTAATTGATCAATTAATCCATGTTAATCAAGAAATTACATTTTCATATGAAGAATAGTTAAAGATCTCACCAATAGATGGTGCTAGTAATGGATAGAAATATTAAAGGAAGTGTTAAAATATTGATTATAAAATTATACTAAAACAAACCCAAGACTAAAAAGTTGAAAATTATATATATATATATATATATATATATATATATATATATATATATATATATAAAATACTTTTAAAAAACCACATTAATTTAAAAAGTGTACTAAAAAATAATAAATAATTCTCTCATACATCACTCGTGAAATAAATGCGTGGGTGCTTTTCATCAATCAATAAAATCTTAGCAAAAGCGCCCACACTTTTATTTTACAAGTGATGTATGAGAGACTTATTTTTTACTTTTTAGTACACTTTTTAACTTAATATAAGTGTGGTTTTTAAAAATTATTTTGTATATATATATATATATTATTTCTTATGGGCACAACCATTTTGAGGCATATTGTGAGCTGTGGCTATTCCACTGCTAGGCAAGGTCAACTAAACGTGTACAGCATGCAACATATCAGGTTCAAGAGTATAAAGATTGTGTCTTCCCCTACCTGGCTATCCTTGATTGGATTCAACCCAAACCTTTATTCCTTTGTTGTCTTAATAATATCTCTTGTTATCAAAATTTCATCTATGCTTTTTGACAGGAATTTACATGTAACATTTCATTAAAATTGGTTCAGCTGTTCTAACATGACTGGCGAAAAAACAGACAAGATGTAATCTGAGGGCTGAAATTGGGTTCTTAGTGTGCAAAATGAATAAATAACATCAAACGAAATCAAACATTTCAAAAGACAGGAAAAGAGTATTACAATTGTTTTTATAGAGATATAAAAATGCTAAATTCACATTGTTTATTTATGCCTGTAAGCATCAATATTAAAAGATTAAACTTCTTCATTCAAACTGCTCTGCTTTATTATCCTTGGCTAATATACTGTACAACAGATCATTAAGTAATTCCTACAAATTGTAAAGATTGCTTTAATTGCAAGCATACTTAAAAATCATTTTCAATATCTAATTTTACAACAAATACAGATGCTACAGGATGGTGCAGTGGGTATCATTACTACCTCACTGATCCTACCTACATCTGTGAATCCTCTGCCTTGTTGTTGTCTATGGAGTTTGTGTGTCCTCCCTTCATTTTTCTGGGTTTCCTCTGAGTACTCCCGTTTTCTTCCCACAACTCCAAAGGAGACATGGTAGTTAGGAAGTGTGGTGATTTCAGACTGATTGAATCTGAGTAGGGGTGTGTGCAGCAGGTGGACCCTGCAATGGAATTTTCTGGTTCCCTTTCCAGGGCTGTTTTTTGCCATGTGGAGTGTACTGTGGAGAAGCCGTAACTCTGACATGGATTAAGTTGGGTTGAGAATTGGCATATTTCCTTTTAAGAAACAATTGGATGTGGAATTTCAGCTAACTAATGAAGGTGGCTAAATGGTTTAAATGGTCTTTTTGTTTGAGCGTTTCTAATATTTAAATTGCTTACATAAAATTCTAACTGACATAAAGCACATATTAAATGATTTATTAAGGGAAAAGGAACTTGAGGCTGAATGAACAATTAGTATTTTATACTTCAGTATCATGAATGTTAATTTTGTTGACACACAGGAAAAGCACATGTGAGTAAATGGCTTTTATGATGAGAGCAAGGAAATCTGCTCTTATAACCAAATCCTAAACTTAAAAAAAAACTAAAGTTCAGACAAAGAGAGAATTTACAAGTGTGAGGAAACAGCACTCTCCACTGTACACCCTATTCATACATTTTGTAGAACAAATGCTGTATCCTATTTATAGAATTCTGATTAAAATTACTCATTTTGAATAATTTTTTAACATATGTTTTATTTTTAAAAGCCAGAACATTACAAAGTGGTTAAATAAAACAAATAATAATAACATAACAGATACAACTGTTTACTTTAAAATCATTCCAGATAAATAAGAAAAATAGGAATACAAAAAAATAATAAAAAAAACCCCACAAGATTCACCCCACCCAAGAGAAAGTGAAAAAGAAGAGAGAGACACAAGCAAAATAATGTGATGAGATGGTATGAGATATTACAATCGACTTATCTTGTACTTTAACTCCATCAGGGAGTACATCAAATATCATCATTGCAGGATTTGTAAAGATGGTGACACCAATGCTATATGACAATTATGTAAAGATTTTTGTCCAAAATGATGTTAATTTAATGTATTCCCAAACCATATGGCCTAGTGATGCTGGAGCTAGATGACAATACTTGCAGGCTGGGTCTTGCCCTTAGTATATTTTGGAGAATTTTCAACAAGGTAAACGTGATTACTGACCTTTAGTTGAATTATGGAATGCTTGGTGCAAATAGAACTAGAGTGTATTCTATGTGTGCATGGCTGAGTTCCATGCCTTTTCCTACATGCAAATTGAAAGGTCCCTTTCTCACCATGCCTGAGAATGATTGAAGGTCAAATTCTTTGAATATTTTTATATATTGATGAAATGCTGCCTGAGTCTCCATCAAGACTAACTTATATGTCCTCTGGTATTGATATAATTCTTTAATAATAATAATTCTTTGTATTTATATAGCGCGTTTCTCACTACTCAAAGCGCTCAGCAATTGCAGGTTAAGGGCCTTGCTCAAGGGCCCAACAGAGCAGAGTCCCTTTTGGCATTTACGGGCTTCAAACTGGCAACCTTCCGATTGCCAGTGCAGATCCCTAGCCTCAGAGCCACCATTCCGCCTATGGAATGGAAATAGATATGGAAAGTAAGGCAAACTTCTTTTAACCAAATTTCTAATTTGTATATAATAATAATAATAATAAATTTTATTTATATTGCACTTTATATAGAAAAAAAGTGTGTAGCTGGAAAGTTAATTTTGGAGCATAAGTGTTCATAAGATGCTGATACATTGTCAATATAAAGATCTGTAATTGTCTCTAGCATTTTCCATGCATCAAACGCTATGTAGGTCTGAGAAATTGGAAAAAGGTGATTAATGTGTATAGGAGCAGCAGATAAACACTCTCTACCTTAAAATGTGTCAGGCAATGGTTCCATTTTTTAAGTAATTAGTAGACGACTGGAATGCTGGTAGATTGATGCTAGGTAGTATTGATTGGATTACAATGCTGGGCATAGAAGGAAGATTTAATATAGGAATTGTTTTCCATTGCAAGCCAGGCTGGTGTGAGTACATGAATTACTGACAATTTCCAAAATGTTGTTGTTCTTATATTTGCTACCCAGTACTAAAATTGAAGGGTAGAGAGTGCCATGCCACATTCTGCCTAAGATCTGTGTAGTTTCATCTTTTTGAATGCATAGTTGTTTCGAATTAGAGATCAACAATATTATGATTACTGTATATACTCACGTATAAATCTGGTCTTGAAACCTGAAAAATCAATTATAAAATCAGACCCCAACTTATATGCCCGTTTAAAAATGTGACACTTAAAATTATTTTTTTTATAACTTCTTGCCTCCTCTAATCGCGTATCAGTTTCTCAGCTCAGTCAGCTTCATATTTTCTTCTGATCAAACTCTCCATCATAGATAAAGGATGCTCTTTCGATAAAGGTGTATGAGGGTGTGAGATACAAAAACACAAATCACTGCAAAAGTTGCTTCGGAATAGTTCGAGTATTACCATGTGGTCACGTAGGCACAATACATAGAAAAAAAAAGGCAGTGTTCTCCGTGGTTACTTTCTCAAGTGGACGTTAGCATATCATAATCTCTTGGACCAATAGCATGAGTTTTCCGCATTCGACTTATACGACCAAAACCATAAAATACCAAAAATTATACGGTAAAATCAAGTCCCGTCTTATCTCTGGGAGAACTTATCTGCAAGTATATATGGTAAGTCTAAATTCTTAAAGAATGATTTGTTTACGTATATAGGTATACTCTGGAATTGATATAGCAGCTTAGGAAAGATGTTCATTTTAACATGAACATTATTAATGTTAATAATTAATTATTAATTCTCCCTTCTAATGTTTAAAATATTTAACATATTTCGTATATGCAAATATGCATCATTAGATAGCAAGGTGTCCCATTTTAACAATGAATGCTTTTGACTTACAGCATTTCTTATAATCTTCAATGTGACAAGCAGTTTTCAAGGTTAGGATAATATTTTGCGAAAATAGACCTCCTACTCAAATACGGAAAAGCTGTTTGGTAATTGTCAGTGGGTATTTGGAGGTGTCCTATGTAAAGTATGTCTAGCATCGGGTTGGCAGAGAATGAACATTTACAGAAATAAACAAGGTTAAAAATATGAATGGATTAATGACTGATTATATGTATTAAATATTTCAAATTATACAACTGTAGTACAGTTGTTAGTGCTGGTGCTTCACAGATCCAAAATCTTGGGTTTCAAGGGTCTCCACTGACAACACCAAAGATGTGGATGTTATGCTACTTGGTGACCCTAAAACGGTGCTGTCTCAATGTGGGAGTATCAATGAATGGAGCCTTTCTTGAGCTGTTCTTCGCTTTCTATCAATTTCTGCAAGGATTGACTCTGATCCCCTGTATCCCTGAATTGGATTACCTGTAGGCAGGTTTGAGAATGTTACTTCAAATTGGTGTTTTTATTTTCAACTGTTTTCAAAGTATATACAGTAACTAAAATGTATCCTAGAAAGTAGGAATCTGCCATTCAAGATTGCTTCTTCTTAAACAACTGATTAATTTCTAGCTGCTTCTTTGTATAATACACTATACACAGTAAATTCATAGCAGGTCAGTAAATCTTACAAAATATAGTTTGAAAAACACTAAAAAAAATGTAATTTAATTTTAACTGTGACTTAAGAATGTTTTAAAAAGTCACAAGTTGTAAATAATATCAGTTATTTACATTCTACTTTTGAGTTTGAAATACATGAAAGCTAAATATTTTATACAGTTTTTATCTTCAGTATGAGTGACTTTTTTACCACAGCATCATGTATTATACAGTTGTGGCTGGCCTGCAATGTCACTGTAGCATAAAGAGGGTTTCTATTGAACTATATGAGCTTATCTTTCCCTCCCACTTGCTGTATCTCTTGTTAGTGTAGCTAAGCGCTTGCAGTACAATCTTGGCATGCTCAATTTAACATCCAAAACCTCAAAGATTTTTTTTTTTTAAATCCTCTTGGCAAATTGTAAAAGCAATAAAGGTTTTTTTATTTTTTAAGTGAGCAAAAGTGTTGGATGGTGATGTTATGAAAGATTAAATAAACACCTGTTGCGTGAGATTTTTTTGTATATGAATCACACTGTGAGCATGACAGCTTGGCATCCATTTAAACAATATCTCCTCTGAGGCCTATATCTGCACCTGTTTTTGCTAGAAATTCAAGTGAAATTCTGAACCCAAAAACTGACAGGAAATCCAATGTACAAATTTTACTTACTACGAGTGTCTTCTCTTATATTAACAATAAGGAGTATTGTTGTGATTGCACTTCTAATTATGGATTCATAAAGATTAATTGGGTTTCAATTCTGCTAATTATCTATGGTACTGTACTTGTTTCACAACATTCATCCATCCATCCATTTTCCAACCCGCTGAATCCGAACACAGGGTCACAACATGCAACAACTAAATAGGTCTCAGTCATCCACTGTCCCTAAAATATATGAGAACCAAATAAATATGACGGAATGTTAAAATAGTGTACCTATAGTATTTGCAAGTAGGTGGTTTACATACTCGCTGTATCGTCTGTGTTGAGCCAGAATGCTTAAATGAATCATTTCTCTCTCTACAATGTGCCTTGTGCTGGTCCTTGCTGTTAATGATCCAACGTTAAATAAAGAGTGATTGCATATATGGCCAATAAACTGGTTTTTGTAACACTGGAGTGTCAGGAAAGTCATTATTTACACAAGGACTGTAAATTAATACAGTCATAACAAATGCTTTCTTATAGGCTACTGGTGAGGTGGAGCATGATGTTTTCCTCAGTTTAATGGCTTTAAATGAATACAGTGTTCTCCTCTTGATGTCCTTTACTCACCTCTCAATCGTTGCTTACTTTGGCAAAGTTAATTTTCACAAATGAGAAGAGTGTAATTACAGATTGATGTCATAGTTTAACCTGTTTATTACTTCAAACATCATCTATGCAGGGGCTACTTGACAAGTTAGCATTGCTATTGATACTGGCAAAGCAGTCTGAAATATTGGATGAGGAAATTAACCATTAATAACCATGACAGTTGATTCAAATCCGGCCTTCAACCCACTGTACTTCGCAATTTACCAGATTATGTGGCAATATCTCAAGATGTAGGAAAACATATCTTAATAATCTTAAGTTACCACCTAATTCTCTATGTAATTCTCTTCAATGTCCAAATAACATACTTTAATAAGGCAGTACATCAACTGACACATAAAAAAACTACTATAAAACCCTTGCCTCCTGAAAATGTAACAGGGAGATTTGAATAATATGGTATGTCATGTTAATAAACTTACCACCCCATAATACTAGCCTGGGGGGGGAAAGGCTAAGACCATAACCGTGATTGTTGAGTTTTCTAGGGCTTTGCTTACATGACAGTGTGTGGTCAGAGTAGGTATCTGCCTGTGTAAACTGGCTCCTAATGAGCACATTACGTTACACTGTTTAAAAAAAGATGAAAGAGATCGAAACAAGGCAAAAAATAATATTGATCTCAAAATGAATGATTTTCAAATTAACAAAGAAAAATTTACAAGATGATAATGGACATCAAAATGATGGAGTATGGCTTTTCCATAATAACATCTGTGCCAGTCAGTAAGTGGGACCCCGTTTAAAAAGACAAAAAATCCCCACAATGTCAAATGTAAACAAAATTGAATATGTCTCCTAATAACAGAATGATTATGACTGATCTTAGACATCAACAGGAGATCATTAGAAATAATAATAAAAAAATGATAAAATATGTGAAAAAATGCAAAAATATATTTAAGTTGGACATGCTTGTCAGAACTGCAAGAAATAATGCTCAGTGTTTGTTTATTATTTGTTAATTAATTTCATTGTAAAGGAAAAAAGGTTATTTCCATGCTGAAAATAAATGAAGGTAAAAGACACAATGCTTAGGCAGTACAAGCATCATCATATACTGTGATATTAATTTTATTGTTAGTTTTATTCCAATTATGTCATTTTGCCATTTATTTCTACTTTTATGTCTTCATGAGTATTACAATTTTGTGTGTATATTTTTCATGGTCACCATCATTCTCACCTGTTATAAAACACCTTTCAAATTTTGTAGCCATATAAAGAAAAGAATTAGTAAAAAAAAAAAACACTTTTTTCCATTCTGTTGCTGAAATGACCTTATAAATTATAAAACAGCATGCATTTTCTGATTATACACCATTTCAGCACTTCAAATCACTCTTTCTTGCGTTGTTGATATTATGAAATGTACAAGGTTTCATTTCCAGCTTGGGCAAGTTATATGGAAGTAAATAACCTGTAAGTTAGCTATGTTTTATTAGAGGGTGACTCCTTAAAAACTCTGCTTTCTCCCATATCCTGTGAGTATGAAAATAAATAGTTATAAGGGGCTTCGCTATGTGGTAACATCGCTGATCTTGGAAATCACTGTGTTTTGTTTAGCTGTTTAAAAGGTTTGTTTTTAAAGATCTGTTAATAATTAGGCCTGTTTGAATTCAGCTGTATTTAAAATGATAATGCCGTATATCATTGCCACCTAAATATAACAGTAAGAAATACTTTACAGAGCAGGTTCAATTAATATATGCAATGGACATTCTAATATCGTATTGTTTCTCTTATCATCACTATGCAGATAATGACAAGACATTCTTTTAATTTCGCTCTTTCAAACCACAGATGTTTACCCACTTTTGTATCTGCCTATCACACATTTTCTCACATATAGAAATGACCGTCAACTCAATTTCCACCTTTCCATGTTCAATTTAACTACTTAGTTTTCTATAAACAATTCTCTCAGTAATGTTCTAGAAATCATCACCCTCTTCCTTCATCTATTTTCTGACATCTCAACATGTCTCTGCATGGGTCTCTCTTTCTGTATGGTCAAAATATTTCTTTTCTGCACCAGTAAAACGATTCTTTATTAAATATGCAATAACGGCAAGCAAATGGTGGTGATTCTATCAAAAACTTGCAAAGTTTATAGGTTGCTCTTCAGCTATTGAGACTTTCTGCTAACTGCATTAAACACACAAGTATACCTTATGCACCTTGTTTTTATTTTTCTGTTTTTTTTTTGGGGGGGGGGGGGTCATCTGCTAAATAAAACACCTAGAACAGAGATGAAGTGAGTATGTAAAAAATAATTTACAGTATATCTGTTGAGCCAACACAAATTGTTAGCTTTTCACGCTAATAAAATGTAATTGTAAAATTGGCATGTCTCAGGGGGCATATGGTCAGCTGACTACCTAGTCCTAAATTTAGGGGGGCAATGTCACACCAATCTCAGAGTAATTCTACAGAAAACTGGATGATATAAATAAATTGAAAAGTCCATACTGGAGTCCACATGAAAGTTCAGAATACTTTTTAGAAGCGAATCAAATCAGATATGACTGTTTACTGATACCTGCAGTGAACTGGCAAAATGAATAAAACTTAATGCAACAGAGAAATGTGATTTAATCGAGGTTAAGAATTAGGACTTTTTCTTTATTTTAAATATGTTTTCTTCAAATAATTTAATATTCTTCACTCATTTTGTTGTTTTTTTTTTCCAAGTCCTCAAAATCTATAATTATAGCATCAGTTTTTTTTCAAATTACACAGACTTTTTTTTCTAAAAATAATAATAATAATAATAATAATAATACATTTTATTTTTATAGCGCCTTTCCCATGCTCAAGGTACAATTTTGGACCGTTTTCACCACCATTTTCTTGCTCTCTTGTTTCAGTTGCCATTTTGTTGATATCATTGCTGTGATATGTTCTCCAGTTGCTAGGGGTGTGTTCACAGAGGTTGTAACCTTGACCTCATTTGAGCAAGGGTTTAAAAGTCAGCTTTAGCAGCCATGTTTTATCCAAGTTTACAGATGCAAAACCACTTTTTGATATCCATCCATCCATCCATCCATCCATCCATAACATTTTTAATTTTATTCTATCTATCTATCTATCTATCTATCTATCTATCTATCTATCTATCTATCTATCTATCTATCTATAGACTTTCTGGTATTGAACTTAAACTTGAAATATTTTGACTACAATCTTTTGGCAAAAGTGTTTTAATCTCATCATTTTCACCTATTTTGACTTTTGATTACTTTTTTTTCCTCAATATCCTTCTCACAAATTCTTCCTTAAATCTACCATAACGATAGACAATTTTGAATACCAACTCAATACAGACTGCAATTTTTTTAAGGTGCAGTGCATCTCCAAATTTGTTAACTCACAATGGTAAGTGCATAAAGATGTTTTGAGTGGAATCTTCGCTGAATAAAGCTCTTTACACATAGAAACCTGTGGACCTGAGAAGTGCCACTAGAGAAGACTGTTTAATAAATATACATGCCTTTCAGAAATCATATAGCAATTAGGCTGTATTGACTTGTGTTTCTTTCATTTTTGCATTTCGCATTTCTTTTGAAAGATCAAATCTTTGTCACATGAATGAAAAATACGGTAGCATTATTTGAAAAGGAAGCTTTCTAACTGGCCAGCCTAGACTACAGTGACAACATAACCATAATCTTGCCATGCATCCACATAATCATTTAAATGTATGCCCCTGAAATAAAATGATCGACCTATTAAAACAACATAATTCAATGAAATCAAAATATGATTATTTTTAAACATTTACCGCTAATTCCTATATACTATAACTTAGTCTATGTAAGCAAAGAATGCAATATCACGATTTAATTAATATATTAATATACAATCTCAGAGTATTTCCAGTGAGAGACTAATTATGAAGAACTTTTTTATAGTGCTAAGAGCAAATGTGAAGATTGTTACTAGTTGAGTCACAGGTAGGTGGTGGTGCACAACAGAGGATAATACATGTGTAGATTTAACCGAAGTTCAAATGTAAAGTCATTTGAGAGATGCTTAAACTTTGAATTACATCAGCCTTTGGCTGTTTTAATACAAAGCTTGGAGCTCCAGTGCTGTTGCCATGTTGGTCATTTATTTTATTTTGCTCCATTTGTGTTTCCTATGCTATGTCAGCTTAATGGTTAGTCTTGTTTTTGATTCTGTTGTTATTGTTGAACTATTATTTAGGTTGTAGATTATCATTTTTTTGCCCCCTCCCAATGTTTGTGACAACTTGCCACTCATGAATTGTACGCATACAGTTACTTTAGACATATGTGCATTGTTTGGTAGCAGCTGTGTACGTCCTGAACGTATGCAGACTGCTTTCTTTATTATCTCTAGTGGAATAGATGTTTGAAGAAGAAACAAAGAAAATTACATGCAAATAGAAAAAGAAAACTGACATGCTTCATAAGATATATGTTGGCTTGACCACTTTCCCACTCCAAAACGCCAACATTTTAAACCCTTCCCATGTGCTTTCATGTTATACTCTAGTGTATTTTCACTGTGCAGCCTCTGAAACTAAGACCTAAAGCTGCCGTACAGATTGGTGACACCAACTGCCACTGAAGTCCCAATTGCTGTTCTGCCTGAATGAGAAATGGCAGGAGAGAATATGGAGCAGTAAAGGACCGGGAAGTGAGCCAAAACAGAAACTTAATAATGAGCTGAGATTTTAAAGCCAGAGACCAAAATGAAACTGAAGTACCTAAACTAAGATGGACACCAAAACTCAAAATCCAGATAACCAGGCAGGGTCTATATCCATTGAAGATATTACCAGTGACTACACAGATTACTACTGTTTTTTTAATTCAGAAACTAGGAAAACGGCTCACAGTGTGCCTGCATCTTGTATAGCAATCATGGCATAATGTCACACATTATAACTACCAGCGACAATGCAGTAGCAACAGCATGCTGATTCTAATGACAAACAACCACTGCAGCTGAAAGGTAACACAAAATGGCAGCTGCTGCATTCTTGAACAAAAAAACAGATGGTGGTATGAAACCTTAAAAAACATATCAAAAATATGTATACAGCAATAAAACTCAGATGGATCCGACACTTATAAATCAAGAAAGGTACCAAACCAGTCAAACAGTAACCATTGTATTTTGCATTGTGTATCTTACACACACAGGGACCATAGTGCATCTATCACAAACATCCTTTCTAGAGTGGAAATGGAAGAAGATCTAAAGCCTGACCCATTAAAATCACCCTGAACATTTCCTTCAGCTAGAGCAACTCTGTGCCCCCCGCTACACACACAAACACTGTTTCCTTAAGTAATTCCATGTTGCCCATAATAGCTTCTTGAAGGTTTCTCCTCACTAGTTATATCCTCACAGATAAGAGCATTGATCTGATATGATGTAAAGTCCCAACCTACACCTGCAAGTCAATAGTGGAAGAGTTGGTATCGCATTTAACTTTACCGATTACAGTTTATCTTGATGAGCCTAATAGTGGACCTTAAAACTGTAACATTTTATTGACCAGGTCCTAATTAATATTGTTAAGAATGAATCATGTTGCATTGAGGAAACAGTATAGTTTTTTTACACATAAAAGTAAACCACAGTAGTGGTTAATTATTTTCTATAAAATGTAACATGAATTTTCTCATTTATGAAAGTATTCAGTGACTCATTGAATAATGTTCTTTCTAACATTTTCTAAATGTTTTGAGGCAAATGTTAAAAAAATGTTAAATTGTTCAATGGTATGAATATGAAATAATCATCTCAAGAAACATACACCTCTGCTCTCATCAATGCAGGATTGTGTATTGCAAATAGTAAGTGGTGTGAGGTATACACTCATCATGCTCAAAAAGCACTAAAAATCAATAACACCTTTTGCCAAGGTCATTCCTCATTCACTGCATTAGCAAAGATCATTTCAAAGGAAACTTTCTCTTTATTTAGTATTATTACTCTTTTTCTGATGTGTGACAGTATTTTCTGTACATGGTTTTAATTTATTTGATTCTATAGTAAAAATTCAGTGGTTCTGAGGGGAGGTTTCTTGGAGAAATCTTACTGTTGTCATGAAAGTTTAGGGATAAATTAAAAGTAGATCTGCTTACAAAGCAGTGTACTAAAGGGCAAACTCATGGACTTGGGATAGTTTGCTCACTTGCTTCACACGCCTCTAACATGTACAGTATAGGCAAAGCACTTTCCTTCTCATCTCATGTCTCTCTCTTGCATGACCTTTTTTCTCATGCCAGTTGAAGCTTAGATCTCCTTAATAGTTGGCTATAGTACATCTTGGCCATGATGCGGACTTACATGCCACCTTGTTTAGATTTCCTCAGATTTCCACAGCCAAGGGCAGTCCTCATTTTGCTCCTGTAACCTAAAATTTTTATAGTAGTTCCTTGTATTCCTGCTCACTGATGCTTAATGCGTCCCTTTAAGTGCCATGTATCTCATACATCACCCATGTTGTATGTTCTAGTACATGGAAAGCACAGTTTAATATGTCCCAGCTGGGGTCTGTGTACCATCTAGCAGTCACAAAGTCTGACCACCACTTTGCCCTTTTTAATTTGTCTATTCTCTTTCTCTCCATCTCTCTCTCTCTGTAGCAGGAGGGTCAAGAACCCTAGTATCTGCTAGACCACCTGCTCTCTAGCACCCTTGGGAAATGTCATGCACTGACACTCAGGCTACAATAATTTCTGCTGCTGGTGTCTCAGTTTGTTGTTCTCCAAGAGTATCCAGCATACATACAAGTTATAGCACACTCTAGCAGACATTAATGGGACCTTTCTTGCTGCTAGTGTGGCTTCTTCCAGCTCTAATTTGAAAAACATAGGGGATGAGACCCTGCCCAGCACAAAATCTTGCTAGCTGGAAGAAGGGTAAAAATACATTGTAATGGACAGCCCCTAAAGTTTCAGGATTTCTAACAAATCAGTAAAAATGGTGGAATAACTGATTTTTTTTATTGAGCTTTTTTTCTACATTATGTTACCTTATGTTAATATGACTAATTTTACTTAGACATATTATTAGTGACTAAACATATTTAACATCAGACACTACCAATAATAGGGCATTGGGTCAAATTGAACCCTATCGTAAAGTTGTGACGGTGATACCCCTCCAGCCTCAGAGCGATGTTAGCAGAAAGGCACACAAGCAAAGCCTAATTGAAAATTCCACACCAGATGTGTAAATATATATTTTATTGATCCATCAAATGAACAAATGGTTTGCAGTGATTGTGACAGCAAAATCATAACTTTACCAAAACAGCCTAATAAACCATAAATGTATTGTAAATTTAATTTAGTTCCAGGAAATAAAGTGACTAACTCAACTAGTCAGCCCTATATAATCCCAACATGCTGTGCAAATCAAAATATAATAATCATTGACCCCTGATTCCTGTTTACAGTGTCCACATCATCAGATGCAGAGATTGCAACATCACCATGGACTTGGCACACAACATCACAGAGTTTTTCAAATGAGAAGCCAAATATAGATAACTTTTTAGTGACCAAGGAGTGAACCTGAGGAGTCCCATAAATCAGTTCCTAGATGGTATTGAACAGAGGAGGATGACATGGTGTTTGCTAGGTGTTAATGCAAGTTTTAATGTAAGTACATTTGGGAAGGATGCATTTCCAATGCATTCAAAGACTAAAATTACATTAATGTTGTCTTGTTGATCATTTAATTGCATTTTTCCATTTCTGTGTCTCTTGTGCTACTACAGTAGGTATTATTGTTGTTTTATGAAAATGAAGCACGACAAATACTGTATAAGTTTCAAGCAGAGAATTTATGTCTTGCATTCCAAATGGTACAAAATGAATGAACAAATTAAAAAAGAAACTCTAAAGTAGCCTAAAATGCCTTTCGTCTTCTATTTAAAACCTTCACTCCATTGCATAGCGAAAACCAAGCTGTACAAAGTTTTTAGTGTTTATTTATAGAAAGCATTACTGCCCTCCTCTGCTGTTTTAATATCAATGACCAATTTCTAAACCAAAGCAAAAATGTTTTCAACGGAGGGCTGTTGAATGTAGACAAACTGAATTAAAGTGGAACCTCGGTTCACGACCATAATTCGTTCCAAAACTCTGGTCATAACCCGATTTGGTCATGAACCGAAGTAATTTCCCCCATAGGATTGTATGTAAATACAATTAATCAATTCCAGACCGTACGAACTGTATGTAAATATATATTTTTTTAAGTTTTTAAGCACAAATATAGTTAATTATACCATAGAATGCACAGCATAATAGTAAACTAAATGTAAAAAAATTGAATAACACTGAGAAAACCTTGAACAGCAGAGAAAACTAACACTGCAAGAGTTTGCGCTATAGCGCTACGAACCGCCCGCTAAAAACACTTTTTTAATGAGTTTTAAGCACAGGGAAAAAAAAATGAACATTTGAAAAATCCGTAATTTAATAAACCACCAAGAAAAGTAACATTGCAACAATGCACGCTACGAACCGATCGCTGTAAACAGAAGTGAAAACAAAAACAAGCCCAGTGCATTATTTAACTGCCTTCTCTGCCTTATGTGTCCAGCCCCCTCTCTCTCTCTTGCTCGCTGTCTCTCTCTCGTGCGCGCGTGTGTGTGTCTCTCTCTCTCTCGTGTGTGTGTGTGTGTGTCTCTGTATGTCCATGTGTCTCTCTCTCGCGTGCATGTGTGTGCGTGCGTGTGTGTGTGTGTGCGTGTGTCTCTCTCACGCGCCAACGTATGGTGCTGTGGCTCTGCAGGTGGATAGTATTGGTGTGGTGTGCGCTCTCTCTCTCTCTCTCGCGCGTGTGTGTGTGTGTGTCGCGCTCTCTCTCCCTCACTCTCTCTCTCTCTCTCTCTCTCTCTCTTTCTCTCTCTCTCTCTCGCTGCACAGGGAGAGACTGAACATGTGCAGAAATCATCGGCGCGCACAAACCGAAAGGTAAACTGGCTTGTTCGTATACTGAGTGTGTGGTCGTGAACAGATGCAAAAGTTTGGTGAACTTTTTGGTCGTAAACCGATTTGTACGTGTTCAGAGACGTGCGTGAACCGAGGTTCCACTGTATTACTATTTATGTTAAATCATATAATCATTTGCCCCATTAATGTTTATGACAAGTCACAGCCTAAGGTTATGATAATATTTTACAAAAACTATAATCTGTTTAAATTAACATCCATGATATCTCTGATTTCAATGGCTTGGCAGTTGCTTGATATGATGATGTTATATCTTAGCATTTACCCCCAAGATTGTCACGTATACTATCTAATAAGTGTAACAATAAAAAATGATATATTTATAAGTTGCAATGTACAACAAATTGCACAAAATGGATAGAGTAGAAGTGGAAAATGCTGTTGCCTCATAGCTATAGGTAGAGCTTCCAGGTGCAATGTAGGTAGCAGCCTTTGACTGAATCTCTGTATTCTCTCTGTTTTTTCTTTGTAGTTACTAGTTTTTGATAAACTTTTTTTAACAATTAATATCAAGATTAGCTATAATCCAGCATCTATCTTGTCACTAGAAACTTATGAATGGATTTTAAATTGATGAAATGCTGCTGTCATTGCAAACCCAAGTGTTATGTCATGTCAACTAGATTTCAGGCAAGCTGTGGGAGAAGTAACACGGAGAATGAAGCAGATCTGAAAGGCTATCTTACCCCTTCAGCACCTGAAGATGGAAATGGGAAAGAGCTAGAGCAAGAGTAAAAGTAAGGTGGAAAGGATTCAGAACTGGCCTTACTCCATATAATGAGGAATATTCAATTGTTTTCAAACAAGTTTGAATAACTGGAACCTCAAGGTGAGTCACAATTCATTCAGGTATTGTGGAATTTAGTGTATTGTGAAGAACTGTCCTAAACGTCTTATTCCAGATGATATTTTAATTCAGGATGGATGTCATTAGCTATGAGTGGAAAAAAAGCAGGGGAGACTTGATATATATGTGGATTAGCAATGCTGTAAAAGGGATCATATTTAAATTAAAACTGAAATGTGTAATCCAGACACTAGCGGTAGGAATCTGTCCACTTTATCTGCCTAAGGAGATATGTTACATCATTCTGATTAATGTTTATATTTCTCCCTCTTTCAGTAGGGATTCAACAACTGTGATAATTCACTCAGTTAGCAACACTCAAATGATGAATCATTTCAACATAAGATGTGGTGACTTCAACCACTGGAGTTTGAAAGGAACAATTTCAATCATGTTTTATTGGTTAACACAGCAAACTGAACCAGTCTTATTTAAATGTTAAATGTCATTAAATGTAAACCCAGGGCGCAATCTGACCTCAATCAGATTCATCTTACTATCACCTACAAGCCCATGATTAGACAGCAACAGCTCTCTTATTGTTATCTAGAATTTCTTGTGTGTGTTTTGGGTTCTGGTTTGTTATAATATTTATATTTTTCTTGAGCTTTTGTTAAGTCTTCTTTTCCCATTAGGAACAAAAAGTATCTTTATGTCTATTTACCTATCTACATGAAGTCTGGCTAGTTGATTTAGTGCACTAGCTCCTATTGTTCATGCAGGTTTCCATTGTAGCCACTTTCTTGATCAACTTCATATAGTAATTTTAATTAATCTCATGGTTTGTGCAAACCTAAGATCCGGACAAGAATTTTTGCTTACAATGTTAAACCCTTTTCACACAACTAGAACGCTCTGAATCTAAACATACCATATATACTCGCGTATAAGTCAGGTCTTGAAACCCGAAAAAAATCAATCATAAAATCAGACCCCAACTTATACACTCATTCAAAAATACGACACTTGAATTTTTTTTTTATATCTTCTTGCTTCCTCCAATCTTGCACCAGTTTCTCAGACACATTAATTTTGTTGCAGCAGCACAGTTACCAATTTCTTTTGCCCCAACTATTAATTTAAAACCAGCTTCATATTTTCTTCTGATCGAACGCTCCATTATAGATAAGGGATGCTCTTACGATAAAGGTGTATGAGGGTGTGAGATACAAAAAACACAAAACAGTGCAAACGTCACTTCGGAATAGTTCGGGTATTACCGTGTGGTCGCATAGGTACAATACATAGAAAACAAAGGCAATGTGCTCCGTGGTTACTCTCTCAGGTGGGTGTAAGCATATCATAATCTCTTGGACCAATAGTGTGAGTTTTCCACAATCGACTTATACCAGTGACATTATAAAATGCTGGAAATTATATGGTAAAATCAACCCTCGACTTATCCACGGGAGAACTTAAAACGCAAGTATATACAATATTTAAAATATGGGAGTTCAACTTAAACTAACGTGGCAGCCTCTGACAAGCACTGCACTCATGCCTATTCACTGAAAACTGGTTGACATGAAGTCATTTTGAAATTTATGTCACGCATTTGTGTCCTGTTTCTTTCTCTAGAATCTACTGAACCTCATTCACCCATCACTCACACCATGATAAATATGGCTTATATCAGTAAACACAATTTCAGCTTTCAGATGACCCATGGATAACTCCTGTTTTAAAAAATTATTTAGCAGTATTACAGTGTGATTATCAACTTTGTTGTGCACCAAATATCTCTTAAGTCCATCAGTTGGATATTCATGGCATTTATTCCTTTGTTGTGTTAGGTAAAGAACATGAAGTCATTTGTATTTTTTATTAAAAAAACATTAATTTAAGCCTTAAAGTTTGCATATGGTTAATGAGAATATTATCTTGCATATCAGCTGTGGAGCTCCTGGAATGCCCTGGTGGTGCACAGAAGCCTGCTCCTTGGTCTTCTCAGAAATAGCACAGCAAACCAAACTTATACAGGGGCATCAGTTTCTCAGGTTTACTTTCTAACAACTTGGATTCCTTTGTCTTACAAGCTACATACTGTATATCTTATTGAATACAACTATGATTACCACCTAAGCTGTGAGAGAAGGAGAAAGCAACATCACAGATGAATAAGCATCAGAAAATCAGCCTGCACATTAAAACAGTAATTACTGAAGATTTTGTCTTGGCTATATTTATCAACTGACTTGACAACCATATCATTTGCAATCAGATCAAATTAGAATGAAGATAGAGGCCAATGTGTAACTTGTGAAGAGAAGTGCTGTACTTACAAAATGAAGAGCTCTACTCTCATCCGTGCTGACTCTTTTGCCAGTTATTAAAGTAGCAGGTCCTTCAAGACAAGTGGTATAAACGTTTCACCTGTCTCAAAATATTTATGTGAAAGATTCCTGGCATTTAAATTATATGTTGAATATGTAAATTACCATCTTCTGAATTTCATAATTACAGAGAGATATGAAAAGTACATATAAGGGCCATAATTTGCATGTAACATATTGCACATACAGTATATTGCAATAACCAGGGTAATACATTTGGCAAGACTTTAGAAACAGTGAAGCATTTATAATTACTTTGATATTCTTATCCGAGGCTAATTATAATTTAAAATGTAATATGGCACAAATAAGTCAAAATAATAAAAGCACTTTTGATTCTATAACATGTCTAAGATGGTAAAAATGGACACATTCACTCTTACTAAAAGCTTAATCGTACAGCCACTATTGTAAAGTGCTATTATTTTGGATATGTAATGAAAAACTGAGGCATCACAAGTAAATATTACTTTCAATATGTACCATATAAAGCAATAAAGAACAAATAAGTCCATAATAAAAGCTTCAGTATTCTGTGCACTTACTGCAAATTTAATCAATCTGTGGTGTTCTAAGTCGCATGAAAAAGCTGTCTAATGCATTTCCTAAATAATTTCTTTTCTTGTGTAAATAAGTGTGTGATAAATATCAAATATGCCAAATCAACACTTTTTGTAGAAAGAAGATTGTCAGTCCACTGTCATGTAAGGCAAACGACAAAGCTGATTTGAATGAAAATTAGCATTCATCATGAGAACAGCCACACTAAAGGTTTAAATTATTTTTGGCAAATCTTGAGCAAAATCTGTTTGCTGCTTCAGATTAGTGCAACTGTAAATTTGCTTTTATCTTTGATTTCTGGCCTCTTTAGATCAACAGAACTTGGAAGAAGATAAAACTTTTCCTTTTGCAATACATAACAAACATCATTTGGATTCAATGCCTCAGCTCCAAAACATAAATTCCTTCTTTTAAAGTTTATGTGGTCAAGATCCATAGAATAAAAAAAAATTAATCAGTTCTGCTATTTGCATCATAACTTTCTTTAATAGAACCATATCTTATTAGAGACTGCCTCAGTTTTGCCACATGGACAATCCTGGGTTACACTTCACCCTTCACTCTTGCACTGATTCTTCGGTCACATAACACTCCCATAAACTCTTTTATTTTTTACCAATTTTTCCAGCTTGATTATATGATTTATTTCTAGGTCTACCTCTTCATCCTCATTTATTGATGACCCAAGACATTTGAACGTTTCCACCTTTTTAAGCCTTTTACTCTGGAGATTGGTTTCTCTATCTTGTTCTTGTCCCATAAATCTTAGATATTCTGTCTGTTGCAACTAATGTTAAGGCCTCTATAGTCCATGGCTCTTCTCCAATGCTTCAGGTTCCTTTCAAAAATATTGCATTACATAATGTCATCTGCAAACAGCATGCACCATTGGGCCTATTGATCTGCTATTCCCCTAACAATAACATTCATACCTAGATTAAACAGATATGGGCTTGATGATGATCCTTGATGTAACCCAACTTTAACTGAAAATCCATCTGTTATTCCTGTACAACATCTCACTTGTGTGTAGACTTCCTCATACACATCTTTAAATATACTTACATACTTCTCTGTAACTCCCTTCTCTCTTGTTTACCTTCACATTCCTGCTGGAGAACATCATACAAGTTCTCTAAATCTATAAATACCATGTACAATTCTTTGTGTTGCTCTGTATATTTTTCCACAATCAGCCTCAATGTGTAAATTGCATTTGTTATACCTTTTCCTGGCATAACTCCAAACCATTTTTTCTGATATCATTGCCTGTTATCTCAGCCTTTTATCCATTGTCCTTTCCTATATTTTCATTGAATATGACATCAGGAGAGGTCTTTAAATCAGATACCGAGATAGCAGCAGCTTATCACATACGTGGATCAAATACCTCTAAACCTAGGACTCTAATTGTTCGCTTCGAGAGATTACAATTTAAGCTTAATGTAATGTCGCTTCTCAGACAGAAACAAGAGATTATATTTGAAAATAACCACATTCATATTGTCCCTGATTTCGCACCCTCAACAGCTGCTAAACGTGCCGCTTTTTAAAATATTAAACAGCGGTTACGGAAAGCCATTATCAGATACAGTCTTTTGTATCCTGTCAAACTGAAAGTGGATATTGAAAAAAATATTATATTTTCACTGCAACGGAGGAAGAAGAAAAGGAATTAAGAAAGCTGATCCCGACACTTTTTTGAAATACAGTCGTGAGTCACATCCTGTCATGGCATGGCAAGAAGATATTACCTGCTGTCTGATCCGCTTGCAATGATAAGGATACCATAATTATACATCCTTTTCTCTTCTCGGCCACTTTCTGTTTATGTTTTAATTACAATTATACGCATATGTGTGGAAGAAATTAAAGCAAGTTTTTTTTTTTTTTTTTAGTATTCTAAAGGAGACTTATTGTTATTGTAATATGCTTATCCAGGGCCACTTTTTAACACCATTTCCTGGGTTTACTATCTTAATATTTCAAGACTGTTGAAGATTATATTTTATGCTTATAGTATTTAGACTTTATCGGCAATATTTATTTCTATTTTATAATCCTCACACACCGCTGCTGGGGAGCTTGTTTTGTTTTGGACGTGCTCTGTCTCTAGGTATGTCAGAGGACTGGGACTTTGTGAAGTGGGGTCCAGCCTCAAGTGGCGAGGCAAAATGGGGGTGGGATGGGGCGATAAGGGGGGGAGAGAAAGAGAGCAAGCTATATCTAATCTATCCTTTTAATCCTTATAATTATAACTACCAACATAACAATAGGCTGCATGACAATAACTCGTGGGAAAATTGAAAATTAAGGTTAAAGCTGTATCACTTCCAGTTAAGACTACAAAATGACATCTAAAATTCAGAATCAATGTCTCCATGATGGGATAGTTAACTTTGTGAGCTGGAATGTTAAAGGCCTGAATCATGAATTAAAGAGAAAGAAAGTATTCTCTCACCTAACAGGTCTAAACGCTAAAATAGTATTTTTACAGGGGACACACTTACTAAGCAAGGATCAGTTCCAGCTGCAAAAAGACTGGACTGGCCAAATGTTCCATTCCAGCTTTACAAAGAAAACTAGAGGGGTGGGAATTCTCATATATAGAACAGTCTCATTTGTAGCATCAGATGTAGTATCTGATCCTGAAGGGAGATATGTGATTGTCATGGGAAATTTATTTAACTGTAAAGTGATTTTGATAAATGTTTATGCACTCAATGCTGATGATAGGGAACTCATGCAAAATGTATTTGCATCCATTCCCAATGTGAACACTCATAAAATTATAATGGCTGGGGACTTTAATTGTGTTTTAAATACACTCTTAGATAGGTCTCCTGTCACAGGGGGGATGACATCTAACACTGCAAAGACAATTACACCGTTTTTAACTGACCACAACTTATCAGACCCATGGAGGTTTCTAAACCCAGACTCAAGAACATATTCCTTCTACTCACCAGTGCATCATTGCTATTCAAGAATTGATTATTTCTTTATAGATAATAATTTCTTGCCTACGATTAAATCTTGCAAGTATTACGCTATTGTTATTTTCGACCATGCCCCTCTGATCTTGGAGCTAAAATCATTATGCCCCACATACTCATCTCGCAGATGGCATCTTAACCCACTTCTATTAGCAGATGAGAACTGTACAGAATTTATATCAAAACAAGTCAGTTTCTTTCTAGAGACAAATACATCCTCAGAGGTCTCTGCAGGAATTCTCTGGGAAACTCTGAAGGCCTTCTTAAGACGACAGATTATTTCATATCTTTCCCACAGAAATAAATTAGAAACCAAGAAGGTATCAGGGCTAACCAGCGAAATTACTAGAATATATCAAGAACATGTCAGGTGTCCAAGTAAGGCTCTTCATAGGAAAAAGCAGGCTCTGCATTCAGAGATCAACCTCTTAACAACCAAAGAAACTGAACAACTCATTTTTAAATCAAGACATCTTTACTATGAACACGGAGAGAACTCTTAGCTCAACAAATCCACAAGCAAGAAGTTCACAATGCAATCCCAGCAATCACCATCATGAACGGAGATAAAATCATTGACCATAAAAATATAAGGCACAGATTTAGAGACTACATTTAGAGTTTAAAGAAGACAACACACAATCTAACACATTTCTGGATGCATTACAGATACCACAAATAGATACTCTTAGCGCAGAGGAATTGGATAAACCTTTGGCGCTATCAGAATTACTAGATGCTATAAAGTCACTTCAGAGTGGGAAAGCAGAAGGCCCTGATGACTACCCTGTCGAATTTTATAAGGAATTCTCCACTCAGCTAGCTCCCCTCTTATTAGCAACATTCACAGAAGCTAGAGACAATCAAATTCTACCTCAAACTTTTCGGAAAGCATTAATCACCGTCTTTCCTAAACAAAATAAGGACTAATTACAATGTGCATCATACAGACCAATTTCTCTTCTGAATAATGATGTTAAGATACTCTCCAAAGTCCTAGCTAGAAGGATGGAGAAAGTGCTGCCTTCGGTAATATCACAAGATCAAACTGGATTTATTAAAGGCCGACAGCTTCCAATCTCCGACGCCTGTGTAATGTAATATATTCACCTGCAAAGTCAAACACCCCAAGAGATATTATCATTGTTGGATGCAGAAAAAGCATTTGATATGATTGAATGGAACTACCTTTTCACTACATTAGAGAAATTTGGGTATGGCCTGAACTTTTGTGCATGGATCAAACTACTGTATATCAATCCAGAAGCTTCAGTTTGTATTAACAACATTAATTCAGACTACTTTAAACTAGAACGTGGTACCAGACAAGGATGCCCCTTGTCACCACTACTTTTTGCAATCGCCATTGAACCACTGTCGAAATGCTTATCAGATAAAGTGGATTATCAGAGAAGGACTTGGAACAGAAAATTTCTCTGTATGCAGATGATATGGTACTGTACATATCAGACCCACAAAATACTGTGCCTGCAGTCCTAACAGCACTTACAGAATTTCAAAAGATTTCTGGTCTCAGAATTAATTTGAATAAAAGTGTGCTCTTTCCAGTGAATTCTCAAGCATACAATATTAGATTGGACACCTTCCCTTTTATCATTTCAGATCAGTTTAAATACCTAGGGGTAAATATCACAAGTAAATATAAAACTCTTTATCAACAAAATTTCGCCATCTGTATGGAAAAAATTAAGCAAGACTTGCATAGATGGTCAACCCTTCATCTCACTCTAGCTGGAAGAATTAACGTTGTTAAGATGAATATCCTTCCCACGCTTCTCTTTTTATTTCAAAACATTCCAATATACATCAATAAATCATTTTTTAAGCAATTAGATTCAACCATAACCTCATTTATTTGGAACTTAAAACATCCACGTATCCAAAGAGCAACTCTACAAAGATCTAAGGCAGAAGGTGGCATGGCTCTACCTAACTTCAGTTTTATTACTGGGCAACAAACATACACGCTATAAAAACCTGGACTTGGACACAAATAGATGAACATACATAGGCTTGGTCTGCAGTAGAAATAAAATCCTGCAGTACTTCTACATATTCCATGCTTTGTGCCCCCATAAATGCAAGTTATCGCCAATATACTAACAACCCAATTGTGCTTCACTCACTCAGAATATGGAACTAATGTAGGAAGCATTTTAAGATAGGGAATCTTTTATCTGTGGCACCTCTGCATGAGAACCACCTTTCTCAACCCTGGCAAACATATGCAGTTTTTAATATATGGAAAACATTTGGGATTAAATTACTTAAAGATCTTTATATAGACAACATCTTTGCATCCTATGTACAATTACATTCAAAATTTAAATTTCCAGCAACACATTTCTTTCACTATCTTCAAATTAGAAACTTTGTTAAACAGAACCTGCTTCATTTTCCTCATTTCCCACCTTTCTGTATGCTGGAAAAAATATTGCTCAATTTCAAGGACTCAGACAGCATTTCTGCAATATATAAAATTATTTTACAGTCCCTCCCTTTCAAAGATCCAAGAGGACAGTGGGAAAAGGATCTCTCACTCAACATCTCAGAAAAGGAGTGGAAGGTAGCAATGCTGAGAATTCACTCCAGCTCCATATGTGCAAAGCATAAAATTATTCAACTCAAAATTATATATCGAGCACATCTGTCTCATTTAAAATTTTCCAAAATGTTTCCAGGGCAAGGTCCAACCTGCGAATGCTGCAATCAAGTTCCAACCTCATTAGGTCACATGTTTTGGGCCTGCACCAAATTAACATCATTCTGGACAAAAATTTTTAAGTGCCTTTCAGACAGCATTGGTGTCACAATCCCTCCTAACCCATTAACAGCTGTGTTTGGTGTTCTTTCAGATGGGCTTAAAGTGGAGAAGGACAAACAAACTGTGATTGCCTTTACTACACTACTGGCACACAAACTTATCTTGCTAAACTGGAAGAATCCTAACTCTCCTCTTTTAAGTCAGTGGGTAACTGATGTTTTATATTATTTGAAATTGGAAACAATCAAATTCTTACTTAGAGGATTTGCGCAGAACTTTTTCAAAACCTGACAGGATCTAATCAATAACATTTTAGAATAAGCTCTTAAAGCACTGTGGAAATAGATATCTCTTCCGATTTCTTTTTTCTTCTCCATTTATCTTTATCCACTTATTAAACTCATCAATTTATTTATTTTTACTAGCTTTAAGTTTTACTCCGTTGGACTTGCTCTCTTTCTCAGGGGTGGGGGTTGATTTGTTTTCAATCCTATTTTTTGTAAAAATTGATCTATTTGTATAGAATGATTACAATAAAATCAATAAAATTTAAAAAAAAGAATATGACATCAACATTTTACCCTACAATCCTGGATATCTCCATTTTTATATATGTTTTGGGTAAAGTCCGAAAATTGGATAAACCTGGCATTACCCTGGTAAAGCTCACATTATCTAGCGGACCTGGGTAAAGTCGGAATAACATAAGAGTTTCTAACTTTACCTGGGTAATCTCTTTGGATAATGCAAGCTTAACCCGGTATTGCTAGGTTTACCTAATTTATGGCTATATTCCTTCTGCCTCTTAACTTTTCCAATTTTCTGCAGGTATCCCATCTAGTCCAGTTGTCTTCCCATTCTTTATTCTTTCTAAAGCCTGTTTGACTTCTTCCCTACTTATACCCATTGTTACACACTCATTTGCTACTTCCTTCAAATATTAGCCTTGGATTTTCCTCATTAAATAGTTTCTCAGAGTATGCCTTCCACCTTTCCTTAATTTTACCCCCATTATATAGTACTGCTCCCCATTCACTCTATCTGTTTGATTTAGGTTGAGATCTTTTACTGCTTTGTCTCAAGCCTTCACTATTATGAAAATCTTTTTCTCCCCGTCAAGATTTTCCATGTTAGACAATGACATAGAAGATATGAATGTGTATTTAAAGAATTTCCATGTTTCCCTTTTTCATTTACAAATCAGTGACTACAGATATGCCGAAAAAGGATGGATGAGATTGGCTTTGTTAAAAAATTAGCCTCATTTTGACACCATTGTGTATTAAGACCCTTAATAATGCAAATTCATTAGTTTTATTCTGATTTTCCTAGACTTACAAGATTGAACACATATTTTATGTTCTCAAAAAGAGTAGGTGATGCTGTTGGTAAGACTGACAGCTCTGACCACTTTACATGAAGAAGTGTTTAAGTTGTTGGTCTTGAGTTAAGTTCTTGGAGATTAGCATTGACTGTGCATTTTTAATTACGATTTAACTTAATTGGAAGCCATTATCTTTTATTAATGTAACATGTTGTTGTTCCTGCTCATATTCTGTGGCAATAGACATTCTACCTGTGTATGATTTACTTTAGTTAGAAAATAAACCCAATCCGTTTTTAGCTAGAGTGGATTAGTACCTAGCACTCTTTTAAATAATGTTACACTAATTGCTTATTATTAAAATTAAAAGTAGCAATTACAGCTTTAAAAAACAAGTGGAGTATAAAAAATGAGTACCTGCTGCTTCTTTCAGCCTGTTCTTATTGGCTTATTCACAAGCCTGCTTTCCAAATACCACAGACATGGGTTGATGGGTGAAAATATAAAGACACAGAGTATTTATTTGTTTGAGTCTTTATTTGCTGTTGTTTGTATTTATAGCAAATGTTTTTCTGTAAAGTAATACCTGACTTAACAAGGTAGATGCATTCCAGAACTTTAATTTAATTGCAAATAACTTTGTTATCAGAGGTAAATTTACCATAGAAGTAATATGAAAAGGTATTGTAATGACCCCAACTAGGTTTAATATTATTGTGTGTTATGCTCATGTTTTTGTGCATTTTTGGGTTTTTAGACCTGCATATCATGTATCCAAGTTTATTTTGGCTCAGAAAATTTGTTTTTTAATTATTTTCATGATTCTGTTGAGACATCACGTGGCCTTGTTTGTCATGATGATGTGTTGTATTTCAAGAGTTGTCTAGATTCTGATAAATGTGCTCTGTGCTCTGTAGTTGCTATGGGATGCCTAGTCTTTCTCTCTTATTTATATATAATTAGAGAATTGAATCCACAGAGGTGATTCAACTAACATTTTTCTTTGACCTCAGAAATGATTAAATAGTTGAGTAAAACTGAGCTACTGACTTGATACATTTCAAATGGAGCTCGTTACACATTTCTAAAGTATACAGTATTATAATGCATCTGTTTTTATATTCTACATAATACATAGCAAACTCTACTTTGGGAAGAACAGTATTCAATAATCATCCTACTTATTTCAGTGCTATAATTTACAAGTAACAAAATAAACTGAAGTTCACAATGATAAGCCCTTCTGTGGCATTTCCACATATCTGAAGATCTGTTTTACATATAAACTAAATTCCACCTGGCATATCTGAACTCTGTTCTTTCATTAAATTCAGAAGAGCATATGAAATTTAACAAAAGAGAAGGAAGACATTCTGCCCATCAAACAAATTTGGTTACACAGCTAAGTTCTCTCGAGATTTTGTCCCAATATTGTTTAAAAGATGTCAAGATTTCCAATTTAATTATTTAACTCAGTAGTTTGTTTCAAGTTTCAATGGCCTTTTGTGTGGGGAAAAAGCATCTGGTTTGCCAGATGCATTGCCTAATGTGTATTCCAACTCTGTTTTGGATTTCAATGCCCAAAATAAGTACCGGGTTCCTGCCTTACACTCCAAATAGCCACCTTCCAAATTCTGAAATATTTTAATATACAGGGTATTCAGAATAAGTCAAGTTTAAGCTCAGCATTTTGTCTTGTGTGCATTGTACAATGAAAATTTTACTTGTAAGTAGCATATACCTGCATACATATATACACAGTGTTTTTAAGCTACAATCCATCCATTCATCCTCTTCCGCTTATCTGAGATCGGGTCGCGGGGGCAGCAGCTTGAGCACAGATGCTCACACTTCCCTCTCCCTGGCCACTTCTACTAGTTCTTCCAGGGGAATCCCGAGGTGTTCCCAGGCCAGCCGAGAGACATAGTCCCTCCAGTGTGTCCTGGGTCTTCCCCGGGGCCTCCTCCTGGTTAGACGTGCCCGGAACACCTCACCAGGGAGGCGTCCAGGAGGCATCCTGATTAAATGCCCGAGCCACATCATCTGACTCCTCTTGATGCGGCGGAGCAGTCACTCTTCTCTGAGCTCCTCCCGGATGGCTGAGCTTCTCATCCTATCTTTAAGGGAAAGCTCAGACACCCTTTCGGAGGAAACTCAATTCAGCCGCTTGTATTCGTGATCTCGTTCTTTCAGTCACTACCCACAGCTCATGACCATAGGTGAGGGTAGGAACATAGATCTACTGGTAAATTGAGAGCTTTGCTTTACGGCTCAGCTCCTTTTTCACCACAACAGACTGATGCAGAGCCTCCATCACTGCAGATGACGCACCGACCCTCCTGTCGATCTTCCGTTCCATTCTTCCCTCACTCGTGAACAAGACCCCAAGATACTTGAGCTCACTCCCAACCCTGAGAGGGCACTCCTCCCTTTTCTGGCTAAGGACCATGGTCTCGGGTTTGGAGGTGCTGATTCCCATCCCAGCTGCTTCACACTCGGCTGCGAACCGATCCAGTGAGAGCTGAAGATCACAGCCTGATGAAGCAAACAGGAGAACATCATGAAACCGGACCCCTTCAATGCCGTGGCTGCGCCTAGAAATTCTGTCCATAAAAGTTATGAACAGAATCAGTGACAAAGGGCAGCCCTGGCGGAGTCCAACTCTCACCCGAAACGGGTTCGACTTACTGCCGGCAATGCGGACCAAGCTCCGATACTGGTTGTACAGGAACAAAACAGCCCTTATTAGGTGGTCCGGTACCCCATACTCCCAGAGCAGCCCCCACAGGATTCCCCGAGGGACACGGTCAAACGCCTTTTCCAAGTGTACAAAACACATGTAAACCACACTGTTTCTCCTGAATCTGAGGTTTGACTATCTGACGAACCCTCCTCTCCAGGACCCCCGAATAGACTTTTCCAGGGAGGCTGAGGAGTGTGATCCCTCTGTAGTTGGAACACACCCTCTGGTTCCTTTCTTAAAGAGGGGGACCACCACCCCGGTCTGCCAATCCAGAGGCACTGTCCCAGATGTCCATGCGATGTTACAGAGGCATGTCAACCAAGACAATCCTACAACATTCAGAGCCTTGAGGAACTCTGGGCGTATCTCATCCACCCCCGGGGCCCTGCCATCAAGGAGTTTTTTGACCATCTCGGTGACCTTAGTCCCAGAGATGGGAGAACCCAACTCTGAGTCCTCAGGCTTTGCTTCCTCATTGGAAGGCAGGTTAGTGGGATTGAGGAGGTCTTCGAAGTACTCCCCCCACCGACCCACAACGTCCCGAGTCGAGGTCAGCAGTGCACCATCCCCACCATACACTGTGTTGACACTGCACCGCTTACCCATCCTGAGACACCGGATGGTGGACCAGAATCTCTTCAAAGCCATCCAGATGTCATTCTTCATGGCTTCCCCAAACTCCTCCCATGCCCAAGTTTTTATCTCAGCAACCACCGAAGCCACATTCCGCTTGGCCTGCCAGTACCTATTAGCCTCCTCCGGAGTCCCACAGGACAAAAGGGTCCTGTAGGACTCCTTCTTCATTTCTTACAATATGTGTCATAATTGGCTTTCCAGTTAAGTATGTCATTTATGTAAGAAAAATCATCCACCTCCAGGACCTGGGAGTAAATTTTAGGGAGGACACAAATGTTGGCAGACTTTTGTGGTTCTAGTCGATGTACAGTTGGTTGTTTTAGGTAATGTTAAAAATGATTTTTGGACAATTATTAGATTGTGAAAAAAGCAGGGCCAGCAGAGGTTTACTCGCACAAAACTGTTCATAGTACACGACACATTGTTTCAATCAGGGAAGTATTCATTTAAAAAAAAGATGTAAAATTTAACTTCTTAGTAATAGTAATTATAGCATAATAAATTTTACAGTATTTTGGTAGTACATGTAAGTTAAAACTGTTACTTTAATTTTAAGAAGAAAAATATGAAGTAAATGCAACAGAGCTGAAATTATGGAGATGGCTGAGAAAAGTGGAGTAGATTAAAAAGTATTACAAACACCGAAGGGCATCTTTATTCTAAAATGTATACATTGTAAACATTGGGAACTCTGTAATGGGCTTAAGGAAGAAATTGCAAAAGAAAAAGATGCTGTTTAACACTTTCACAATAATTAACTCCAGCATTAAACATAAAACTTTTGAGACATGAGAGCACTGTAGCATGCTGACCCTAAGAGATTCAAATATTTTAGCGGTAAAAGCACAGTGAAAAAGGAAATGAAGTATATTAGGAACAGAAAGGGTGAAATAAGGTACAGAGAAATTGAAATACATTATCAAATGGCTACACTTCATATTTTTCTAAAATTTTCATGTGTGAAGGAGTCCATAACCTTCCTGTTAAACATTGAATGATTTGGCGATTACAGAGATTGAAGCGTGACTAGGATTAAAAAGGCTGAATTCAAATAAATCACTGGCACTGGATGACTTCTATCAGAGAGTACTTATGGTAGTTAGAGATTACAGATATAAACCCTTAAAGCTTATTTTTATGAAATCATTTCACACTGGCTAAGTTTCCAAAGAATGGAAGACGGTAAGTGCTGTTGAGTTATATAATAAAGGTGATCAGGTTTTTTCTAGTGATTGTAGACCAGAAGGTTTTACGTGTATCACAGATAAATCAATTAACACAAATATTAAAGAAAATATTGAGCAACGTCTGTCAAGTACCAATGTATTAGTATACAATAAACTTTGGTTCACTGCTCTTTTGCATTTATGTAAATGATCAAAAAACTATATAACTAATAAGCTAGTTAAGTTTACAGATGACATTAAGTATTTTTATAATTAAAATTCAGATTTTTTTATCAAAAAATGTGAAGAGTTATGGGTAGGAAGGTAACATAATTAGATATGACTACATAATGGGGAATTAAAAATCGAAAGAACATTTTATTGGGTAAGGACTTAGAAGTAGAAGTGGAGAGTGCAGAAGAAATTAAAAATGCTAATAGCGTGTTAAGTTACATGCCAAGGGAGGTTATGCTGAAGCTATACAAAACACTTGTGAAGCTTCGCCTGGAATATTATATGCGGTTTTGGTTTAGGAAAGATTGAAAGAGTTTAATCTTATCAGTTTAAGCAAACATAAATTACTAGGTCACGATTAAGAAAGAAAAAAGTATGGTGGATGCCAAATGTTTAAATGTTACTGTTAAAAGAATTGTTCAAATAGAGCACCAAGGCACAGACTGAAGTTGTCTAATGGTATATTTCTCACATATTTTGGAAAGATGTTCTTTTTATACATAGAGAACCATAGACACATGAAATAAATTACCAAGACAGTACATTGTGAACTTTCAAATATTGACTATATTTAGTAAGCATTAGGTGACTAGAGATTGACAAGGTGTTCTGGGGTGAATCGTCCATTCTTATCAAAAGTCATCTTATGTTTGTGTTTTTGGAAGGGGTTTTAGGAATGAAAGCAGCTAAAACCAAGGATGTTTTAAAAGGAAGAACAAAATGTAATGACAGCACAGAGCTTCAGAAAAGGAAAATGTAAATTCTAAAAGCAAGGAGTGAAACTGATAATCAAGTGACTGCAGAATCTATTTAGGATGTGAGGAAGCTGTACCACTAATATCACCTGAGCAAGAACATTCATTTCAGATAGCACCAGCAGTAGAATGTTAATTGATGCAGAAATAGGACACATTAGATATATCTTGATTCACCGTGTTCTCCATAAACATGCAATTGTTATTCACATGAGAACAGGGTACAGGCCTGAGGAATTAGTTTTTAGAGTAAGGGGTTTTATAATTTTATTATTGTGTCTGATCCATTTTTCTGGTCTTGTTTGGGTGTACTCACTCTGAGTGATCACCTACATTCAGTTTTGAACTGTTTCTTCTTGCTTAGATACTATAGGTGTCTTTGAGAATGATGGGTACAAATCATAATTCCATTACAATATTTCGTATTGTTTTCTTCCACTATTTTTGACATGACAACAACAAGAGGCTACCTTGTGTTGTTCTGAAAGAAGCAATAAACCCAAGGAGGTCAAGGTGAACTTCAACAGAAAAAGGAAGGAATAAACAAAGGGGTACTAGAAGGCACAGAATACAAATGAAAACACATTCTGCTGCCTGTTTGGGCCTTTCTACATGGGTTTTCTATCAAATTTTGTGGCTCATCCAAATGTCTACCTTAAATAATGTCTCGAAATTTATTCCCATCTCTCTTTCTCTTCTGAATCTTACTTTTTAAACCCCACAACTCCTCTGCTTCCAGTTTTGACATTATTTTGCATGTTTGATGTGTTGATGTTTTTTTTATTTTTGTAACATCACTGCCTCACCATTTTGAATATTATTTTGGGCTGTGTGCACTGCCATTTTCAGGGTCCATGTTGTTTTACCCACATGACTGGCAGACACTCAAAGCATGGCATCATTGCAGCACTGAAGAATGCAATACAGTAGTGTTGGGGTCCAGTTTCTGAGTAATAAACTGATCTTTGCATTGAATTAATGTAGTTCTAATAAATTTAGAGAGATTCTTGTGTGATTTTTGGACAAAGACTTTTGGTTGTCTTTATTTTGTGCTTTTATGACTTTGAACCAAGCTTCCTTCAGACTATGTTACAGTCTTTCCCCCAAGTCTCTTCCTTAAAACTATTGCTATTGCGGCCTGTCTTTTTCCAATTCTGGAAGTGCTCTCACTCTCTCTCGTTCGTATGACTCAGCCTTTCTGTTGAGCCCTTGCTATAACTCATGATTTGACTCCTAGCTCAGCTAAATTATGAGCTCAAACTAACTTTAAAGGCCATCCTAGGATTACTCCTGGCCTTGTTCCAGAATCAATTATAGGTTCAGAGACAACCCTGTAAAGTCACAGGGCAAGCAAGGCACGATGTCCTCCTACACTTTGAGGCCATTGCACCCCTGGGACTATATGCTCTCAAGCAGCCAGAAGTATGGCTACTTCTGATATTCTTTCCCCGGCTACCATCTCTTTCTTAGCAAAGTGTCAGGCAATCCTGTCAATGAGTGGATGGTTTATATCAGGCAAGATAGTCTGCTTCTGCTCAGGTCTTAGTTCCTTTTCATTCTCCAGCTGGTGACAGTGTTTAATGCCCTCTCTGGACTATCCCAACAGATGTATAGTGTATACTATTTCCTGATGGTACCTTTCCTTCTGCACCATTGTGACAACGTGTGTCGGTACTGCCAGAATCTGGTTTTCTGTCTTTTGGAACCATACTCAGTCCAGCTCTTGTCCTGTTTTCTGTTTAGATGCCTGCAGCACTCCTGTCTACCAAAGCAACTTTTAGGATATATACATACTGTATTTTGCACCTATATTGAAACTTTTTGTGACTAATTTAAAAGACATACTGTCAATCCATTGTTTCAGATAGACCATATTTCTTTTGTTCAGTTAATTTTTGTAAAGCAGTTTAATCATTTACAGGATCAGAGTTTTTGTGCAAGTTTACAATTATCATGCAAGTTTGCCATAAATAATTAATATGCATGAACAAACAAATTCGATTAAAGCTGCAGTAAAAGTAATCGACTACAGAGGGGAGGAAAACAAACGCTCTAGTCAATGGCATTCCTGAAGAAAATGAACCTCTGAGGATCTGCATTCAGTTATAACCGACAACATCTGATAAAGTCCCAGTTCTTGTGACCTAGTAATTCTGGCTGTCCACCTCCTCCTGGGCAGTTTCTAATATTATAAGTATACTAGCTGTGTAAGCCTGTGTTATAAAAAGCCTGGGCTCCTAGAAACTACTGAAATCATCAGAAGAAAAATTGAAATGCAGAGTCGGCGGCTTCATTTTGTGGACACGCTCGCCCCCCTTATCTATCACCGGCTAAATGAGTTTCTCTGTCGTTTGTCTTTCGTCGGGATTTCACTTTGATGACAGAGCCGCTTTCTTTGAGCGTCATGCTGCAGTCTCGTCCTCCATTCTTCTTCCAACTTGTTAATTTGGGGCCACCTTGCCGGCTGTTTGAGCTGCTGTAGCCTCGCACTTCTGGGCCGGACAGACAGTCACACACACACCTTCACGCGTAGACATTTATATATAAGATGTTGAACAGTCTAGATAGATAGATAGATAGATACTTTATTAATCTAAAGGGGAAATTCACATACTCCAGCAGCAGCATACTGATAAAAAAACGATATTAAATTAAAGAGTAATAAAAATGCAGGTAAAACAGACAATAACTTTGTATAATGTTAACGTTTACCCCCCCGTGTGGAATTGAAGCGTCGCATAGTGTGGGGGAGGAACGATCTCCTCAGTCTGTCAGTGGAGCAGGAAAGTGCCAGCAGTCTGTCGCTGAAGCTGCTCCTCTGTCTGGAGATGACACTGTTTAGTGGATGCAGTGGATTCTCCATGATTGACAGGAGCCTGCTGAGCGCCCGTCGCTCTGCCACAGATGTCAAACTGTCCAGCTCTGTGCCTACAATAGAGCCTGCCTTCCTCACCAGTTTGTCCAGGCGTTCTTCTTTATGCTGCCTCCTCAGCACACCACTGCATAGAAGAGGGCACTCGCCACAACCGTCTGATAGAACATCTGCAGCATCTTATTGCAGATGTTGAAGGACGCCAGCCTTCTAAGGAAGTATAGTCGGCTCTGTCCTCTCTTACACAGAGCATCAGTATTGGCAGTCCAGTCCAGTTTATCATCCAGCTGCACTCCCAGGTATTTATAGGTCTAAGAAGAAGGTTAAGTTTATTTATTTATGGCCTCCATGCCCCCAATATCTTTATCTCTTTCCATGTGGAAGAGTAGCAGCCTGACAATATGGCATTGGCCCCAAATTCTACATCCTCATTTATGGTCAAACATCCCTTGTATGATGCGATTACCTATGATAAGGAAGCAAATCACAAATAACAAGTGCTTCTGTTCCAACCTCATAAGGTAAGATGTATATCGAGCATAAGGTATTACATTTAAAGGGGTAAGTTAACAAAAGCATATGGCCTAAAATCTCTGTTGTTTTAAATGAAAAGGATCACAAAGTTAGCTAATTAGAAATAGTAACACCATTGAAAAGTACAAGTAACATATAATGATTGAAAAAGAAAATGCTTTTATTTTAAACTCATATATATCAGAATAAACTCAAATTGAAAATTGATGTTTTTTAGGGTCCTTTTGGTGTCAGATTCAGTTCCTGTAGCAGGGAGGACACCAGTCAATGATAAATTTTATTTGTTAGCAAATGAACTATGTACATAATATATAGTCTTCATGAGCAAATAAATAAATGTCATAACTCTTCTAGGTTGATTACATTTCCATCTCAAGACCTTCTTTCTCATCTTAGAAATGCTGCCGAATTAAAGGTGTTTTTACTGTGTAAAGAAAATCATGTTAATTTATTTGTATAAAAATTAAGTGACTATTCTAATATGTTACTGTTATGCTGTTAAAAATATTCCATTAATACTAAATGAATTAATGCAGCAAGAAACATCAGTAGAACCAGGAAGTGCAGCTAAGTAACTGGCACAAATGCATATATACATTCTCAAACCCACTTAATCCAATTCAAAGTGAAAGGCAACTGGAGCCTGTTATGGCAACACAGGGCACAAGGTAAGAAACAATCCTGAAAAGAGTACCAGTCCAAGAAACAGCGTGCTTGTGTGCATACAGTGAAAAGGATGTGGATAGAAAACCATAGTTCTCAGATTAAAAGCCACACAAATGTAAATAGAATGTGCACACACTACTCTGCCAATGACTGGGAGTGGAATTTGGACCCAGGATGCTTGTGCCACCATGATTTCATAATTTCAGGTTTTCCTGTAACTTGGTCATAAATAGGTACCCTGCTCTGCAGCAGGTCTAACCTTTTCTTAAATACTCCTTTTGACATATTAAATTGTAAACAGACTAGACTCCCTTTGCTTTTCTGTTTGTTTAATAGGACGAGGTGTTACAGACGATTGCTGATGATTCAGCACAGCATTTGGCTTGAGTGGGGTTGGAGATATTTTCTTTATTGGAATCACATTAATGATAACCATTTTCACAGATGGCCAGGGTTCTTGTCTGGCTGGGACGCCTCTTCATTGTATGGACCAGGGGTGCAAACCTGGTCAGGACAGTACCTCCCCCGGAATGCTAGATGACAGCCACCCTGGGTTGCATCAGGGCCACAGGCATGGGATTTTGGAACTCAAGCCTGTTGGGGTCCATGGCCACCACCGGGGACACTGCAGTGGTTTCTGAGCCCATGTGGGCAGTTCTTCCGCCACACCTGGATGTGCAGCGGGAGATGGGTCGTCAGACACCTGGAGCACCTCCAGGTGGGCTATAAAAGGAGCCAGCAGCCACCACTCCGGGAGCCAGAGTTGGGAGGAGGGAGACAAAGCTTGCCGAAGAGGAGTGGAGGAGAAAGGAAAAAATAAAGAGAAGATGTGTTGAGTATTGTGCTTGTGGTTGAGACAGGCAAAGAAAAAGAAATAAAATATTTATTTGTTCAATAAGTGTGCCTCTGTGTCTGTGTCGGGTCAGGCGTTGATATAGCGCCTTTGTCACACCATTTAGTGTTGCTTACACCAGTATGACACATCATGAGTACTACAAAACTTATAATATAATCATGAGATGCAAGTTTTTTTTTTAATTCCCTGAATAAATAATACCTATTGTAGGAGTTATCTGTAATAGAGACCCTAAAGTTTACAACAGTTGATTTACCAATATTAGGGAGGCTTTATCAGTGTCAGCTTATCAATCACAACTGAAGACTCATATAGATGCTAGTGATACTCTAATTTGTAAAGCTCTGTATTAAGTGACTTAGGTGTTCAAATAGGATGCTGTATGAAGATGTATACATGCTAGTTAACTTGATAATGTGTTTCTTTTTTTATCTGAATGGCTGTAAGAATCATATATGTACTCTACTATGCCATTTGGGGTGATTATTCAGATTGTTAAATATTTTCATCACTTTCAAAATGGTATCATCAGGTGCTTATGTATGCATATTCTTTCCTACAAGTGCCACCATTTTATGACTGGGCCCCATGACATGTTAAGTCATCTTTGCTAAACTATAAAAGATGATGACAAGCTAGTTTCATCATCTTGGCTTTCTCAAAAAAGAATTCTAAAATACACTTGCAGTTTGATGTTTTATATTTTTAGATAGGGCATTGATCCTTCAACGTGGCTTTGACTTTTCTTTACTTCTGATGTTCTTTTTTTTGGTTTCTCTTTGCATCCTCTGTTGTCAGCTATGTTATTGAATGCAGATACAATAATAGTATCATTCTTTTTTAATGTTATGATATCCAAGAAGTAACAATATTTTTGTTTTTAAAAAACTGTTTCGTTTTTATTGAGTCTTTCCTGTTAACATTTTGATGTTCTCTTCTGACCTTCTATTCCAATAAATTTGATACTTAATCAGTGACTGCAGTCAGAATTATGGTACAGTAGTTAGCACTACTGGACCATGGATACAGCACCCTGGTTTTGAATTCCATGAATGTCCAGTGTCTTTCATTAAATTAAAATGAGCTTCCCATACCTTCATGTTTTTTTTCCCAATACTCTAGTTTTCCTTCCACACCTCTTAGTCATGCATGTTAGGTTTGACTTGATCCTACTGCTTCACCTCTAAGCAACCTTTTTTTTTTTAAATTTCCCTTCTGGACCTACCAGGTATCCATTTCTGCATCTCTTTCAGTTCTGCTTTTCTTTGTATAGTCTCAGCCTCTATGAGAAGAACAACATAAAGGAGCCCCCAAGGCAGTGCAGCAAGTTTCTTTATGGTAACCACCTCAATCACAATCATGAATTTTCAATGCTCACCTTTCTTGTGGCAGCATGTCAAATGCTTTCTCCAGGACTAAAATATGTCTAATGCAGGATTTTTCACCCCGTTTCACATGATGCTCTTCCCTGAAATTACTTTACCACAAAGAATGCATTAGTCGTTTCTTTCTCAGGCCTCAAACCAAACTGCATTTTCCCAGCTTTCATCCAATGCCTAATTCTTTTGCCCAGGACTCGCTCAATCATCTTAATTGCCTTTTCGGTAAGCTTGATTCTGCAGTAAGATCCACACTCCAACGGATCACACTTTGCTTTCTTCATAAGACTGAGCACATTTCTTTTCCAATCTGCCATAATCCCCCCTTTCTTCACAATTAAGTTTTCACTTCTGTAATTTTGTACTTACACTGCAAAATGAATTTGTGTTTTTTTTTTCAAGATCGAGATCTACAACCTCTAATTAAATTGCACATTAATAATTTAAACCTTTTCATAACTAAACCCCTTATTTCATTATTTTATTTTTCCTGCTGTCATGCTTTGTTTAGTTCTGGTTTTAGCACCAGTTAATGCTTTTGATTAGGAATGAAAAGTGGATGCAAGAGCTATATTTATAAATCAGTTTGTAGCAAGACTTCATAAATCTTGGATGAAGTTGGCCATTAGGGAGTCTTAAATCAGCATTTCTAATACAATGAAAATTAGATATGTAGTCCATGTTTTAACCATGAGCATTCTTTACAAATCTATAAATAAATGGCTCTTGTATATTAGGATTTTTGGAGTAAAATCCCATCTACCCATTAGAAATGTTAGGGAGAAAATCTATCCACCTGTTTTCTGTAAAATGTTACTGGTGACTGCACATCAATGAGAAAACATCCAAAAATATAATTTACTTTAACAGTGTGCATTGTGTTTTCCTTTTATTATGTTTTCCAAGGTGCCTGAGAATATTAGGTGTTTACACATTGGAGTGACTGTGACAACAATACCTACATCAAATACCCCTCAGAATCATTCTGCTTAGCCCAGATTGATAGCTAAACCATTCTAGAGATTTATGAATTTTGAACCCCCCCACCCCAACCCCCTTGAACTCTGACTTGGATTATAGGATTCTATAATAGATGGATTGAGAGAAGGCACTAGTCCTTATAGCTAGGGATGGAAAAGTCCAGGAAATGTGGGAAACATTTTGTATAAAGCATCAACAGCATGTAAACGTTTACAAGGAAATATGATCTTAGAGTCAAATTACAGCAACTCAGAACTGACAAATTTAATTTTTGTGCAAGTTCTCCCTGTGTCTGTGTTAGTTTCCTCCTGGTGCTCCGGTTTCCTGCCATAATCCAAAGACATACAGGTTGGGTGAATAGGTGATCCTAAATTGGCCCTAGTGTGTTCTTGGTATTTGTGTGTGTGTTTTTGTCCTATGGTGGACTGGCACCTTGTCTCGTGTTTATTCCCCACCAAGTGCCCTGTGCTAGCTAGGATAGGTTCCAGCAGACCCCTGCAACCCTGTTCAGAACTGAACGAGTTAGAAAATGGCCGTCTGACTTATTTTTTGTAATGTTCTGTTGAGCACTGGAAGATCACATGGACTGTACTATGCCTGTAGAATACCTGCTAGCATGACAGAAAGGCTCAGCAATTTATGTCACATTTTATGTTCATGTAAGTTTGTGATACAGAGAGCTTAGCAACTGGTGGTCAGTTTTTAAATAAATAAATACATAAATAGCCGGCTCGATCTCCATGGGTGTGCATACTCACACAGCTTCAGGAGATGGGGAACACCTGTATGTGAGGTTGTGCTCTGTCTTGATTACTTCATTAGCTTAGAAAAAAAGCTGGAAAAAGAAAGAAACTGATCACATTTAGAGAAGCCAATCAGAAGGTGAAGGTAGTTTCTAGCCCGCCAGTAAAGAGGAGTGGAGGTAAGCGGACACGGCTCCACGTTCTTGGGGTGGATCGGTTCCCCGCTGAGCAGCTGGGGAGTACCGGGGAACAATGGTCATCTCCCTAGGGATATAGAAGGCATCATTGTTTGGGCAGAAGGAAGACTGGAGAGCCAGCTGGTAGTGTCACAGCAGGCGCATCGAAGGACACAGTCTTAAGGAAAGCACAAGGTGAAAGGGGCCGCAGTTGCTGACATCTCCAACAACTGTGGGACCTGAGAAGGGTGAGTCGGGGAGAAAACAACGGAATAGAGGAAAAGAGAGGAAGGAGGTAAAACAAGGTGAGAAGCAGGAGGACAGGTGCTGCAGCAGAGCAAAGGAAAGAGGTACATCATGGATGCCTAGTGTCTGGGGATTTTATAAAGGAAATACTTACTTTGTTTTTATCTTCAGTTTTTAAACTATTTATTGAATTATTTTTACCCAGTGTGGCATGGGGTGATTTTCATTGACTTACGTATTTACAACTGGATTTATTCATTTATTGAAGAGGAAAAAACACTGGGCTTTATGACTCTGTTTTAAGGAGCACTATAGAATAAAAACAACTGCACATGCACATCCATCCATTGTTGACTGTGTGTGTCCTCAGTTGCTGAAGCCCATCCTTGGCCACTTTATCCGGTGATGTGGGTACAAGAAGCTCCCAATAGGGTTATGGGGAGTGTGGAGCTAACCCATTTTGTCACAAGGTGGTTGGTGCCTAGACATTAGGAGGTGGGCTTTCAAATGTGCAACATGCATTCTCCAGTTTGCTACTAGGATGTACAGTAATTCTCTTTTTCCCCATTGGTACTGCATAATTGTGTGCATCATGCTTTCCCTCTTTTTTATTACACAAAGTGGGTTATAAAGGGTGATTCTGCCAGTTTCTGTTTGTTTTTTAGCCATTTCAATTCAATATGTGAAAAAGTAAAGAACTATTTACACAACACCGAATATGACAGTTATCAGTTAACTCACACATGAGCTCAACTCCTACTGTATATAGCAAACGCCAAGACCTAGCTGACCTGTATAAGAAAGGACTACATTTAGAAATGTTGATCATTCCTTTCCTGAGGAATTCTTGATACTCTGAAATGAAAGGTCACTTCTGAGCACCACTGTTTAAAACAGCAACGACTGCGGTCACATTAAGTCCATAGAATATGACATTGTGTGGATTTAAATTACTCAATAAAAAAATAATAACACACTTAAACAATGCAAAGAGCACTCATGGGATGCTGGACACTTACAATCAGAAAACCATACTATAGTAGGAAAAAACAGAGATACCACTAAATACTAAATTCTAAAGCATTGAACAACACGGTGCTCTATGTACCTATAAGAAGAAAAAGCAACCCAGCTCTAAATAACCTCATCAATGCTTATATTAATAGTCAACGAGTCCTCACTGACATTGATAACTGCTCTAGTATGATGATAAACATTGCTTAGTGTACTCACCATATTATGTCCTGAATCTGAGAAAGTCCTGAAATTTCTTTTCTTAGTGTGCCCATATTACCAGTGTTGTGTAAGTTCACACCTCACAAGAACTAGCTCAAAGTTCAGTTCACACAGATTAAAATGAATAAATTCATCTTCATAGTTCACCATTTCAATTTTGAACTAGTTCAAGTTCAGTTCATTTTGTATTTTAAGGACTGAGAATAAATGACCCATGAGTTTACTTTTTTCAATTTTTTATGCCTTATATTAGGCTATTACAGTGTTCTTGAATAAAATACAATAATTATGAAAACTTTTTTATTTAAATACACTTTATTGAGTTATACCCAGCAACAAACATGTATAATATCCTCCCAGTCAAAAATGAAATTAAATAGATGCAGGTATACAGTACATATAAATTACTGCTCTATCTCCAACTGTGTGACACAAATGGTGACTGCAGAACCAGCGTGTAGGTGAACTAACCTATTACGCTGCTGGTCAAAATTTGCGTCACATATTGCATGTCCAATGTGGAAAAATATAAAGTGGCCTCGCAAAGTACAGTACATCGTTTTCATAAAAGTGAAAGCTTAGCTTCACCGCGTGCTCGTGTCAGCGGGAGTGCAGCTTAAGCACAAGCAGGCAGACACAGACAGTGTCTATTTGATCTTATGTTATTATTTCTAAATAGAAATACAGTAAATGGCAAAAAATTTGTACAAAATAAATTATCATAAAAATCCACTATTTGTGCTTATCCGAATACCGGATTCGGATTCGGCTCCACCTCTACATTACAGGGTAAGGAAAAACATTTAATCTGGACCTAAACCAGATCCAGAATGTCACATAAAACAACTAGCTCACGTTCAAGTTCTTCACTTGCAAATACGTCACGTTTAGTTCACCATTCTTAGAAAAATGAACTTGTTCAATGAGCGCACTCTTTTGAACTAGTTCATATACAACACTGCATACTCCACACTCCAGTAACTCAGTCTCACTAGCTATGATACTTCTCTACTTAGCTCACTTCTTGACTGGCAAAGTCAACTCCAAGCCCCAAATTTCTTATTCTAAGATTGTGATATTCTTGACATCTTTAATAAAATTCAACAGTCAGTATGAAGGAGGAAACAGTCACAAATAACTCACTTTAGAGGCATACAGTGCAAAAGTGTCCATTAAAAGCAGAAGAACCCATGCTTTTTGTTTTGCTGACAAGTGAATGTGTTAATTTCCTCCAAAAAGAAATCAAAATAATGTAGATAAACAGGAAAGATGATGAAGATAGTAATAATAATAATAACAGTAATCATCTGCAGGTTAATAAATATTAATTAGCTTTGTAAATAATTCTAGACTGTAGCAAAGAGGAACTTAATTAGCAGATAAAAGAAGATGCAGATGCTGGATAAATTAATAAACATGATTGAAAACATTTTAATTACAGTTTTGACAAATTTGAACTCATTGCTGAGAATCTGTGAGGTATTGTTACAGGAAGAAAATGATAAATGCTTATTCATTATGTAATCCACTTATTCAGGTCAGGAGCAGGGAGCTGGTTCCTCTCCCAGATCTCAGCCCAGGCCAGCAACTTTTCTCAAATCGGATGCCAGTACAATGTAGGACTCAGTCACACAAAAACACATTAAGATAAATACATTTATTAAAATTGCTTTTTCTTATTATCCAAAAGCACCAGCTCTCACTAGCACTAAAATAATGTAAACAGGCTAAGAAAATTAATAAATGAAATGGTATTTACATTCACTTACTTATTTACATTTACTGTTTTGAAAATAGATGGATTGACAAATACTTGAAAATATCATTTGCAGTGCATTATACTTTATATAGATGTGAAAAAATAAAATGTATTTTGGGGAATCGATCCTTAATCCCACGATTACCCATATAGATGACTTCATATTGTGTCTGTGGATGATGCACTGTTACAGGGAATAGCTTCAGGAACCAGCGTTCAAATTTCAATGTGGTCTCTGTGTGTGTGTGGAATTTTCAGGTTCTCTGACTGGTATCTGGTGTAAGGATACTGGTGTAACTTCCATCTTGAGTAGTCCTCTGCATTGTAATTTAGTTGTTTATGTGAAGACAGAGGCCAAAAAAAGATTTTACTAGAACACACAGGAAATTATCACCTGCATTCCTTCACAGCAGGCATAACAGAACTCAAAGTTTTGAAAAATGAAAAAGAATTTATAACTGTAAACACACATATACCCACTCATACATATATATAAATATTGTCAAACAATAACAATAAAATAAACCCTATGTTCAAAACCCTCATATTAGTCATAAAAGAACTGATAGTGCACCCAGACACACATGTACTTTTTATTCTGGAAAGTTTTATGTTTCATTTATGTGGCGTGTGTTTGGAGTCAACAACCTCTCAGTTCTAAATGGTATTATATCTCACTGAAAATTAAAAAAATGTCTCTGAGCTATTAGTCATCACAGTCTGTTTAGTATAACTTAAAAACATATACTGGGTGGCTGTAAACAAGAGGCTATGTAACCTCCATTACACTGAGATATTGGGTACAATTCTCTAAAACCTTAAAATAGAATATGTCACTTCTGAAAATGAAGGAATGAATCAATGTCATTTTATGTTTAGGTTGTATGTTGCCCCTTGTTCAAATACGTTTCCTCTTGGTTTCTCTTGGTTTCTTACAAATTTCAAAGAAATGTTAATTTTCAATGCAGAGCTAATTTAGGCTAGGGGTGTGAGTGTAGGTGTGGGCATGGCTGTGCCCTACGATGTACCAGTGGCATGTAAAGGGCGGGCCCTTGTTTTGCATCCTATTCTGCTTGCAAACCCACCAGCATTTGGTTGACTAGAACTTTCTTTCTTTCTTTCTTTCTTTCTTTCTTTCTTTCTTTCTTTCTTTCTTTCTTTCTTTCTTTCTTTCTTTCTTTCTTTCTTTCGTCACAATGAATGCATGCCTGATTAATCAGGTTGCACTTCAGATTTTTGCCATTACTTTAGAAATGTAAATGAAGTCATAACCTTGAGTATAAATCAGGTCCATGTCAGTGCTTATCTTCCTGATTGTGCAGACCCTAACAAAGTGGGTGGAAGAATTATCTTTGACTATTTAACCTACGTGATGTTTTAAGTCAGTGTTACTGTTGGGGAAATCTGTCAAAGAATGCCTTCAAATCCTTATTGATCTTGGAGTTATGCTGAGCACCATAGTTGTAAAAATAAACATCTATTAATCAAATTTGTGCCCTACCCATCAATGTTTAATTAAGATTAGATTCTACACTATTATCAAAATAAGTACAGAATATTTCAGGTCTTTCCATACATCTGTTGTTTTAGAGCAGATACTAGAATGGCCCATCATAATATAAGCATATGAGTCTCCAACAATATTAATATATACATCACATTTTCAATCTGAAAGGTATTTTGTAGATGTACAGATATCACGGGTTCACGGCTGACTACCAGCACGTTACCACAATGCAAAATGTGCAACATGGTATGGATCGTGCTATGACAACAACAAAGCACTTGGCATAGTCGGCAGGATTTGTACTGTGGACAGATAGAGTGTAGTGGTGCTGCTGCACAGAAAAGTAAAAGCTGAATGAGTCTGAAAGCTCATCTGACGTCACCCAGGCTTGCTTCATTTGCAGTGATTACAGGCAGTATCTGAGTGGCTAAGAATGGGAGTTTTTCTATTGGTCTCGCTTTACAGAAACTGCTTCTGAGGGCCATTTAAATCCACAAGTCATGGGTTCATGGCAGGCTACCAGCAGTTACCATAACGCACAATATATATGATGGATGGATTATTGCATGTTTATACAACAAAACAAAACATGTGAAAGTTAAAAGACTTTTTCAGGTTCACACAGTGAGCCGGACTTGGAAGTTACAGTTTAAAGTCCAGTTACTTCATAGGAAACGGTCCAAAAAACACCCACACAAACAAACAGATTTTAAAGATAGTCATTAATCTTTCCTTAACATGGGATTTGGGAGAAAAAGCAGGATTCCCCTGAAGAAACACACCACATAGACAAGGGAAGAACATGTAAACTCTACAGAGACACTGACTGGAATGGAATCACATTGTTTATCACAAAACTGTGAAGCAGCAGCACTAAGCACTGTGTCACCCAGTGGGCTGAAAAAGGAAACAAAAACATGAGGATTTCATTGTGTTCAGGTAATCCACTGAATACTATCGGTAGTTTTAATTTTCATTGACTTTGTATTTGATAACACTCTCTATTGCAAAAATATGTCCAATACTATAATAATAATACTCTAATAATGTCCAATCCAATGAATAATAAAATTGATAAGATGCTTTTATTTTTATTTCTTGCCTTGAAGACTTTTTTTTTACCAGCTATGGACAGTCAGCCTGTACTGAACAAAGGAGTTAGAATGATGTACCAGCTCAATTCTTTTTTCTTTCATTTTTTTCTAAAGAAGAGAACAATTCAAAATGTCCTTTTTAACCTTATTATCTTCCCATACTGGTATTGATCAGCATCTTTTGTTTGGTTTTAGCCTTTCATTTGCCATTCAAGTTCGGCATCTCCTTTTATGTGTGACCTTCTCTGCGTTTACACGGCACATATACTGGGCACACCCTAGGCTGACAATTTGAATTAAATAGGTCTAGCACAGGCATATAGTAACTACCACATTACACATTGTAGAGTTCATTTTTTCCATTTATTCATAGCAAGCAAATGTTTCAGTAAAATCAAAGTAAAACAAACTAGGCAGTTTTTTAGTTTCTTTTCACATCAGTGGTATTCATTTACCACAAGAATTGTTGTTCATAGACTATGTCTGTAGATAATTTTGTGAATGTAATATTTCCATATTGTATAATAACATTATTCATCCTTAATTTTAAGGTGAATTCTAATCTGTGACTTGGATTGAATTAATTATTCAACTAAAGTGTAATTATTTACAAGGAATGGCTACTAGATTAAGTCTTAATTGCAACACAGGGATGTTTAGGAGTCAGCAGGATACTGGCCTGAGGCTGTCATTATCTTGAGAAAGTAAACATGCCCTTAGGAGATGGAATGGCTATAATAATCAAACAGGCATGCAGCACCTACATAATCAGAAACATTTTATACAGGCTCAATTAAAAGTATCCTTCATTCCCACCAGGTTGCATTTTCAGTTTTAACCCAATACATTGAGGACAGGAAGAAAGAAAAAAAAATCAACAATTTTATTCACAAGGGAGTTGCTTTATTATAATTTCTTACTATCGGCAGCATGGTAGTAAATTGATTAGTGTTACATTTCCAAGATAGTGGGTTTGAAATTTGCATGCTCAATTGTTTCCTCCCACACTCCATAGTCATGTACATGAAGTGGATGTGTGACTCTACATTAGCCCATTAAGAATGTGTGTGTGTGTGTGTGAGAGAGAGAGTGTGTATATGAATTTATGTAAATGTAGCTAGAAATCTACAAATCCATCTGTGGATTGCTAGCTACAAATATGCAAACCATATCACATACCTATGTACACACTACCAATCAAAAGTCTTAGAATACCTTGGTTTTTCCAGTTTTCTTTAAATTTAATCTTCCAAAGGTTTAAATCTAAAGTTTAGGTTAGCAAAAACTGAAAATAAGGAAATGTCTGAATATTATAAATGGACCTTCTTCAGGTAACAATTAATAGGTTACAACCTACAGATGTTCTGCAGCAATTAAAGTAAATTAAACCTTGAAAGTTGAAGCAAACAATTTGCACAGGTTTCCCAACTTCTATTGATTACTTAGAAACCCTCTGTCTGTGTTAAGGCAGAGTTGGAACAGAGTGTGTTATGACACCCTCAGAAATACTAATTGGACAATATTCCAGTGATAATGGCAATTAACAAATGAAATGAGACAGAGCAGTATTACTCTTAGAAGTGTAGGCCTTTAATTTAGAGAAATTGCAAAATAAAAATCAAAGTGTCAGTGAGTATGGTGTCTTACACAGTCCAAAGGCAATTTTGGAAATTGGAAGAAACATAGCAAGAGATCTGGCAGACCCAAAGTCACAACCCAATCAGAAGACAAGTTTCTGGTGATCACCAACTTGTGTGATAGGCGCCTCACATTACAACAGCTTCAAGCACAGCTTAACAGTGGTCGAATAAAGCAAGTCTTTGTTTCTGCTGTGAAGAGGAGACTTTGTGCTGCAGGTTTGACAGGGCGAGTGGCAGTAAGAAAGCCATTCTTTAACTCTTTGAGGGCTGAATATTTTTTCCAAAAAACAGTTTCTGAAAAGCAATTGTTTCACACAGAAATCAACATAAAACGTCTGTTGCTGCATGCTGTGGCTGCCAGTTTGCCAAGAATATGCGTCAGGCTTGTTGCCAGGCTGTCTTTGAGTGGCTGAGTCAAAGTCACAGTGCATTGCAATCTGGTTTCTACCTGTTATCATTGTTAAGTGGCAGTCCTCCCTGGCAAACATTGTCAGTATAACGATTAGCTGGGAACCAATCAGCTGAAACTGGAACTTCACATTCGTTTTCAATCACTTGTTTCAAAATCTGAGTCCGACGAGTCCAGCTCAGAGATAACAGGCAAAATGTCTTCCACGGAGTGTTTTGCTTTACGCATTCACTTTGATATCTCTCCAAATGTCAGTGCCATTTTTGCTGTTGTTTGCGCCATGCTTCTCACATGAGCGCAGGAAATCTCGGTTGAACCAATGCATCTAACTTTCCTTCTAGCGAAGAGCGTCCAACTAAAACAGAGCAGTTGGTTTTATCAAAGCATACAGTCGATTACCATCGTCAACTCCTCCTTTTGACAAAAGTCGACATCAGCCCTGAAAAAGTTAAAGGACAAAATAGGACCTTGAAATACTGGCTGTGGACAACTGCAGACTGGACAAAGTCTCATCTTCTGCTGAAGTCACTACAGAAAAGTATCAAGAGAAAAATGTTTGGAGTAGTGGTGCATTTTATACCATGACAGTGCACCTGCACAAACGGCATTGTCAGTCAAAGAGTTTTTGAAAACAAACAATGTGGTTCTTGCTTTGCCCCCAGATCTTGCTACCTTTGACCTCATTTTGTTCCTGAAATTAAAATTGAGACCAAAGGGAAGAATATTTGCTACCATTGACCAAATCCAGGATAACACACAGGAGACTTTAGATATAGTAACAAAAGATGAGTACAGGAAACGTTTTCAGGTAAGGAAGAAGTGCTGAGACAACTGTATTGTATCTCAGGTATTTGAAGGTGACCAAAAGGGAATTGCTTGTAAGTTTTATAATAAAGTTTTTTTTTAAATAATTTTTGGGTCCCCCTTGTCTGTATATATATCATGATATTTTGCCATATTGCCTTTATCACATACTGGCACACCAGATGAATGCTGTTCAGCTTAAACATTGTGTCTTTAACAGTGTGTCTTTTCTTTTCAGTGTGGAAATTACCTTTTCATTTCTTTTCTAGCCCTAAACTAATGAGAGAAAGAGATGCACATATGCCACAGTGCTTGGCATTTAATGTTAACTATATTTGTAAATGAGAACATGCCCCTAAGCTTATCATTAGGGAGGAGCACCATGTAAAAATAAATTGAATTATTTATTTTTGTCTACTATGACCTGAGTATTTTAAAAAACATGCCAAGTTACCACACATCCTACTTTCCCTTAATTCACTTCAGAGAGTATTATTAATTTTTCAGTTCATAGCATTCAATCAAGGCCAAGTTAACATGCCTCAATGACATTACTTTGGCAACCATTTCTTCTTCTTTTCAGACTGTAACTTGATTTATTTGGCAGTGGCAGAGCCTTGAGACTCTTCAGCTTCTTCTGGGATGCTGCTGTGTTTTGTTACATTTACGTTTTACTCAGTGTAGCACTAATAAAGCTAATAAATGTGTTTTACCGACATGACTTCTTGTAATATGCCGGCAATTAGCATTTCATAATGAAAATTAATTATGTATTCAGTTTTTCATTACTTAATGTTTCTGTTGTTATATTTACTTTGCAGAACAAAAATAGTAAAAGCTATTCTATCTTAAAAATTCCTAGATGAAGCTAAATACGATAGTGATTTTTTTTATTTTAAATTCAACTGGATATGAGCGTAACAATATGCTGTATTAATTTTAAAACAAATATCATCTCAGAAGCACTAATGTGTGTAATTTCTAGAAAGTCCAGTGTGCCCCACATGCCTAGTGTGGATTCTCCTTTATGGAAACATTTTATTTATGCAAATAAAAATAGTAACAGTGGACGAAACAGAGAATAGAACAAAACTACAATGAATTAATCTGGCCAAACAAACACACTCTCTAAACTGAAGCTGCTTGTACTCTTTTACATCTCAAAAATCCAACTTTTCAGCCCTACGTCCCCCCCTTCCCCCCGCAGAACCTGACCATCTTTCCTTTCTGACATTGAGTTGGCATTCTTTTCCATCCATTTGTAAGCTCAAGCAACTCTGGCAGCATGAGGGCCATTTTCAGCTTGGCCAAGGGTTCACATCTGGGCAACTCTTGGCAATCACCTGCTGCCAACCAGCAGCAAGATGTTTGTATGCTGACCATCTTGTAGGCTTCTGGTGTGGTCTTCAATGGGTTGTGTACTGTAGCATTCAGCCACTGACACCATTAACAGCAATGTCCCTTCATTGGCCTGATCTCTCTGGTATAGCACCATGGAGAACTGGAGTAGTACTGCTTTTAGTATGGTACATTTTGCTGATGCTTTTATCCAAGATGACTGACAGGATTAGAGTAGGGTATCACTTTACAAGTCATTTTGGCACAACGTTAGAAAGAGTTACTTCCTCAGGGTTATACTATAGGGGTAGGCAGTTAAATACAGTTGAATTACACATTACTAATTAAGAATGTGTGATCCTTGATTTTTGTACTATTAATAATGTCTCTGTAATCTTCTAAGCTTTCATTTTATTGAAATTGTGATGAGAACATAACAAAGGCTGCTCCATGTTGTGCTATTCCTTTTAAATAACAATGTAATGGATTCACTATATTCATGCCTACAGCATTCCCATGCTTCCCGTAGTGTACACAATCAAGATAAAAGGCATGTACTTTTATTGTTTTTATATATGGGTGTGTACAAAGACATTTTGGGGAAAAGCACTGGTCATATACAGTAAGTGCTTTCGCAGAATTCTATATGTGGACCATGTAATTGAATTCTCAGTCACTTAAGAATCATGCTAAGGCTAGCTAGTCATTTCTCATGCATAAATAAAATATCAGAGACAAAAACAAATTAATAAACACAGTTATTGGGCAGAATGAGTGTTCATGATGCTGTCTCACTGGTCCAACCTGGTGAGTTTGAATAGATCTTTGTCCATCTGGACTTTGTATGTTCTCCATGTGTATGCATGGGCTTCTTCTAGGTGATGATGTTTTCCTCTCCCATCCACAACGTTCTTCATATTAGGCTAATTACTACTTTTAAGTTGGCTTTGTGTTCATAAGTTGGTCCTGTGATTGATTAGTGTCACATTCAAGATTGGGTCGACTCTGGCCCCACAAATCTTAATTGTGTAGAGTTGGTGTGAGAACGTATGTTTAAGGAAAACACTGATAGAGAAAGAAAGACTAACATCAGATTTTAAACACTTGCCCTAGAGGGAAGGGAAATAAAATACCTGATCATACTGGATGGAGTGATACCAGTGTACAGTAAAGGGTGGTTGCTCCATTTTACCCGCATTCACAAAAAGTGCACACTATAACAGACATTTTCATACAACAGGATAAATGGAGTATGCTTTTAATGTTTTATTTACAGTATAGAGAATATAGTTGTATATGTTGTCATGCATGCGCGCAGAGGGTTGCCATCAAGGCTCTCCTAAGGTATGTGATAACAGCTTAGGGGGCATAACATGAGAGGGGGCCCTATCACTAACAGTCTTGCCTCATTTTTCCCTCACAGCCTTTGAGAAACCGCCCCTTGTGGGCAATGAAGCCAAAGAAGCCATGTCCCTTCCGGTCCACTCGGTATAAAATGGAGATGGTCCGAGAAGGTGGGGTCTCATTTCAGATCTGACCATGATAGCAAATGATAGAGAGAGAGAGAGAGAGAGAAGAGAGAAAGTGTGACCCAAAAAGAACACCGTTTCAAGGAAATTGTTTCTAACGAAGAGTGCCTACAAGTGTGTGTTTTCATTACCTTTTCTTATTTTTTGTTGGAATTAATAAGGGTTTTGCCTTGTTGGCATGCCAGTCATTTGGCTTTTGCTCTGCTTCTTCATTCACCCTGCTGCAATGTGCAAAGCATGTTAGAATAAGTGTTCACAGTCTCTACAAAAAATACTTGTGTAGGAAAATTTATGAAAGTATCTATATATATGAAAATCAATGTATGTGTGTGTGCATGTATGTATGTTCCTTCATCACTTCCAAACAGCTGGAGCAATTTTCATGAAACTTGGTACACATGTTTCTCATTGTCGACTAAAAATACTGTAGGGTGAAATCAACCCTAACCCACTCCCTTCTGGGAAGGGTGGGGGGTGATCTTGCGGTCTTGTATGCATGTTATCATTCAGTTGAGATTCGAAACGACCACCAGAGGGTGAACTGGAGGTGACTGCCAGCACTCTTAATGTTTGAACACCACCGTGCGCCTGTTGCTTTTGAAATTAAATAGAATTGGCATCCCAACTATGTTTGGGACTCATTCTGTCTTTGTGACTCAAACCACCATATATACAGTATATATATATATATATATATATATATATATATATATATATATATATATATATATATAAAAATCAGACTGTAACAATCTTGTGGTCTTGTGTGCATATCATACAGTTGACGCTCGGAATGTTTCTGCTGTGCTCCATAAAAGCAACCAGCAGTTTTATCATGAAAAATCCGTAGTATTATTTGTTTGTCGTTTAATGTTTGTTTTTGTTAACTGTATTTTCATCTTTCATTATTCTTATTGTAACAGTGTTGTAGTGGTAATAGAATGAAATCAACCTAATAATAATATTCATTTCATTGACTTTTTTTATGTCGTCAGAACTACACCACATAACAAAAATTAATCTGTCAAAAAACCCTAAAAAAGGCTTTGCTTTTCCCATCGTTTTTACACTACTTTGAATATATTCCACAATTAAAGTTTGATTAAAATAGGTTATCTATTGTATTATGTATAAGATAAGTAAGCAATTTTATTTTTATCTACCATAAACATCCTATAATTATTTTGTGGATTCAGCAGCTCTCTTTGTGATTTTTCTTTATTCATTAATGAACTAAATGTCATTTGTTTTGCTACATTGTAGCTAACGTGTTGGTGTTACAATTTTTTCGTAAAAAAAGAAACAGGAATTTTTTTTTAATACATTCATAATCAAAAAACTAATTTAATTAACTCAAAATCGAAGGTAAAGTATAAACCAAATATAGCTATGATATTTAATTTATATTTATCTATATAGATAAAAAAGTTAATGTTTAATTCATTGTAAAACAATTTCAATTGAAATAGATTCAGTCTTGTATGTCTGTTATCATCCACTTGACGCCGGAATATTTGGACAATCATTGAAAATAGCTGGAATCAATTTGGATACAGCCTCTTTCTCGTATGGACAACTTTATGTGGCATGTTCAAGGGTACGAAGTCCTAACAACATTTATTATATATTGGCTAAAGATGGAAAAACTAAAAACATTGTATATAACAAGGCACTTCAGTAAACAATACAACCACATTAGTAAGTCTTCATTGTTTGTTAATTTATTTTTAAAGTTGTGTTTTTTTTTAGTTATATTTTTTCTTCAAACAATTAAAAAAAAAAACTATTTTCCTCCCGGGCAACGCTGGGTATTTCAGGTATATTTTATAATATACAGTATATAAAATAATTATTTTGCCCAGATAACTCTTCAGCCACTTCCTAATTGCTGTACATTCACACATTTGTGTGCCTATTTAATTCATTTCTTTGGAAATCTTGCCTCTTTACCACATGAGAACTGCATTACTGATCAGAGTTTTCATTACCCTCTTGGATTTAACAAACTGTCTAAGACAACAAATGTTCATAGACGCATTTCTGCAAAAGAAATTACAAGTTCTTTTTCACTGGTGTGCTGTTAGTACAGCTTTGCATCAATGGTGTAGATATTCTGTGAACCTGAAATGGACTAAATGATCTCCTTGCATGTCACTGGTTCACATTGTAAGTCAGTGCCAGGAGTTGGACATGCAAACTTTGGACTTTAAATTCTTATGTCATAGCCACTACTTCCATTACAGTGGTATTAAATTGTTTACTTTTTTCTGTCTGGAGTTTCTTTATAAATAAGCTTACTTGCTTACATGAGTACAAATAGTAAATTTCAAACAATTAATGCATTATTTTAATTGCCACAATACTATTCATTAAAATTGCATAATCAAAATTAAATAAATATTTTATTTGACTTTTGCAACTTAAAAATATTCTTAGGTCACCTCAGCCTAGCTTCTTTGCTCAAAACGTGTCTCTGATTAAAATCCATCAGCAACAATAAGAATTTTAGAAAAATAAAAATGACTACATTTGAGGTGTCAAATGTTCCACTTGTTGCTAAAATAAACAAAAAGGACAAAATGTCAGAGGAAGAAAAAGCAAATTTACATATAATAAAATAACATCCTTATACCCAGCCCCAGCAAAGAATCCTGCTTTGCAACAAAAGTGGGGCCTGACTTTATTGCCTTTTTGCCGAGACCACCTTTATTGTATTTTTAATGCATGTCATTTCACTTTGTATATTAAACTGTCAGTCTTTACATTGATTTGCATGTGCCAGAAACAGAATGATGGAAGTGAGCAATTTAACTTGTTAGAAAAATTATGTTTTATGCAATAGATTGATGTCCTGGACAGGGTTGACTCCTGCCTTGCACCTGATACAATACAATACAATATATTTTTGTATAGCCCAAAATCATACAAGGAGTGCCGCAATGGGCTTTAGCATGCCCTGCCTTTTGACAGCCCCCCAGCCTTGACTCTCTAAGAAGACAAGGCAAAACTCATGTAGGGAAAAAAATGGAAGAAACCTTGGGAAAGGAAGTTAAAAGAGAGACCCCTTTCCAGGTAGGTTGGGCGTGCAGTGGGTGCCAAAAAAGGGAGTCAATACAATACAATACACAGAACAAAACATAAGTAATCCTCAATAGAGTACAATAGTGCAATAGAAATATTACAAGTACAGAGCAGAATTCAACAGTAGATAATAGTATTACATCTTAATATTACACCTGATGCTGTCAGTATGAGTTTCTACTTCTTCTGACAGTTGATTGGATTACATAATATTTAGGAAATGAATGGGTGGACTTCATTTATGTGAATATTCCTTTTCTCTTTTTATAGCCAGCATGGTAGCTTGAGAGAGAAATAAATCCTAAAGCAAGGTCCATATGTTTCTCATTTATTTAATAAACACAGCAACTTCTTGATCAACAGGACCAGAAAGCTCTTTATAACATCCAGGAGAGCCATATTTTGTTTTTTAGAGTAGGTTTACTTGAATCAGTGCACTGATAATCACACTACAGGATAGTTTCTTTTTATCTACTCTCTCTCGATGTTCATTTGTTTTTTAATGAACATATTGCTTAACCCGCCTTCATACTTCCCACACTTTCAGTTCCTAGAGAAGTCGCACACAGTTATCTCACAATGTGTGGTGTGCTTTTCTAAGGTTTTCAGTAAACTAAGTTCTGTTTAAGGATTTTAGTTCAGTGAACTATATTCTTTCTTGTTGCTGTGCCTGTAGAGTTGTTTCGTAAAGGACGTAATTGTACATAATAGGTCCAGTGTAAAGCTATTATATTGTACTTATTCCAGGGCTGAGCTTTAAGAAGAGACTGAAAGAGTTGACTCTTTTCAGTTCGAGTTTACAATTACTAAGGTGCTAGAGATTTCTTCCGCAAGGCCATGTGTCACAGATGGATGTTTGTTCGGGATATATTTCACACAAACGTTACAAAGTATTTGTTCACACAGAGAGCAATTGACATGTTGCATAAGTTATCATGTAGTCCAGTAGATGTGTAATACCCTGTAATACTTTGGGGACTTCACTCTCATCTTGACAACATTTTGATGAAGTTTGATGAATAGGGATTGATGAGTATCTTGGACTGTATAACCTGTTCCTTCTAATGTTCTCTCATGGGTTTCCTCTCTTCGTCCAAAGACAGGTGTTTAGGTGGGTTGACAAGCTAAATTAACCTGTATATTGTTGCACTGTGATGAGTTGGCCTCCCAGCTACTGTTGATTCAACCTGTGGGCAGAGTGGTGTATAGAGGTTAGGAGCAGGCGCTCATACAGCGCATTACTGCACCCACCACACAACAAATCAACTCAGGATCCAGATTAGGACCCAAGTGCAGCCATGCAATGGGCGACACCTCAGCACCACACTAGTTCAGATGGACTGGAACAGTGTGAGTTTTTTTATGGTGGCTGGAGTGCCAGTTCTGCCACCAACCCCCAGGTGTTTCCCTGAAGGTTGGAGGATCTGCTTGCAGGGCTGGATGCAGATTAATGTCATACCCAGGATGGAGCAATTGCAGGTTAAGGGCCTTTCTCAAGGGCCCAACAGAGTGGAGTCACGTCTGATGTTTATGGGATTCGAACCGGCAACCTTCCGATTGCTGGCACAGATCCCTATCCTCAGAGACACCACTCTGACAGAACTAGTGAGGAATTACACATTTATATTGCAGACTGCATAGAAAACTGTAGGAGATAATAGGGTTAGGAGACCACTTGTTTATGTAGGCGATTTTATAACTGAAAAGGAAGCTGTAATCACAAGCATCTATCTTTAATTCAAGAGTCATAACCACAAAGTAATGAGAATACTAGTATTGCTAAGAAATGCATGAAAACACTGACATGTGTTATAGTTGGTAGTTCTATCTCTCATTTCTCATGACTGGAAAGTGATGTTCACTGTTCATAGGCTACTGTGAGTCTGTTAGGGACATGTCCCATTGACAACATACATTGATCGAATTCCTTGTGAAGGATAAAATCCACACGGCGCACATTGACATAGAACTTGAATGTGCAATGGAGCCATCAACATGGGTAAAAGTAATGTCAGATGATAGGTAAATAGCTTTAGATAGAAACACAGACACCATAATGGTCGCTTGGCAACTTTCGTCTACTTAGAACAGCAAAGAAATAATTGATGAGCTTAATAAACAGAATCACAGAAACTGTGATGGAAACTGAAGGGCAACATACAATAATAGAAAGCTGGAACAGAATTCTGACCCATAGGGCTATCAAACCTTCTATAAACGTGACAATAATGAATCATTTGGGACTGGACATTTTGTTGGAAAGTAAATAAAGGTTTGTGGATTTCAGTTTTGTGTGTTAATTGTTTATTTTTATATACAGTATATTACATGAAATCCATTCATCCAGTTTCTAATTTTGTTATCCATTTCAAGGTCGCAGGAAGACAATATAAGGCCCATGGAACTGAGGTACAATTTCTACTCAGACAGTGACTGGGCTAGGATTCTAAATTCACTATATTTATTAAGCCCTTAAGTTAATATTCTGATTACTGTTGATGCAACCATAATATTAAGAAACACGCTGTTTCCACTTCCATGAACCTCAACAATCAAAGATGTCTCACTGAGGAAAGAGAGGAAGGCTCAAGTCATAAAATATTTGTCCATTTTGCAGGTAGATAGATAGATAGATAGATAGATAGATAGATAGATAGATAGATAGATAGATAGATAGATAGATAGATAGATAGATAGATAGATAGATAGATAGATACTTTATTAATCCCAGGGGGAAATTCACAGGGGATAACATTGCATATTCAAAATCTGTTTTTCCTGGGAGGTTTGCCTACCTGGGAGATTTTTCTCTTTTGCACCCATTGCAAATAAGGATTTTCATCTGACAACATCTACAGTGACAATGAAATTTTTGCAAATTTATGCACAGATGAATGTTATATTTGGTTGCTGTAGTGTTCCCTGGGAACTGTTTATATCCATTGTAACCACCAGGTGACCAACCCCCACTCACCACACTGCAGACATAGTAATGCCCAGCACAATTCTGAATTTCAATGAAAGATATTTATTCATCCTTCCTCCCTCCAAGGAGTGTCGCCCTTTTTTTCAAGTAAAACCCAGAACTGCTTCCAGTGTCACCGCATTGCATGTCAGGAGCACTTCTGGGTCACATGGAAACCAGTATCAGTCCTCCCCCAACAGTGCCATCTGGCGACACCCAAGGACCCAGATGGGGCTGCACTTCTGTTCCCCATTTCCCATGTAACCCTGTGGGTGTCCTGATTGGGATGATCATTGAGGAACAGTCAACTTCTGTGTGGGGATATGAACTGTTCCTGGAGCAAAGTTCTCCTAGTCTATTCATTACTAACTGATAAAGAATATAGGTTGTTCCGGGCCAGGTTGTATCTCCAGTCCAGCAGATCTTCCATTAAGGTGTCTAGGTAAGAACTCTGTCTCCATCCTAATCAGGATGCCTGTCTGTTCTAACTGGCACTTACACCATCTATATCTCATCCTGCTCTTTCATTCTATGATTGTGGTCAGCCCACCTACTCAGGATACAACTCCACTGCTGGCATCCATTCCACAGAATTCCACTCTTCAAACATACACTCCATTTATGATAAGCCAATTTAGTGCCACCAGCCAATGTATTATGAAATTTAAAGTCATCAGTTATCCTAACCGCCATGTAAGAAAAAACAGCTAGAAGACATGTGGTCTCAGGAACAGTATGCAAATCCATGAAGGTAGTGACTGATTTGAGATTTGAACCCAGGAGTCTGGATCTCTGATGCAGTTTAGTGCTAACCACTGTTATTGTGCTGCTCTTTTCCAGACCTGCCATAAAATAATACTAATGGAAAGCAAGAAATTATAATATTTCGATCCCAAATTATAGTTAAAAAAACAGTAATAACCTTTGCTGTGATGATGAAACCATGATTTAATCTTTTATGTGGTTTGATACTGTAGTTGGCAGAGTAGGCATTGACAAAGTACCCTCCACCCCTAACAGTAAACTCTGCATGTAGCTTGCTTTATTATAAAGCCATCTTTCATCCTGCTGCTTTGCCTGGCTTGCTTGGTACATTAAGCATTTAGAGTAAACACTTCACTTTAACGTCTTTGACTACACTTTTTGTATAATAACCACAAAGAGGAAGAAATGCACAAATCTAGAGTGATGAGGTTTTAATGAGACTTAGGAACTAAATTTATCCACAAACAGAGGCAGGCAACCCCATCCACACATCCTTTTTCATACTCAAGTCTATTCCATTTTTAATGCTACATCAATTAATTGTATAAGAACAGCCTATCTATCTATCTATCTATCTATCTATCTATCTATCTATCTATCTATCTATCTATCTATCTATCTATCTATCTATCTATCTATCTATCTATCTATCTATCTATCTATCTATCTATCTATCTAAATTTTACACAATACTGCTTTGTTTTCAAAGCACTATATGATAATGGTCAGTATGAAATTTGCTCACTAAAATACTGGAGGATTCATAATGTTTTTATCCAATCTCTTCTTACATAAAATCAGCTTATATTTATATACAAAGTATAAATACATTAAAAGAGAAAAAGAAACAATGATACTAGCAGAATTACAATATCCCTATTCCAGTGTATATAGCATTTAAATAAAAAACAAAAAAAATACACAGTACTACAACATAAAACTGAATGTTAGATACTGTACAATTGAAGTTCAATAATCTAGATATGGGAAATTAAACAAAAGCAAACAATGAATGTTTCTGTCATCTTTAGATAAAAACTACTAGTTCTATAACAGCTGACATCCATTGCCAAACCTTATCATACCAGTGTAGGTTTGTAGGACCCAGATCCATACAGTGTATAAATTGGGCAGAAACCAACTCTGGACATGGACCTAGTCCATCACAGGGCACCCACACGCACACAGGACCAATTAAGAGCTGTCAATTATCTATCCTTCAGCTATAACAATATCAAAGGGAGGTAGAGTCCGTGTTGGCAGGTTAGGACACAAGGTGGGAGCCAGTCTTTTATAGCAAAGCACACTCCTCCAAAAACCCACTACAAAATAATTTATGGTCCTGAATTAAACTCGCCTATTAGTCTTTAGAAAGTCGGGGGTCAGTAGGGGGGAGCTAAAGTATCCAGGAAGATAGAATTATAGAACAAGAAGACAAAAAACAGCGCAGTAACCAAATTCAGGTCTGTGTAAATGTGACGTAGCAGTGCTATCCACTGCATCACCATGCCCTCCTTGATAATGACTTTATTTCCCTCCATGTGTCTAGAGATATTGCATTACACAGCTGGAATCCTGGGGGGATGGGCAGTGAAATATGTTCTGTGGATCAATATCCAGCTCACACAGACATTCCTCCTTATAAGCAAAATACTCATCTAAATCAAAGCTGAAGGCTGCATTGGATGCACTGGCATATGAACCCTTCCTTAAGTGACACGGGAATCTACTTGAGATGACAAAAGCCTTGTTCTTCTGTATGCAAAAGCTGATCAGTTCAATAATAACACATGCATAATTCAACACCTAGGAAAGCAAATATTGCAAGCTAAACAATTACAGCCATCTATATTTTGAACTAGAGCACAGGTGACACCTTAGACATGCTTCAGGGAAAAATATTGTCGTATCTAAAACACCTGCAATATTTGTACAATTTGTACAACCATATTATTGATAAGTAGAAATAGTGCTGGGATCAGATTCCGGATAGGTAACTGTCTGTGTGGAGTTTCCACATTTTACCAGTGACCACATAAGTGTCTCTTTGGTTTTACTTCCATATCACAAATATATGCATGTTGGATTAATTGCCAATTCTCCTTTGGACATGTGTTTTAATGAGTCTTGTGATCAACTAGAATATCTTCTAGTGTTGGTTCTTACAATACACCCAGTGCTGCCATAACTGTGAATTGGATTAGCCGGTTTAAAAATAATATAATACTAGCCCAAGATGGAAAATTTATTGGAGAAATAATCCATAGAGTGCAGTGTGGATGGAACAATTGGAAGAAGGTGTCAGAAGTATTGTGTGATCGACGAATTAAAGTGAAGGTTAAAGGTAAGGTTTTTAAGACAGGGACAAGACCAGCAAATATGTATAGAGCTGAGAGATGGGCAGTAAAGGGAGTACAGAAGAAGTTAGATGTGGCAGAATTCTGAGATGGATGTGTGGAGTTACAACAAAGGACAGAATAAGAAATGAGACAATCAGAGGTACAACAAAAATGGAAGAGACATCTAAGAAAGTACAGGAAAGGCGATTGAAGTGCTATGGACATGTAATGAGGAGAGATAATGAATATGTGGGCAAAAGAGTGAGTGAAAGGAAGTACAGGGGAAAAGAAAAAGAAAGAGGACAATGTGGAAGTGGATGGATATAGTAAAAGAAGACCCGAAAGAAAATGGTTTTGACTGAGGAGGTGGTGCAGGACTGAGCTGTATGGAGAAAGCTGATCAATCACATCAACCAAACTTAGAAGTGGAAAAGAATGAAAAGGAAGAAGATATTATATTAATAAATATTATAAGTTAATTGATAACACTGCACTGACCCTTTCATGTATCCATGAACACTAATTAACAAGGAAGAACTTGTATTAGCATACAAGAAGTGATTCATTACAGAAGGGATTCATTTACATTTATCTTTACACTTATTTGTTTAGCAGATGCTTTTATTCAAAGTGTCTTTTAAAAGATGTTAACATAATCAAGTAAATACTAATCTCAGGGACTGTTTTGGTACAAGGTTTACAGGATCAAGGTTACAAAATTGATCATCACAAGTGAAGAGCAAAATACAAGCTAATTAGACTTCCTTGGTTACAAGAACTAATCAGAACCAGTATTAATTAAACAGAAATTCACAAAACAAGAGAGTTTTCAAACACTTCTCAAACTCATTGAGGAAGTCAGAAGTTTGAATTGAAATGGGCTGCTCATTCTACTAGCTAGGAGCTACAAATGAAAACAGTCTAGATTGAGATTCGATACCACACAGATCTGAATGGACAAGAAATAGCATAGGAGCTCAGGAGTGTCTCCATATACAGTATATAGGTGCTCAAGCATTGACTACTCTGTAGGCAGATATCAATGATTTGATCTTAATATGTGCTTCTACAGGGAGCCAATGCAGTGATCTGAAAAGGGGAGTGACATGTGCCCGTCTCAGCTGGTTGAACATCAGGTATGAGGCTGCAGTTGCTTGGTGACATAGTTACAGTAGTCCAGATATGACAAGACCAAAGCCTAGACCAGGAGTTGAGCTGTATACTCTGTCAGATACGGTCTGATCTTGCAGATGATGTATAGAGGAAATCTGGCAGACAGTTACAACATGGTCAGTGAAGGACAGCTGGTCATCTTATACTGACTTGGTTGGTGTTAGTGAATTCTGGGAGGTCTTCTAAATTATTATATACAGTATAACAATGCAGATTACAACAAGAGTTGTGATCAAACATATTTTTTTCACACATTTATCACAAAGTGGTATATTTATCCATTCTTCCATTCTTTTTCTACTTCTCCTAGTCAGGATCTTTATCTTACCTTATTTAAAGCTGTTTGGCCTTGTGGCTGAGGAGATTGACTGACCCGGTGCCCTGAACAAGCAATTTAACCTGACACTGCTGCAGTTTTAAAAATGTGCAGTATCCATAAAGGATATGTTAGAATGATGTTCGGTATGCAAAATGAAATTTCATTGCTGATATTAACTAAGATGAAAAATCACTCATATTCAGTGCCTAACTACTGCATCTAATGAGTTGAGTAACATGTATTGAACTCAGTGGTGAAAATCGTAAACTGATTATATAACTGCGTATTGATTCTTGTCTTGCAATAGTACATGTAGCATATCAGGAAATGTTGTATCCTTTCACAACAATGGAGAGGAGACAAAACAAGGTTTAGGGCAGCCACCTGTGTATTATGGCCTGGCTGCAAAAGGGTTCATTTTTGAGGAGTCATGTCTGGTTCAATGTCCAAAACAGAACTGATGACATGTGGCAAAGATGTCAGCTTTAAAGGTCTGGAGTGGAAGTGACATCATCTGGGCAGGAAGTAGCGTCATCACGAGTGCCGAAACCGGAAGTGACGTCATCCCGGCCACCGGAAGTGACTTCATCACAGGGAAATCCCCCATGAATATTCTGCAGAGGACTGAGAGAAAAAGTCAGTCACCTCACTACCCCCTGGTCAGACATGGAATTGTCACTATTTGAGCCCTTTAGCTGCCTCCCATGTGCACGTGTGTGAAAATCCATATAGTTTTTCAAAAATACAGGTTTTTTTTTTTTTCAAAAATACAGTTTATGTTTGTGAAACACAATTTCTGGAGAAGTCCTTCAGCCCACTTGACGTTCCCCTAATAGAAAGGTTCTGTAGTTGCATTTATACTTTGAAAATGATTCAAGTTCTGAAGTTATATGTCTTCCTGGTAAATTTGTTATTTTTCTAAGGATTTAGACAAACAGGCCTTCATTGTTTACCACTGATATGTCTAACTACAAAGAGCTTGAAATATTTAGTGACGTTATGGGGAGCTTCAGCAGACTGAAGAAAAGAAAAATGACAAACAGATTTGAAGGGATAGAGAAAGGAAAATTTACAGCCTGTAGCTATACGCTAGGTTCAGGACAACTAGTGATTGGTGGTGCACATGTGAAACAAGTTAAATAATGCCTACCAACTAAAAATGCCTTTACTACAGATAGTGGGCACTACTGCCACCACCGCTAGAAAACTCTGATACAGTGCATCCAGCACTGATTTGTTACACAAGGCTGCCATTTGGTTACTGATGAGCACGATTATCCAACCTGCATCAGTCATGGTGTCTGGGAGAGGCCCGGAGGCTTGGCAGCACATCATCAGAGAAGATCTTCACCACCTGGCGATGTCTATGAATTACAGACTTCAAGCAGTCATTGAACATAAGAGGTATGCGACAAAGTACTAAATATGACTGCATTAATACATCTGACATTGCTATGTCCCAAATATTATGAAATGGGGGACCATGTATAAAAAGTATGGTCATTTCTACATGCTGTGACCATAATGTATGCAAATATCCTTAAACTAAGGTCTGCACTTTAATCACATCTGAATTGTTTGATTTATAATTTTAAACTGTGGTGCAGAGTAAATCAAGGAAGAATGTGTCTTTGTCCCAAACATTATGGAGGGTACTGTAAAAGGTAAAAAAACACATAATATAATGAATAATAATCATAATAATAATAATATCTGGAACAAATAAAATATTCAAGCAAAGGAAATAGGTAAAAATAAAATTAAATGCACAACAGCAGATAAAATGATTAATAATAATAAAATAAAAAAATAATCTAAGCAATTAACAGTCGTACAGCAACCAGATAAAAATTAAGAAGCAGGTACATTAAGGAATCCTAAGTGATAAAGTTAAATCATGAAAACTGTGGTGGACGGCCGGGACACCCTGACTATGGAAGGACCAGTGGAGAGAGTATTTCAGGACAGTTTCTCCTCTGGACCGACAGAGGGCAGCCCCCTTGGCTTCCAACGAGACCAAGGGGTGTATGGATGTTTTCAGTGTCCTATTTGTGTTCCTGGTGTGGCGGAAGTGCTGCCGGAAGAAGCTCGTTAGGCACCTGGAGTCCTTCTGGGTGCCCGATAAAAAGGGGCCAGTCGCCAGAGGTTATCAGCAAGAGTCAGGAGGAAAAATACAATACAATACAATACAGTTTATTTTTGTATAGCCCAAAATCACACAGGAAGTGCTGCAATGGGCTTTAACAAGCCCTGCCTCTTGACAGCCCCCCAGCCTTGACTCTCTAAGAAGACAAGGAAAAACTCCCAAAAAAACCTAGTAGGGGAAAATGGAAGAAACCTTGGGAAAGGCAGTTCAAAGAGAGACCCCTTTCCAGGTAGGTTTGGCGTGCAGTGGATGTCAAAAGAAGGGGGTCAATACAATACAATACACATAACAGAAAAAATCATCAATAAATGTAACAGTAGATGATATCACATAATAAGATTTGGATAATTTTAGACTCCTGGAGACCTCATCCATCAAGCTGCCTCCCCCATTTGGCCATTCCATGGCTGAAACAGTGTTGGGCCAGCCAATCTGATGAAAGGACCCCTCTTTCTCATGATTCCTGCGATCCTCCATCAGGGATAACTTTACCTTAGGCAGGCAAAACAACTTGGCAAAAAAGCACAAAGCCTGTAGGGGAAACACCGTGCTTGCCTTGTGTGCTGTGGAAGGCAACTGTATAAATAAATAGTGTGCTGTAAGGACTAGAATTAGTGTCCTGCCTGTGTGTGTCAGGGTTGGGGCGACTGTATGCGTTCGGGCATCACAATACTTAAAAACTGCTACAGAATCAGCTGAACTAATAATGCTTGCTCATAAACTGTTCCAAAGTCAAGGGGCCACAGAAAATGCTCTGCCACCTTTAGTCTTTAATTTAAATTTTGGAACAGCAAGTAGGCCTTGATCTGATGACCTTAAGGATCTCACAGTTTCATATGTTATCAGTAATTCTGTAACGTAATTGGGAGCAGAACCATGCAAAGCCTTAAAAGTTATCAATATCATTTTAAAATTAATTCTATATTGAATTGGAAGCCAGTGAAGTAATGCTAAAATTGGAATAATATGAACATGACATTTGGACCTAGTAAGAAGTCTAGCTGTAGCGTTCTTCACCACTTGGAGCCAAGCAAGACAAGAGTTCTTCAACATATAAACACGGCATTGCAATAAAAAAGACAAGATGTGATGAAAGCATGAATAATCCTTTCAGGGTCTTCAAATGATAACAAAGCCCTGATATTGGCAATATTTCCGAATTGGTAAAAACATGTCTGTACCACATTGTTCACATGATGTTCAAAATTCAAATCAGAGTCAAAGAACACCCCTAAGTTTCTGGACACTGCATCCATAGTATTACTACAGTACTTCTGTCCTGCTACTATTTACCCTAACTTTTGAAAAGCTTTTGATAAGTTTCAAACGGTTAACGTACAAGGAGTAAGAATCCAAAGTGCAATGAACATAGCAGCCTGCCCCTCAGCAGGAAATTACTATAGGACCGTTAGTATGGGGAATAAAATGCACACGTAATGTACAGTATACTGTATGTGCTGCGCCTTGATTAGAAATATACTGAAGATTTGGTGCAAATACAGGAAAACAAATTTCTTATAGAATTTTATATTAGGCCAAATTATTTCATTTTTTAAAATAGAGCTCTATCTTGTCATCTTTTTTGTTTAAATTAGCACAATTTACCATTTAACATTAAGAAACCCATGATGTAGAGAAGATACGGCAGGTTGTGAGTTCTTTTTATTTGGAGCAGCTAATCTTATAAAAAAATGTTGATTTTGTGCAAAATGCTGTTTTAAAGTCTTTTGTGGATTTGCTTCATTATAAAGTAAGTTTCTAAACACACAAATTAAAGGCACCGCTGAGTGTTAACAACAGACCGTGCATTCCTGCTGCAGATGTTAATTGTTAATGCTCATTTACTTTTTTGTGTGCATGGGGGGGCTACTTTAAAGAAAAACTTTAAAGGTTAACTGAGGTGTGGAAAAGAGATGAGCAATTGACTGTGTCAGGATGAGAGCAGTAGATTGTCTTTCTGTGTCATACCACAGTGCACTCCTCAGACAGCAAAACTCCATTAAGAAATAGCATGGGCTGATGCACAAGGCAAATGCTTAGAGACACAGTAAACGGTGTCAGAACAAGAACCTCAAGAGCAGGTTTTGATACACTTGAATAAGCATCATAGGTCACATTAACAATAAAGCTTGCTAAAGTGATTCAGTCAGATAATAAAGCCAAAGCTAAAGTGTCCTTGTCAACTCTCTAGACATTTTCATTGTGGGGGCTGGAGAGGCCCTGCTCATCCTATGACTTTAGAAAAGAAGCAGCTAAATGACATCGAATCAGGCTTTTTTATTGTTTGTTTGTTTATTTTTTTTTAATGGATGACTGGGTTGAGTAATTGAGGAGGAATGTTTTGCAACGGTTTCATTTCTTGAAAGTGTATATCATTTTCAGTTTTGCAACCAACATGTGGATTTAGTAATGTCTTTTAGGAGTGATCCGTGCAGGACTCTTTTGCCTGTGAGATGTGAGATATACAAATTTATTTTGCCATAAACAAACACCAGTTCTCTGTCAGTACAAGCATCAGGGGCTCAAATAATAATCTTTTATGGATTATTGCTTTACAGACATTGAATTTCAGTTTTAATATATTCATCCTCTGTGTCATTAGGAAGCATTGGATTACTTAAGACAGAGTGATCATGTGGAGCCATTATCAAGTAAGACCCCATTTGAACTTGTATTTTCAATCTGATACTAAGAGTGTGAATGTAAATGCACCAATACATTCATTCATAGGGTGCAATGCTATGTGTGAATGTTCAAATTTTTTTAAGCAGCCTACTGCCACATTGCATAGAAAAATAACTTGCAGTGCTAGTTTCTACAGAGCACTCCCATATTTTAAGATGATTAAAAATTATTCAATGTTTTACTACCCAAGCACTTTTAAAGTTGCAGTTAAACTTAGTAAAGTTAGAGGTTTTGCCATTCTTGGCTGCCCAGCAACAAACAGCAAATCAATTACTTCATTTTCTTGGAAATTCTGGAAGAATGCTCTTAAATTCTGTCCATTTTTCTTTTCTGAAATAAAAGTAGATCACTCAACAACACAAGTGTAAATAGATAGAGTACAAACTTAGCTGGGAATTAAACTAACCCTTTCACCACAAATAAGGGAAGTGCTGTTATAGAATTTTTTGCCACTGCTAATTTATAAATATTGTAAATTTAGAAAAAGGAAATAGAAGGCCCTGGCGAATAGACAAGTAGTCAACAAAACATAGAAGAATCTGGATGATCTTCTCCATTTCCAGTTAGCTTTACTTTAACTTAACTATCTTAATACCCTTAAATAAGAAATTTAAAATGTCTGTTTTACAGGTAGTCGTCGACTTACAACCATGTTTGCTTCCAGCAGACTAGTCAAAAGTCGATCTGGGCGTAAGACAGACCAGTATATGTATTCAAACCTGACCATATGTACAATACCATATAATAAGTCCCTTAAGTTATATTGTTTGCTTTATACCCTTTTTTATCATCATTCTTATAAAACTGTGGTTTTCTATCATTTTTTTGCAAATTATTTTTTTTATTTTTTGTTTTAGTATTACTGTTGCTCCCAAGGGATCCAAACCTTTAACAGCTTCACAAATCCTTTCTATGTCTGTGTTATGTTACATCATCAGTGTGAGCCTCTCCCAGTGTTCATTGTCTTAACTCTGAGATGAGTAGTTGTACCAGCAGAGTCTGAGCACTCATAGTATGTTTTCTGTTTTAACATTTTAGCCTCTTAATAATAAACATTAACAGATAAAGGAGTTCAGTGTGGTTTCATTACCCCTTTGTGGCAGTTTGTACGAAGCTGCACATTGTGAGTCACAACGCAGAACCTTCAGAAGTTAACCGGATTCAAAGCCAGAGTGCAGCAGTACAGTGTGTGTGGTGAACACCGGTTACAATGGGATATCTTAAAGTGACATGCGATCTCATTCACTTTCTTTCTTCCCTCATACTGTTTGATCATCTTCATTTTTGTGTCTGGATCAATTGTCTTTTTTCCTGTAATTATAAGACAAATATAACTGAACGTAGTTGAAACCACTGCAGGTAATACTCAGATCAAGATGAATGAGTCATGATATACGGAGCTGGAGAGGCGAAAACAGTTGTTTGCCCATGAGAGGCAGTGGCAGTCGTATGTCAAATGGTCATAAGATGCATAGATCATAAGTCGACAACTACCTGTATATCTGTGTTTACATGCCTGTGTTGCAAGGAATTTGGGGTTTTGCTGTTTGAAAGTTGAATCATCTTGGTAAGTATACGCAGTGCTGCCAAACTTACCCACCCAGAATAAGAAAACGTTAAATTTATTTCAGGGTGGTATGGCATTACAGTGATTATTATAATTAGGAATTGAGTTTGGTTGTTTTCTGTTTCTGATTTGTTCACCTCATGTTTATGTGGTTACTGTCTAGATTATCTGGTTTTTATAATTATCAAAAAGTAACAAACACTAAATTTATAGGCTGTGTTAAAATTACATGAGTTTTACTTAGTGTTACAGTATAGGCATTTTAGGGTGTGGCTTTCATTCTGGACCTCTAGTTCCCACCCATATGCCACGAAACATACTGTAATATCTTGAAACTCAATTAATCCAATTCAGGTTCATGAAGAGCTAGGAACCTAACTTTACTGTATCAAGTACAAGGCAGCGATTGACTCAGAATGGTGCACTAGTTCATTACATGGCCCACTCTCAAACATACTCATCCATGTTTACATAGTGCTAGTTTAGAGATACCAAATAACTGAAAACATGCTTGTCTATAGATATAGGAGAAATATCCCAGATTCTCATAGCACTACCAAAATTGGGCAGAAGAAGAATTTTATATTTGCTTGAGATGATCATTCCCAGATATTTAAACTGTTTTGATATTATGATCTGTTATGATGTGCTAGAGAATTAACTAATAAAAGAATATTTGAATCTAGAGATCTTATGAAATATGCCCGACACATTTAGACAAATGGTAGAGATAATTATGATATACAAAGCACCATATTATCTTCGTGTAGTCATATGTTCTTTCCTTCTCTGATAAAAACCCTCTATCTCTGCTTTTTTTTTCAAAAATGACTAGCCAGTAGCTTAATGGCTAATGCAAAAAGAATTGGTGATAGTAGGCACCCTTGTTGAGTACCTCATTCTAAATTGAAGTAATGTGAGTTTGTGTTATTAACACGAACCGAGGCTTCTAAATTAGTATCAAGTAGTTTAATCCATGCAGATATATTAGGGCCAAACCCAAATTTGTACTGTGTAGTAATTAGACAATCCCATTTGACTCTATCAAAGGCTTTTCCTGCATACAACAGTAAGACTTCTGGTGACTCGGGTTTTGTGGGTGGTGTAAATTACATTAAACAGACTTTGAAGGTTTCAGGCTGAGTGTCCTTTAATAAATCCAGTTTGGTCTTGTGATATTGCTGAGGGAAGCACTTCTCAGTCCTAGCTAAGACTTTTGCTAGTATCTTAACATTGTTATTCATAAGCGAAACTGGTCTGTATGATGCACATTGTAGTAAATCTTTATTTTCCTTTGCATACACTGTTATTAATGCTTGTCGGAACATCTGAGGTAAAATTTTTATTTTCTCTAACTTCTACAAATGAGTTGTACTGAGTTCATAGCATCTTGTATTTCTAAAAGTGCCAAGAATTTATCAAGTTTCCTTGCATTAAGAATATCAAGCTGTGGTACCTTAGCTTGTGTCTCAACTTCATTACGCCGAAAGGAACTTATAGTACTACTTAAATATGTATGATATCTTTTTAGGCTTCCTAATTTTATATACTGTTGTGTTAGTTATTTCTGTTTTGTGAACTACTTACAGATTTGTTGGGCTAGAATCCTATTACCCTTCTCTCTGTGTCCATAAAAATGATGTCATAATTTAAAAGTAAGTTGTTCAGTTCCTCTAGTTATCAAGAGATTAAATGCTGATTATAGAGTCAGTCTTTTCCTAAAGAGAATCTAATTCTGAGATCTGGTGTATTCATGATCAATCATGCAAATCTCCATGATCAGTTCCAAAGCTTTCCAAGTCTCTAGTTTGTTTTTATGAGAGAGATATGAAATAGTTTGTCCTCTTAATACAGCTTTCAATGTTTTCCAGGGTTTTCACATGGTAACAGCTGCAGATGCATTTGTCTCTAAAAAATAATTGATAGATTTGGAGACAAATTCTGTTAAGTTTTCTTCTTCTAATGATAGGGGGATAAAACAACAGTTGCGAGTTGAGTATGTAGCTCATAGTGAGGTAAGCTCCATCATCAGAGGAGCATAGTTACAGATGACAATAACATCATCATTACAAGATTTGATAGTGGGGCATCTATTATGTACTGACAAGAAGAAGGAATATTGCCTTAAAATTGGATTTAAAAATATCCATGGATCTGATAGGGCATGATCCTCAATGAGTTGTGTGATTATCTTTGCAGTTTTAGATGTTACAGTTGCTGTAGATGAGGACATAAATCTGGATTTAATACACAATTTAAATCTCCAATCTGCATTAACTAAGTACAAGATTAAGGAACTTAATAAGTTGTAATACCTGGAACAGGAAATGCAAAACTTGCATGCATGACATATTTAAAAAATAAACATTTTAGTTTGTTCCATAATTTCAGTCAGAAGACCACAACTTTAAGGTCACTTTGTGGTTCATGTTACATTTCCTTTGGTAATTTGTTTGTAACAATGTCTTCTGTAAAAGGAAAACCCAGAGGTTTCAAGATAAGGTGTACTTTTGACTAGAAATACTTGCTGATTGTAGTGCCAGAGTGGTGACTTGTTGAAAATTAGTCAGGCATACAAATAAGAATTTTACTATGCTCTGTAGAAGTGAAAATAAAGTTCAGCCTTAAGAAGATCCATCTGTTTGGAGATCTTGTGAGTATCTCTACACCCACTTAGTTTGTCCCCTACAGGTCAACTTCAGAGCAGGAGACAGAGCAGATTTGATTGAGTAATCTGATTCCAGAGCCAACACCTTGTGCAGATGCAAGTCCAACTATATCTAGCAAGTATTTTTAAACCACTTGCTCAGGCTAATTCTATGCTCAATAAATAAAATCCTGGAAAAACAACTATGAAGACACAAACTGAAAGCAAAGTTTATAATGGAAAGAGCAAAGAATGATCAAGAAACAGGCTTGGGTGAGAAAATCAGTCAGATATAACATGTGTCAAAGGCAAAATGAAAAACTAAAAGTCAAAGTTAAAATAAAAGAAGGAAAATAAGGTCTTGACCATAACTAAATATTCCCTTCTATAACTACAATAATTTGTGTTTTTTAGTTGTAATTTAAATGAATCATCACAGGATGTTTTTGTTTCCCCTATGGTTAACAATCATGAATGATTGTTATCAATATTTAAGAATGAAATGGTGTTCAACAAGTTTTGCTTGTGTAAGAAAGTATATTTACTGTGAAAGTATAAAATAAATGGTCTACATATACTGTACTTCAAGGCAATCCACATTTATGTGGAAATTGTAAAGCACATTTGTACATGTTGAATGTTTATTTTAAATTTGAAACATTCTAATCTTGGTTATTGACTGATTGCCTTACTACAACTACAGGGAATAATATCATAAGAAGTTAGCTTGGCCTAAATGAATTTACTAGTGTGTATATTATGTACAATACAGTGGTGGTCAACATTATTGACACCTTTGCATTTGTGAGAAGAGAAATACACACTCATTTGTTTGATGCTGAGTAGCACAGGATCAAACAATAATAATCAAAAAATAAAATGTGTGGAAACAGTACTATAAAAACCAAAATGCTGCAATGACACAGTTATTGGCACCCTTTTAAATGATTCAGATCAGTCTCATTAGAAGAACTAGATTCTCACTGGAATGAAATTAGACCTGTCTGTGATAAATTTTCAGTACTCACATGACTGGAATTAACTAATAATTAATCAATGAATAATGGATTTAATGCTTAAGAATGGTCGTTTTCATTTCCTGTTCCTTATTGACAATTCTGAAGGCTGGAGAGCTTTCCGAGACTATCCGCAAACATAAAAATGCAAAAGACACACAGCCACCACCAGAGACCCTGGAATTTCCTTTTCCGGTTTGTAATGTTATTAAGACATGATGCTCATGGAAGTGTCAACAACCTTCCATAATGGAAAAGGGAAAATTGCTAAACAAAATCTTGAAAGTTTGGTGCAAATTGCTGGAAAAAAAACCCATATAGAATATTCAAAAAGCTTAAAATTGACCTGGAGTAATGCTTTTGATCTGTACCAATACACCGGACACTTAATTGAGAAGAGCTTTATGGGTGAAGGCCAAGTAGGAAAAGCAAACATAAAAAGACATGACTGATCTTTGCCCAAACATATCTAGAAAAAATAAAATCCTTCTGGAAAAATGTTCTGTGGGCTGACAAAAATCAAAATGGAGTTCTTTAGCAATGCAGACCAGCAATTTGTTCATAGGCAATGAAATGAAGCCTATAAGAAAAATACAACCTACCTGCAAAGCAGTTATACAGTATATGGAGGAGGTTCCATAATGTTGTAAAGCTGCTTTGCTGTCCCTGATACTGGAGGCCTGGAATGTTTTAAAGTAATCATAAAATTAGAGAATTGCCAGGGCTTTTTAGAGTGGAATTTGTTAACAAGTGTCTTAAAATACACATCCAAAAGAATGAAAGAATGGTTAAAAAGGAAAAAATGGGTTGTGTTAAACGTGTCAGCAATGAGTCCTGATCTCAGTCATATTGAAAACCTTTGTTAAAAGAAATCTTGTACACATTTAAGAGCTAAAACAAGTTGTAGTTAAAGAGATTGAGAAACTGTTAGTGAGATGGCTACAAGAAACATAAGGAGGCTGGCTTCATTGCCAAGGATTGCGCAATAAAGTATTAGGGAAAGGTGTCTTTAATGCTGTTCAAGTTGTATATTCCAAAAAATATAAAATAAAAGACTACATGCAAGTTGAACGGGTAATTTTTTGTCATTTTAAATATTCTGACAATCAAAAGTTGATATATTTCCAATTATTTATATAAGATACTGCATGATGAATGCCTAAAATGCAATTATCCCAATAATGTTGATCACAACTACGTGAGCATTCCCAATCAATTTCCACAATTAAAAGAATTAAGTAGGATTAATTGACTAAAGCCTTCTTTATATATATTTCGTGCAGTAGATTGACAGGGGAGAGCTGAAGGTCTCTATTGCCTGTAATTCTGCTGCGTCTCCAGGGGTTGGCACTGTGTCCTAATGCCTTTTTTTCTTCCTTCTTCTGTAGACCAGATGATTGACAGCTATTACACCTCTGATGTCACTTCCCGTATCCATCCACCAGGACCCGCCTCTTCCTGCCAGAAGGACTGAAAACCGGAAGCTCTGCCATGTTTGCTCCACAATCATTTTCAGTTCTATCCTGAACTCGTGTCTGAAATGTTGTCTCCACAATTATAGTGTGTTTGTTCTTTTTACTTTAAAAATCTATTAAAGCTTTACTCAAACAAAAAGTGAAAAATGAATTACTGAATAATGGAGAACTGAAATGCAGTACTTGCTGCAAATGTTTATGTTTTAAAATATTATCAGGATAATGCTGCATCATGAAGTCGCTGGCATTCCATCCCTACTATATATAGTGGCCTTTTTAAGTCTGGCATTGCATCTGCTTCCAGAATGTGACTAACACTCACTTGGCACACAGTGTGAAGACATTCTTCCAGGTTTCTGTTTTGAATGCACCAATTTCTACAAATACCCTAATGCACATTTCTCTGTATATTTCTCCATTTTCAAACTCACCTAATTTATTTCAGGGTCTCAAGAAGCTGTATTTTACACCAGAGGAGAAAAACACACACTTAGTCCTTCTCTTTATACCTTTCACAAAAGTATTAATTGAAGTTTTTCTTTCATATTTATTTTAATTTGATTTTAAAACAGCAGCTTTATGAAGACAAAGAAAATAAGAATGCATTAACTGTTACATGATAAGATCTCTTTTTTACACCAGCTTCTGTTTATCTTTATTTGACTACTTTTTAGACATGGATTTAAATTAAAGGCCAAAATATAAAAATCAGTACGTGAAATCTAAGAAATAATTTCTGATTATGTTAAAGTGAGGATAGTGGCTTGATTTTTTTTTACTGAATTTATTAAAAACAATATCAAGTCCCAAGGTGTATTGTTGACTCTGTAGTCTAGGTAAAGAAAGAAGCCATCATTAAGAAAAGAATCATTTTTTTCTACAATAGAAAGATGTTGGAATGAGTCCAGAAGTACCAAGGGATTCCCAGCACCATGTGTTAAGGCCTTTGCCTGCTTCATCTAAAGTACATTTCTAACCAATTTCTAACTATCTACTTTCTTACTGTTACTGTAATATATGTCTATACTGTCATATGTAAGCTATTTAGTGCTCAGCGTCACACCACTTTTCATGTAAATTATAAAATTACACACATTTTTCTCTTTTGAATATAGGCAGGTTTGTCAGGGTACACCACTTCACCTTGAGTAGGGTTTACATTCATTTTCAGAACCCACTATGCAGATTCTTAATTAGATGCAGTATGGATGGAAAGGTGTTTTACTACAGGACACACTAATTCACTGAGTAAATTTTGATTCAACATACCAGACAAGAAACTGTTTTGGGATGTGGGACAAAGGTAGATCTACCAGAAGACATGGGGATAACATGTAAATGCCCCACAGCTTCTTAGTGAGCTAGGAATTGAACCAAAGTTCACTTGAGCGCAAAGAGAGTAGAGGTAATCATTGTGCCACTGTGGTGTCCTTGGCGTAGCATGGACTTGTAAATGTCCAGGTATAAGCCCATGTCAATAACCACTGTTTTGTAATTTTTGACTGAACACCGGTTTTCTATGTCCCTTTTTTTTGGGGCAGAATGATAGGAAGCAAGAGCCCATCCTGACAGAAATGAATGCAAGACAGTGCTAGTCACTTCCTGATACTCAAAAAAATATGACATAAAACACTGAATTAAAGGTGGTCGGCTTAACCAGTCAGGATGGGCATTCCAGCAAACCGATACGCTTTTAACTGACAGCTGCACAGCTTGGCATTATTTCTGCGTTTTCCCCAGACACTTTACACATTATAGAATATGAAAATAAATATCCCAAAGTCCCCCAGAAAAACCTTTTATTTTTGATAAAACAATCAGAATCATTACAATGCCATACAAATAAAGTTGTTGGCTATACATACAGTATTTCTTGTGCACATCATCTTTTATTAAGCTACCAACAATGATGAATGTTCAGTTCAGTCCACTTACAGTAACTGTGCATCTTTCACATCTCCGTTACCACTTCTGCTATCGTAAAATTAGTTTTACTTAGAATTAGAATCAAAGCTGCAGACATTGCTTTGTGTACAGAACTTGTTTGTCAGAATAACCTACTGCATTATTTAAATTTTGCATAAAATGTCTTAAAATTAATTTTTAATGCTAGAGCAAGATGTCCTCTGAGGGTCATGGTAAAACACTACTTAATGTTGTAGCGAAATTAAATGTGTTCCCTCTGAGATGCTAAAAAAAAAAAAACAACATTTTTGTAGGAAAACCTCTTTACAAGCAAACTCTCGCTTGCTGATGCCAAGTCAGATACGGCTGTGAAAGGAATAAACTACAAGGAATGTCATTAAAATATGTTAAAACATTTCAAGATATTAAAGATAGCTCAAAACCATTTCAAAATATCTCCAGATCGCTAAAAGATATCTTAAACCTACTTACAGATAGCTCCAAATCATTTAGCCTTATCTTTAAAATAAAATATCTGCAATACATTTCAAGATAAGTTGAAATTATTTACAGATCACTTAAATGATAATTTGACTGTCTCCTTGGTATATACAGTGCACAAAAATACATACACACTTTCAAGACAGAAAATGTCTTATTCACAGAGAACAGTGACTCATTTTCTCAGAATTACATTCATGTATATTGTATGTCATTTTTGATTTACCAATAACTGTTCTTTTGAGTGCTATTCATTATGGTGTTGACATGCAAAAATATATTTAATGTATTCATAAATCAAGCGTAAACTGTCTCAAGAGGGCTAGAATTCTCAATTATTGGTGTAAAACTGAACTGAGAAATAATAACTCACATGTGATATACTCTCTTGATGTCTTCAGAAACTAAGCATTAAATAGGCTTCCAAGCAAGGACGACTGGTAGCCTAATATTCTTATAAGCAATCCCTAATAGTGCTACAGTGGCACAGATTTCTGCTGTGTATGCTTCAGTGTTTCTATCAGAGGGTGGGCTGGGAGGAACGATGTCACATTTCACGGATGAAGTCTGAGCAGTGAGCCAGTGTTCTAATAATGGATTAATATGAAATGCATGGGTGTCCAAAGGAGATTTTCCTTGGGGAGCGGGGTTCACAATTTTCTGTGAACAATGAAATTAAGGCACATTGATAGACATATACTAACAGGAAGGAGAGGTCAACTTAAACAGTATTTTTAGTTGGTATTAAATGGCAATATTAAAAATAAATTCCAAATAATATGTAATTTATTGATTCTGAAATGCATTTTTTACAATAAGAATAAGTTATATACAAATAAACCGATAAAGTCAAAAATTGTTAGGTTAACTAGAGAAGACTATAATGTGACACTTACAGAACATCATTGTTGCATGAACAGCAGTTGTAGTTGACACTTATTTTGTCCAAAGTTATTATTAACTTGACATTTCTATGCTTAAGAATCTTAGTTCAGCTAACACCCCCCATTCACAGTCCAGATATGCATTCATTTGACATACATGTCCTCAACCAAAGTTTTAAACTCCTCATCATGCTAAATGACTTTCCACTCTGCAAGCTGTCGCAGGTTACAGCAATAATAATGGCGTGTCGAATACCAACAAAAAGCTCAGTCTATACCAGTACGTCCACAGTGTGATATGTTCATGCCAAAAGTGGTCAGAAATGAATGAAATTTGTTGCCATTCTATGCAATTTTGTCTGGACTAACTATGGAAAAGTTCAGTGCTATTGAAAGCCAGTTATCGAGCAGCCTAATAAAATGTCCACACACAATGGAGAGTAAGAAAGCTGCAGCACAGGTTGATATTTAAGCACCTTCCACAAATAAATGCCAAAACTTTGCCAGATTCAATTTTTCAGCGGAAATTAGTCTTTCATACTTGTAGCTCACTGCAGCAGTTTTCCTATCATTTCGATTCAGTTTTGCCAGTAGTTTAATTGTGAATAAAACTACATCTGTTAGAAGGGCATTGCAGACAGAAATGTTTACTTCCCCATAAATTTACAATTATATTTATATTTTACAATGAAATAAAATGTAGGCTTTTACACCATTACACTTCACATGAGCTAGGTAACATTACATTTATGCATGTTAGTGGTATGAAACTGTCACACGTGCACCTGGGAGACAACTTAAAGGCTTGTGTGAGTGTAATTCCACCCCATGTCAAGGGTGAGCATTGTTGTCTAATGCGTCTCCTCCTCCCTCTCCTGCAGATCAGATGACAGGAAATCCCAATTACATCATTTCCGGGTCACAGTCCCTTGGCCCCGCCCCTTCCAGTCTTCCATCTTCTTAAGGGATGCCACCAGCATTTCTCAGTCAGTCATGATTTGACTACTGCCTGCATAAGACCTTGTTTTTGTGCTTAATTAGTATGCCCTTTTTTCACCAATTATATGGGGTTTGCCACCATTGTGCCCCAAATCTTTAGCTTGTTTTTGTCTCCTATTTTATACAGACCAATAACATAGTTTCAGTAAACTGACATTTGTGTGTCTCTTATTGCTACAGTTAAAATAAGTTGTTCAAATAAAAACTTGCAGCATTTTAATTTAGAATGAGTCTTTACTAATTTGGCCACATCATCTTTACTATATTTAGGGAGAGTTGAGGGATGTAGAGAGCTTCATGATGCACCACTGCAGTGTTAAGCTATACCTGTCGGCAAAGATATGTTAAAATACAATGCTTCTGGTTGCAGACTCTGTTGTGATAAACATTTATTTAAAACTGTTCTGAAAAGTCTTTAGAGACTTGTGTAATCTGTCATTCCCTGCAACTTCTAGTCTTAAAATCTGACTGATACCCTCAGAGACAATGAGATTCAGCAACTGACCTACTTTCTGACTCATCACTTGTGTGGTGTCATGCCACCTTAATGAAGCTATCTGAACCTAATCTGCTACTGAAAACGTGTCTTAATTATGCATAGTGGAAGCCTTTATTCCAATATTCTAATTTAGTGACACTTTTCTTCTCCATGTTCTTATTGACATTTTCACTTAATAATGGAGTAAAAATAATAGGGAAACATCAACAGCACAGCACAGTGAGATCACAAAATGAATGTTTATCAACAGCTGAATCATGTCTGGCACACTCTTCATTCTCTTCCTGGACCAGCAGACAACTTAAATGGTTTCACCACTGTATGCACTTCGATATCTTTTTGGATGCAGATCAACAACTCCTACCACGTCTTCTGGAATGGCTAGTGAGAAGTCCACCTCTGACCATCAGTATGGACTGTCCATAACTGAAGACCAAGTAAGGACACAACTGAGGAGGTGACATACAAGAAAAGCTGCAAGACCAGAAGGAGTCAGTCCTTGAGTTCTTAAGGGGTGTGCTGACAACTTTGTGGTGTCCTCTGTCAGCTGTTTAATCTGTCCCTAAGGCTTCACAAAGTGTCACTGCTGAGGAAAACATCCTGTATTGTTTCTGTTCCAAAGAAGGCAGGAACCACTTCACCAAATGACTACAGAGCAGTGGCACGTATGTCTCACATCATGAAGTCCTTTGAGAGACTATGACTGGACTACCTGAGTCCTCTTGTGGTAGACCACCTGGACAAACCTGGCAGCACTTTGAGGATTATGTTTTTTGATTTCTCCAGGGCCTTCAATACCATCCAGCCATCCCTGTTAAGGGGTAAAATCAGAGATATGCAGGTGGATGAACTTATGATGTCCTGGATAATGCTATCTGATGGGGACACCACAGTTTGTGAGACTGAAGGACTGTGTTTCTGATACAGATGTAAGCAACACTGGAGCGCCACAAGCAACAGCCCTGTCTCATTTTCTCTTTACTCTGTACACCTCAGACTATAAATATAACACCAAGTCATGTCACATCAGAAATTCTCGGATGATTCTGCACTTGTGATGTGTATTGATAAAAGGGTTGAGACAGAGTGTAGGAGTCAGGTGGAGAAGTTTGTTTCTTGGTGCAAAGAGAACTGTCTGCATCCTAACATTAGCAACACCAAGGAACTGGTTATTGACTTTTGCCACACCAAAGAGCCTCTATGTCCAGTTACTACTCAGGGAGTGGATGGAAAGGTGGTCCACTTCTACAAGTACTTAAAGGTCTACATTAATAACAGGTTGGACTGGTCTCAGAAAATAGAGGAACTATATAAGAAAGGGTAGAGCAGGCTCTTTTTCCTTAGGAGACTGCATTCCTTTAATGTGGGAAGTGACATCCGTCACACCTTCTATAACTCTGTGATGGCCTGTGTGATTTTCTACACTGTGCTGTGCTGGGCTGATAACATCACTTCAAGTGAGTCCCACTGAATCAACAAGCTAATTAAAAGAGCAAGATCAGTTATAGGACACACTCTGGACCCAATAGAAGTAGTAGCGAAGGGGAGAATTAAAACAAAACTGAGTGCCATTATGAACAATGCTGCACATCCACTCTCTGACACACTAACACTGAGGACTTTCAGCTAAGAAATTATTCAGCGGAAGTGTGACAAGAAACACTACTGGGAGTCCTTTATACCGACAGCAATATATCTGCATAATGCCTCATTGTGACTGTAACAACCAAGTCAGAACTTTTCTTTCTATTGAATATTGCTTTACTGTATAGTCATTCCAGTATGTATTCAGACCAACGTGTGTGTATATATTTATTTACTCAGTTATCTGCCTATTTATGTATTTATTTATTTAAAGAGATTCTGTATAAAAGCAAAATTTCTACTGGAAACAAATAAAGTTCTATCTAATATAGAATTTTAAATGTGGATATTGAATTTTGGCTACATATTTTCAGGAGCCATAACATGTCAGATAGAGAGATTACAAATAATGAAGGATTGGTGTACAGTTACCTAGTGAAAACCAGCAGTGCAACTGGTCTATGAATATGCAGAGCTTGAAACATATGCAAAATAGTAGAAAAGCAGAAAATGAAATATAATGAATAGTTTCACCATGATAACTCCAGTACAAATCCATTAGTGCATAGAGAGCAATACTGAAGAGAAGTATAACTTGGTTTGCTGTGGCCCACAACCCCTACCATCCTCCATCTCTGTGGACACCCATGATGAAACACAAAAAGTCTGATGGGGTTTTAATCAGTCAGGATGAGAATTAAAATTGAAACTACTATGATAAGAAACTATTTTGCAAATCTGGTATTTTCAATAGGTACTTTGTTTTTTAGAGTTGTACAAAGCATAATCCAAAATATGGAGCATAATTGTGAAGCTGTCTGTTTTTGCTTCTTTTTTTCTAGCTGACGGTGACTCAAAGTGTCCAGTTTTACAAAGTTTTCTTAGACTCGAATTGGTTATGGATGTTATTTGAATGCAGACAGTAATAAAAGGGTGACTGCAACGTACAAAAGGTGACTAAAATTTAATTCTCAAAAAAGTGGCATATCTATAATTTATAATCACATTGGTCTTAAAGCCAACAAAATATATTCTGAAAATAGTGTCACAGAGTAGTAATATGGGGAAGAAATCACACAGCATGGCAAGTGTGTAGCCATGACAGTTGAAATAGAAGGCAGTTCATGGGAAGAGTCTTGACATACCATGAGGCAGCCATCTATTAATGAGACATTTACAAATGCAGTCAGTTCTTGCCAATGGAAAGAGATTACTGATTCCAACACAAGCAACCTGGCTAATGTCATGGATCCCTCATGGTGTAAAATACTGAAAAGCCCTCAGAATGATTTCCAAAAATCCCTCAAAGTGTCATTTGTGAACATTTGGGGAGTTTCCATTTTACTTTAAATGTTTTAATTCCTGACAGACTTAAATTTAAGTATTGAAGAACTGTCTAGTACAAACATGGTATCTTTTGTCATGCATTTGCATAGTAGGCAACATTCCTAATTGTGTTACACTACGCATGCACTGTTTACTGAGCTGATGCAGAGGTGATCACTTTTTTTAAAACATTTCCAGGTAAAAAAATACAAAAAAACCTCCAATGGTAATATTATTCAAGTGTTTATGGTCAACAGAAGAAATCACTTTCTTTATATCAAATACAACATAAAAATATAACAGGGAGTGTTGCTTATACATTTTGGTTTCACAAAGCAACTTAAAGTGAATAACCTATAGTGAGCAATCACCTCTTTTAGTGCAAGCAGTATTCACTGGTGTAATGTTATCTCCCCAGGCTGGATTTTAGAAGCTGTTGACCTGCCAAAATATGCCCATCGACCACATTAAATCTGCCGAGGAACAGACTGATGCCACTCTGACCTCAGTCTCCACCGATCTACCAAGGTAAAATATAAGCCAGTACTGCAGAAAGAATTGAAGGGACATAACTCATTGTTGTTCATCAAAAATGGACGCAAAGAGCCTTCTCCTCTTTGAAAAGGGCAAGCATTTAACTGAGCAGTAAATTAATGCAGAAGTAAATAGCCAGAACAGAAAATGCTCCAAGAAAAAAAATCTTTGAGTATAACAAGAGTGAATCTCACAAAAAGGCAACAGAGATTACAGAGATTCGGTAAAGGGAGTTTCTCCCAACAAAGTAACTTCAAATTAAAACTAATTTACCTCAACAAATGGTTGTTTCTTTCTGGCCTGCTCTATAGCATGACATCCTACTTTACTTATTTTTGTGATCCCACCCTCATAAAATTTAGTGGCGAGCCTCCCTATAATTTGGGCCCTGGTGTACCCTGGTGCATCAAAAACATGCTTTTCTCAAAAGGTTTGCCAAACCTGTCCAATAAATGACACAAGTAGATGCAAATAAGCTGAAACAACTTCTCAGCAATCACAGACCTAGTTAGGCTCAAGCTGCACCATGAAGATTTATGTGAGTTGGACACTATACTGCTTTGATGAGAAATAGTATTACAAACAAGATTCCTGGAATGGGATTATTTTCTGGGAGATAACAAAGCAGGGACATTACACACAGGCTGAGAGACACATTTTATGTCTGGAAGTTGTTGAAATAAAAATTGGTGAGCAGCACTATGGATAATGGAATGAAATTAGTAAAGGCTATTATTATCAATAGATGGAAGGGACCTGGCAATAGGTTGAGCTATATTTTCTTATATAGTTTCAGCTTATTCTTTGTGTACTTTGTAAATTACACAATGTGCTTTATTGGACCTAGTTAGAAGTTGTACAAGAATTATACTCTTTATTATTAAACCAGCTGTGTAAGCCTGTGCTGTAAAAAGCCTGGGATCCCAGAAACCTTTGAAATCATCAGAAAAAAAAATTGAAATGTAGAGACGTTAGGTAATTGAAACAAACTACTCTGGGCATCTCTCTTCTAGGAGGATTCGTTTTGCCAACGTGCTCGCATCGCTTGTGTATTGTCGATGTGTTTGACTCTCTTCTGTATTAGCGGCTAAGCAAATTTGTTTCCTCGGAGGTGGAACCCTTACCCCAACTCCACCTCTCACTTCCAGGCCGGATACACAGACACATGCATTTCCACACATAGATGTTTATATGTAAGATGTAATATTACTTTTACTAATTTGAAATATTTAATTGCTATTAAGTAATATTATTTAATTAATACTGAATGTTTGATTTAGTCTGTTAACTAGTAAAGTAGTGAATTGCTTGCACAAAAGACATCTACCTCATTCTTACACTTGCAAGAAAAAGAACAGTAAGAAAGAGCCCAGATTCCCAAAACACCAGTGGAAAACAGCCTGTGTAACAGGATGTCACTCATGACCAAGAGTGCTCTGGAACACTGGAGAACCATTGAACACGTTCTTTCTCCATACAGCAAGGTGAGATACTGGGTTGATACATGGCTGGACAGTATTGCAATGGAATTCATCCCAAAGGCTTTCTGTCTCCTCAAGGTGTTAACCCAGTGCACTGTCAGCAGAGAATTATGTCTGTGTATTCTCAGTGAAGTCTGTCCTGCACCGTCTAACTGGGGGAATTCCAAAGTCACCAATTGGTTAACAGTATTTGCACCTTTGTGTAGCTGAATGACTGAATATGGTTAGATTTAAACTCATGGTGGGTTAATTAATATGGTAGGTAAGGTTACAAAAGGAATTCCTCATACATATTACTAAGTGTTCCGCATTTATATTACTAAGCTTATTATTATTATTATTATACGGGCTCCTATTCCAGGGTTGATTCTGGCCTTTCATATGATGTTGCCAGAACAAGCCATGACCACACATGATTCTGTTAAGGTGAGTTTGGAAGTCAATGTATTGTTTATTATTATTATTATTATTATTATTTTACCTTACATCAAACCCACCAGTAAAGCATGCTAAATGTATTTTATTTACATACTTCCAATCAAATTACAGTACAGAAGAAAAATCCTATATAATGGGCAATACAACTCATCTCATTGCCTCTGATTCACAAGGAGTGCACTTGACAGAGTGGCTCTTCTATTGTGCATACTTGGCTGAGCCGTACTGAACTGTGTTTTCAACATTGCTTTCTCAAATGTCTTGAGGCAGACTGTAAAAATAATACGTTGTTCCAGAATTTATCTCTTTGCCAATTCAGTTTTCCTGGAGCTATTGTTTGGACTGGTCAGAGATATGAGATTCTATTTTGCCAAATTCGATACATTTTTTAAAAGTCAACTAATATATAGGATTTAATATTTTAGAAATAAACCATGTCAGTATTATGTTCACATTCATGTTGCAGTCAAGCTTGAACTTAGTGATGAATATGAACAATCTTGCAACATATTTTAGACATTTGCATTTGTTTTGAGAGTAAACCACAAAACTAAAAAATTATAACAGATTAATTGATTTGTTTTATTAACAACAACCAAAATATCTCATTTGCAACAGGTCATTTAAATAATACAATGACAGACTTTAAAAAAACTCAGCATAGCAATTGTTATTCTATTGAATGAATTTTAGCAGATCACCCAAATGGAAACTGCATTGATTTATTATTATTATTATTATTATTATTATTATTATTATTATTATTATTATTATTATTAATTATATAATTAATTAACACAACTGGTTTTGGGATGGGCAAGGAAACCCAGAAAACCTGGAGGAAACCCAAACACAAACTTGGAGAGAACTTGTGACATCACAGATTGAATCTTGATTTGTGTCTGTCATCATGAGGCAGCACTCTACATATATTGTAAAAGGTACATTAGGTGGTAATTGCTTTAAACTTACTGTACTTAGTATGATTTGGAACAAAAACATGGTACTTGAATTTTTGAAGGTTGGCCTACTCTAGCTACTGTACGGTAACATCAGGAAGTAATAGTCTACTTCACATCAATTCAATTTAAGTTTGAAAGCGCTATTCACTGTGTGCAGACTCGCAGCACTTTAATATATATACAAGTATACGATAATAATAAAGTTTAAAACCTTACAGCTTTTACATACATGAACACAGATTTGAAAGTAAATAAACAATAAAACATTCATTCATCTATTTTTACATGCTTACAATTACAGTATATAACATAACGTTTTCAAGCTCATTTAGTCCAATTCAGGGTTCCAGTGTGTCAGAACAACATTGGTCACCAGACAAGAAACAGCCTTTGACAAAGTGCCAGTCCACTCACATAGGGCCAATTTAGAGTTATCCATTAATCTAAAAGCCAGGTCTGTTGGGATGTGGGAGGACATTCAGAGTACAGAGAGGAAAATTCATGTAGACAGAAGAATATGCAAGGACTGCACTGACATTTACCAATCCCTGGGTCTGAACCCAGAGCATTAGACATGTGAGCAGCAGCGGTTTTAACCATGGCATCTTCCAAGCTGAGTAGTCACTCAAAATTCTACCTCTTATTGATATCCTGTATATTTGCTAGAAGAAGTCTGGAAAATATGCCACTCCCTTCCTGAGTCACATAATAGTTTTTCACAACACCTATAAGGCTGCCTGAAAGTCAATTCTTATAACCTCACCTAACTCCTTCAGCACAAAAGCCTTTGTGACTTACCTACTGCTGCTAGAGCCTGATAGTCAAATCCCAAGATCCTCCAGCTAATATTGTAAAGAATGTCTGCTTTTAACTTAACAATGTCTCTCAACATTGAACATCCTAAGGCTGCCCACTACCTACAGTATATCACTGAGTTTATGAACAGATTTAATTCAAAATAAATCTTCTTGACCCCTGTCAAGATACAGAAGGGATAAAACATAAGTCACAATTCAAAAGATAAAAAATCTTATCATAAATACTGTTAATTTGTAGGGAAATAAACAATCATCTATGGATAAGCCCTTTACACCTCATTTTTTTTAAAAGGTAGGGTGTGAAGGACAAACCATTAAAATCACAAGCTATGGTGGCAGAAAATAAATGTGATATTATACGTGCAGGAGAACTGTAGCACACATTATAATGTGCATGAATTTTTTTTTACTCTGGAATGATTTGTTCTGCAAAAGAAAACACTGCAAAATAACCACTTGTAAGTTATGGAACTTTAAAAGATCTCATATCACTTTCTGAACATTCAAGGGCAAATGTCTTAAAAATATGATAAGCAATATTAAATCTGATTACATACATTAGTATTTTGAGGAATACAATTTTATTGAATTTCTATTAAATATAGTGCATTTTAGCAACCCAGAGAACTTTAAATGAAAGATGCAGTAATTAGCATAAACAGTATATTATTTTACAGCATGTTCATCTTCTTTTTTAATTGCTAACATTTGTTAAGAGCATGGCATATGTGTTTAAGGTACTTCGTAATTATTTACACTAATGTTTTACCAAATTATATAATGACTTTTTTGGCCTGAAATCTTTATTGTATTTTATATTAGCTCCTGTTAGTAAAGCTATGGTGGGATTGATGGCAACTCAAGGTGACCCAATAATGAAATAGTTGGATTAGCTAGACTAGAATCAAGTTATTATATTAACTTACACTAAATATATTTAAGTATGAATCATAATTTTCTTACTGATGTTTTTTCGCTGTTAGAAGTCACCTGTTTTCCACTATCCAGAACAGTGTACTTTGGACAAGAGCTGAATCATTCAGCCCAACTACATAATAAGGCTATACAAGGAAGCTACCAACAGGCAGGGAGCAACAATCTCTACCAATTAAACAACTTCTCTGTTTAGAGTAGGAGCATGCTTGGACCAATAGCCACACATATGTTTAAAATGATATCCTGGATAATCAGTTAATGTATCAATTGACCAGTAAATTCTTGAGTACATTACCCAACCAAGACAGAAAACGAGAGAGAGAGAAAAGAAGAGGATCAGCTGTTTTCAGGATATCTGATGCGTTTCAATGGGAACTCCCCATAAGAGCAGGTTGTGTGGAATTGTTAGGATCAGTGAAGCACCTCTAATAACAGTACTATTCTTTCCATCAGTGTTCTTTGACATTTTTTGATCCTACCTCAATCCTAACTGAAGATACAGGGTACTCTGCTGGTCCGTGTACTTTTTAGTATTTGAAATTTCATTTTAGCAGCAAAAATGAAAAAACGAAAATGAAAGGAATTTTCAGATTTTGATTTTTGATTAAAGAATAAAATGAGGGAAAATAAGGTATTTTTTCATTCTATGGTAACAAATAGCAGTCATAAACTTAAAATTACACATACTTTTCTGGATTCATATGTGATTCAAATAATGAAAGTGTAATAGCTCAAAAACAACAAAACAGACGCATTTTCGTTGTCTGGCACCAGAGGTACTTCTTCTTCTGCGCGATTTTTGATGACACGTGCGAACAATTCTCCTCACAACTCATCGACCGACGGCCTTGAAGTTTCACTGCATGGCATCAGCAGGGGATGGACCATTATGTTGTTTTTCAGAATTAAAAGAACATTTCAATGTTCACTCCGGGACGAGGACATGACTGTAGAAAAACAGTCGCATCTTTCAGGTAAAAATACAAGCTTTGCAAACTTTGCTTCATTGATGTAGCAGTTCTTTTATGAACGTTGTTGTTGTTACTTACTATGAAACAGCTAACATTTGGTGATTTCATTTACTAACACTAAGCCTGGCAAATTTTGTAGTGCTAGCATTTTGAATGTGTGTAAATGTGTGAATGGTTGATCATTGACAAGTGTAGCACATGTTAAGAAAACTTTCTGTAAATCACGTTGCTCTCCTAACGTGTTACACTCATGCGCACTGTTAATACTCGAAACGATTACTCTCTATAGTAGCCGGTAAAAGTCAATGAGCAACCATTCAAAATGCTAGCACTATAAAAATTGCCAGACTTAGGGTTAGTAAATGAAATCGCCAAATGTTAGCTGTTTCACAGTAAGTAATAACAATAACGTTCATAAAAGAACTGCCACATCAATGAAGCAAAGTTTGCAAAGCTTGTATTTTTACCTGAAAGTTGCGACTCAGTTTTTCTGCAGTTATGTCCTCGTCCCGGAGTGTCACTCTTTTACTGTTCCGAAAAACAATGTAATGATCCATCCTCTACTGATGCCATGTAGTGTAACTTCAAGGTCGTCGGTCGATGTGTTGTGAGGAGGAGGACTGTTCGTATGTGGCATCAAAAATCGCACAGAAGAAGAAGTACCTCCGGTTTCAGACAATGAAAATGCGTCTGTTTTGTTGTTTTTGAGCTATAACACTTTCATTATTTGAATCACAAATAAATCGAGAAAAGTATGTGTAATTTTAAGTTTATCACTGTTATTTGCTACCACAGAATTAAAAAATACCTTATTTTCCATCATTTCATTCTTTGATCAAAAATCAAAATCTGAAAATTCCTTTCATTTTTGTTTTTTCGTTTTTGCTTCTAAAATGAAATTTCAAATACCAAAAAGTACACGGACCTGGACCTATAAAAACTTCCGATTCAGACAAAATAAATAAAGGACGTTTTCTCGTCTCGTTTCTTGCATTTTTCTTTTCTGATGTGTGAAAGAACAAAAGGAAAAAACTAATTATTTTGCGTTTTTCATGTTTCCCTTTTAAGTTGAAAATCAAAAAGTGCTTCTTTTTCTTTTATAAATGATATTTTCTGAAACAAAATTTCAAATACCAAAAAGTACACGGATCCCCGCTGAACAAATAACACCTGTCTTTGATACTTGTACACTTAGGTGCTCACCCTTAATTTGTATAAGGGTTTAGATGAAGATCACATACTGTTTCTGTCAAAACAATCAAAAGTTTTTTTTTATAGGTAATATTTAGATGATGGTGGCCTTTTTTTGTGATAGCACTATTCATAATTTCTTAGGCCTTGTAAAGCCATTGAGATACTGTTAAATTTACATAATCTGGAAGAATTTAGATTTTTTGATCCCTCTGGTATTTTGAGATAAACTTCTTTAAACCTATTTAGCTACTGTTTTTGCAATAACCACTATTTTTCTGATTGAATAGAAGTGTTCAGAGTGTGGGCTGTACACATAAATTAAGCATACTATAGTATGCCATTTAGTTAGATTTCCTAAAATCATCTGATACCATTCCACACAAAATGAACCCTGAAGCAACAAGCTATAGGCATGCCTGCTGACGTACAAAACTGAAAGCTGGCTAACAGGCAGGAAACAGAATACAAAGTGGAGTGTGCAGCTCAGAGCAATTAAATTTTTCATTTTCCTTAACAATCGGGTTTAGGACTAACTGATGATTTTCATGCTAGTCCAGATATTGCAGCTTCAAACCAATAGCCATTTGGATGGTAAAATGTTAGGAGGGGGAAGTTGCAGCTGTAAGTGATCACTTGTTCAGGTGGAGATGGTTGTCTAATAAAATGTTCAAGGGGATTGAGAGTTGATCCTCTCATCCACTGTAACAGACTTCATCTCTAAGGCACCTACCAAAGATCTTGTGAGTATCTCCACTTCTGCCCTGGACCTAACCATTAGGGCAATTTCAGAGTACATAGAGATGAATCTGACTGTATCCTTTCAGTATTTGTGAATCTCTCACATAGGCTCCTGCTCCCTCCACACTAAACAATTTATATTTCAAGTCTTAAAAATCAGTTTCCATTGCAAAGGTCTATTATGCCAAGGACAACTGGCATTGCACCTTAGAGTTATGGTGTCTGGAAAAACAAAACACACTGGCATAAAGGGAGGAGGGCAAACAAGTTCATAATTGACCCTCATGTATATTATAATTAAACTGAAGAAGGCTAAATCCAGAACAGGGATACTGGGGCCCACTGCTGGACTTCAGACCAGTCCATCAGGGGAAGTGTAATGGATTTTAATTGACATAATATTAGTGTCACATTTGCTTTTGTCATTCTTAGCACTGTCTTTGGCCTTATTGTCTAAAACATTAATGTCCTGCACAGCTGATGAAACAGATTCAAACGGTATACTTTATCAGAGTGACTTTTCTTTAGTCATTACTTCATGATACAAGTCACTTGAGAAATCATTCTCATTTCTAATGATAACCCAGTCAAGATGCTCAGTGCAGTAAAACATCAAGATAAAAGCATTCAGATCATAGCTACAAAAACTATCAAATAATTGAAACATTGTTAATTTACAGATTAACAAGTGTTTAATAACTGGCTATAGCAAACAAACATTTTCTTTGTAAATTATTCTGGTCATTAGGAGCAACAGACTAAAAGGGCAGCCAAATTCAGTGCAGGTTTTGAAAACGTTAAAGGCAATGAACTTTGCAGAACACAGATAAATGGAGGGGTGAATCGCAGGTGAATGATTTGTAAATAAACTGATACCAAAGCAATTGTCTAGTTTACTAGTGCATAAAGATTGTAATGGTGCATGTGAAAGATGTGAAAGAGACAAAGTGGATGACAGCATGGTGTCCAGATGATTACAGTCACTCTTCAGAGTTAACATATAAATATTACATTCATAATTCAGACATTGCAAAATAAGTATTTTTTTCAAAAGTACATTAAGTAGGAAAGGTAACTGAAATGCTGTTTCAGTAAAAAAAATGTTGAAGAGATTTTCATGATGATAATTTTATAAAGATCCCTTTGGAGGTTTTTTGTTTTTTTTTGTCTTCATTACATTCTTTGTTCTTATGGGTAGAAATCATGTTAAAACTAAATCGAAAACCTTTTGCTTTGCCTCAAGAGCACACCAGTACAGAATGCATCCCCTTGCAACACTCAATCTCTTCTAGTGGTTACCCAGTCATCTCCCTTTTCTGGTCTGAACTCACTTGCTCATTTAGGTGTTTTTCCCTTTTCTTGGTTCTGACCATCTCACCTGAGCATCCACCTTCTAAATCAATATTAACTAATGTGTTTTATATTAAGCCAACATAATACTAATATTCTACCTAATTAACTTTCATTGCTTCTTTTCTGAAGCTTCTGTAAAGGTTAATAATAAAAGCAATATTCCCTACCATACAACAAATAATTTGACAAATATTTCCTATTAAGTACTTGATGAAAAAGTTCAGTTTTATTAAAGTATAAGTAGTTGATTGCATGTGTATGGTCCTTTAAGATAATGCTGCTCTCCTTTGGATCTTAAACATATACAGTACTGTATATATTAGAGAGAGGAGAGCCATGAGAGACAGGCCTGTTTATAGTTATTGATTGCTCAAAGACCTCAGGGATTACCACTGCATTCTTGAATGTGGTATTTTTAATGAAAGTCCTACATGCTGAATAGGTCATAACATGCTTGCCTTCATATCAGTTTATGAGAAATATGAGTCCAAAGGAAATGCAGTAATGGAGAAATAGAAACATACTATATAAGCAAAATGGAAAGAAATAACTGAAGAAACAGAAGATGGTTGCAAGGACCTTTCATCGGTCATTGTGCTACTTTAAAAAACTGAATAATCAATCTATATATCATAAACTTCACATGTAACTATAATTTGTTTAAAAACAAATATATGGTATGTAAATGTTTTCAGTAAACCTGATGTACAATTTAACTTGCATTTGTGTTCAAAATATAATTGATAAAAACTTTGCCCTTTGCACTCTCATCCCATCTCATTTTCAAACTTTCTTAATCCAAATTATGATCAGAAGTGGCCAGAGTCTATCCTGGTATCACTGGTGCAAGTTTGGAAACACATCCAGACGCGTTGCCCATCTGCCTTTTGTATTTTGTTGTAAATTACATATATAAAATCAATCTCAAAACTTTAGTGACCAGTTTTCAACTGTGAACTCTATCTAAAAAGAATTTTCGTGTTCACCCCATATTGATTTAGATTTTGAACAGCTTCTCTGATTTCCAACCTCATCTCAAAATGTGCTCTTACATTAACTACTGACTCTAAAGTGATCAATTGTGCCTGTATTTCAGTTTCCCTAAGATAAATTGGCATTTTATCCATGATAAGATCCTGCCTTGTGCCAATCCCTGCCAAATTATGCTTAGATTCAATGTAATCTTGTAATGGAAAAACAAGTTTTCAAAAGTGGAGAGAGACAGTTGCTTAAATAAAGCTGACATAAAACATAGTAGCACCATACAATTTAACCAACATTGATTGAGTAAAAACTTAATTTACTACTAACAGAGTACAATAGACTTGCACAGCTCCCTAGCTACTATATGTCAGTAAGCAACACTTCAAGTGAAACCCATCATTAATATACATCATTCACTCATATACGTTATATTGTGTATGCATACTCATTAAATGTGCATACTAAGCAGGTCGGAATATTTTTCAAAAGACAAAAATACTAAATCTCTCTATAGTAAGAGATGTGGAAAATCCAAATTCTACATATATCTACCTCAATAAAAGGATAAATGTCTGTGTGTCCATCCAGTGTCAGTCATTCCAAAAGATGGAACATCACAAACATTCAGTGTGTCCAGAAATGCTACTAGATGGACAAAAGTCTTTGAATGCCTATCAGACAGCCTTGGTATTACAATCACTTCTACCCTTAACATCTGTGTCTGGTGTACTCCCAGATGGGCTTAAAGTGGAGAAGGACAAACAAACTGTAATTGCCTTTACCTCACTACTAGCATGTAGAATTGCCGTACTCAACTGGAAGAATCCTGATTGAAGTGTTTAAAGTTATGAAAGGAATTAGTACAGTGGGTCGAGACTTTTATTTTTTTTACTTGTTAAGGGTACATTTCGCACAAACATTAGGAAGTTTTTCTTTACACAAAGAACGATAGACACCTGGAATAAGCTACCAAGTGGTGCGGTAGACAGTAAGACTTTAGGGACTTTCAAAACTCAACTTGATGTTTTTTGGAAGAAATAAGTGGAGAGGACTGGCGAGCCTTGTTGGGCAGAATGGCCTGTTCTTGTCTAGATTGTTCTACTGTTCTAATCCCAACCCACCACCTTTAAATCAGTGGGTAACTGATGTTCTATACTATCTGAAATTGGAAAACGTCAAATTCTCACTCAGAGGATCTGTTCAAAACATGTTTAAAACGTGGCAGGATCTAATCAACTACCTTTTAGAAAAAGCTTCTATATCTGGGAAAAGGATACTCTTCCTTCCTTGCTGCTTCAAAGATTTTCATGGTTGGCTGGATCTCCTCTTTTTCTTTTGGATGGGGGTTGAATTTTGGTTTTGTTAGGTTCGATTTAATTCTATGGATTGTTATTTGCTTTAAATTAAAATTAATAGCAAAAAGAGATGCTACCAGGGCTCCTTAAAACCAACAGCAATGCACCTGCATAATGCCTCACTGTGACTGCTAAGTCAGAAATTCTCTTTCTTTTTTAATTTTTTTTCATTATTCAGACCAAACTGTGTGTGTATATTTGTTTGCTTTCTTATCTATCTATTTGTGCATTTATTTATTTAAAGAGCTTCTATGACAGGCCAAATTTCCGCCTGGGGACAAATAGAGTTCTATCTATCTATCTATCTATCTATCTATCTATCTATCTATCTATCTATCTATCTATCTATCTATCTATCTATCTATCTATCTATCTATCTGTCTGTCTGTCTGTCTGTCTGTCTGTCTGTCTGTCTGTCTGTCTGTGTGTGTGTGTGTGTGTGTGTGTGTGTGTGTGTGTGTGTGTGTGTGTGTGTGTGTGTGTGTGTGTGTGGCTGTGGTCTACAGGAAAATAATCTGTGCATTTAATAAAAGGAGATTAATGTTTTAGGCAAAGTTGTCCGCAAAAGCCTTTCCCATGATAGAAAAAATACCTTTTGTCTTCTTGTTTATGATCTTTTCTCCATCTTTGACTTTGATTAATTTCCTGGTCCCATGTGTTCATTTTGTTTTGCACTGCCCAATCTGCTGGCATTACAATGGGCACATTTTATTTTTTACACACTTATAATTCCACATTAAACTTGAGTGGACTTGAAGAGAAGTGACTACGTCAGAGCAGCTTTCATGTAGAAGATAAGTACAGGTATATTATATATTACAAAGCATGAGACCAACAAGTGAATGAGCAGTGTGAAGGAGAGACAGTGTTTTGGATGCTCCTTCAAAATGCGGTTTATTGTTTTGTCACTCCCATGCTTAGCAGCACTGCCTACCTAACTCATTTATGTAAGTCTGTTTTTATCAAGAAAGATAAGACCTCTCAAATAAAACACAAACAGAGTCATTAAAAAGCTCAATGAATAACACCTGCTGTACACTTCATAAGCTAAAATGGAAAATTCTGGTGGAAATAGCAAACTAATGTAATGACAACTGAACATTTTTTCATAACTTTAATCCTCTGAACTCTTACATGGATAAAGTGGATAGAGAAAATGGACAGACAGGTGGATTTATGATTTTTAATAACTTGCTACTGATACCAAGTAACTGTGGGGTGGATGTAGACAATCGACTTGATAGGGCTAATATTTAATGTCAGTTTAAGAAAAAGTAAAAAATAACAAATGCCTTTGGTGCACACTCCTAATAAAATAGTTATTAATCACACTACATACACTTGGGCAAGGTGGTGTAATTACTCTGTGAATCAAAAGCAGTTAACCTCCTTTCACATGACTTTCTGTGTGCTCCCATTTATTATACAACAGCATTAGATCCTTGTAGCCTATGAGCCTTTCTTTATATAATCGTATTATGAGTTTATTTATATGTTGCACCTTTTGTGTACCTGAACAAACCTCTGCAGTTAACAGTGGGTTTGCATAAACACATGGCTGAAAAACTGGAAACAAACAATTGCTTCACTTACTGTGTAGGTCAGAATGCTATATGGAGGAAAACTACTACCAGTCCACAGACAGCTCATGACTATAATCATTACCTATATCATTTTCCTAAAATAAAATCATTTTGCGTTAGTTGTATGATAAGAATTAAGTTTGGTACTCATTAGACACAGGATTAATATACAGTTAGACAAAAAATTGGTGTCTCAAAATAAATATCCACCTTATTAAATGGATGAGTGTCTGTCTGTGTGTCTGCCCATCTGCTCCATTTCTGGCATTCCAATAGATGGCACATCACAAACATTAACACTGCTTTTATGAATCTCATACCAAATGGCATATACAGGTGCATCTCAATAAATTAGAATATCATCGAAAAGTTACTTTTGGGTTTTCATTAGCTATAAGCCATAATCAGTAAAATGAAAAGAAATAAATGCTTGAAATATATCACTCTGTGTGTAATGAATCTATATAATATATGAATTTCACTTTTTGAATTAAATTACTGGGATAAATTAACTTTTTGATGATATTCTAATTTATTGAGATGCACCTATAACAAAGATATTTGCATTGAATGGTACACTGCAAACATTAATGAAAAGGTCTATGTTGATGACTTAGATTTCAACCCATCTTAGATAGAACAACTAGGCTATTATGAGAGAATGCGAAAATTAATATCTTTGTGTTCTATACACTAATAGAGACTACTTTATTAGGTTCATTCATTTATTACCAGCGAGGACCCCCTTTTGATTCCAGAACAGAATTCTTCAACACACAGGTCCAGTAAGGAAGATGCTAGACAAACGTCTTCGGGAATTTGATTTATGTTGACTAGACAGCATCACACAGATCCCACAGATTTTTTAATCTCCCATTCTACCTCATCCCAAAGGTCCTAAACTGGATAAAGATCTTAGGACTGTTCAGCTATTGGAGTAAACTGTAGTCATTGTCAGGTTCATGAAAAGAAATCACCTGCAGATGATGTCTGCTAGATAAAAGATGCATATGGTCAACAACAATCTTTTTGTACTCTGTAGCATTCCATTGATGGTAAATTGGTGTTTACAGACCTTAAGAACACATTTCCAGCCCATTAAAATACTACCACCAACATGTACCATTAACAGATATATCCATGGATTAATGCTGTTGCATGCTGTATCAGAAATTGAGATTTGACAGACCACAGGAAATTTTTCCAGTTTTCAATTTTCAAGTCTTGGTGACCAGTGTAGACTTGTTTCCAGTTCTTAGCTGACAGGAATGGAACTTGGGGTGGTCTCCAGCTGCTGTAGCCCATTCATTTCAAGGTCCAACCCGCTATGGATTCGGAGAAAACCTTTCTGAACACCAGTGTTGTAAACAGCTCTTATTTGAGTAGTTGTGTCTCTTATCTTTTAATCAGGTCTGGCCATTCTAACCTTTTCGCATAGAACTGCAGCTCACTGGAGGTTTTTTTTTGCTTATCCTATCACTCCCTATAGACTCTGCAGACCGTAGTTGTGCTAAGTGTTTTGGATTTACTGTAGTTTCTCCTACATTCCAGAAATTAGGTAGTTTCATGGCTCTAGATTTGCCCCGTATGTGTCAATGTGCCATGCAATGGACTATGTTTACAGTACACTGCAAACTTCATCTCCCAGTGACTCGGAATTGCAATATGCTAGAGTTTAACGAGCACGCACTGATACAGCGCATTGCTGCACCCACCACATGAAAAACCAACTAAGGATCCCACATTAGGACCTGAGTACAGCCATGCAACGGGTGACACCTCAGCACCACACTAGTTCAGATGGAATGGCACAGTGTGAGGTTTTTTATGGTGGCTAGAGTGCCAATTCTACTACCAAACTCCAAGTTTTCCCTGCAGGTTAGAAGGCCTAAGTGCAGGGCTGGATGCAGATTAACGTCATACCAAAGACAGAGCAATTGCAAGTTAAGAGCCTAGCTCAAGGGCCCAACGAAGTAAAGTCACTTTTGGCATTTACGGGATTCAAACTGGCAACCTTCCTATTTCCAGTGCAGATCCCTATCCTCAGATACACCACTCCACCCAGCAATATGCTAGTTCAAAACAAAAAAAATAGAAGAAAGGACAGTAATACAGTACATATGGGACCATCTCAGGCCCCCTGTCATGATGATGATGATGATGATGATAATATGAGAAAGGCAATGAAAAGTAAATAGAAAATATTTTTATATCACCTGTAAATATGTAAAATCGTTTTACTTTTTTTGAGAAAGGATCTCTCAATAGCTTTTCTTTAGCTTTAAAAAATTTATGCAAATCAAGGCTGAGAGATGTTAGTGCCCAAACATTTGTCTTTGTCAGATGTTAATTTGGAAAAGCTTCAACAGCTTGTGAAACACTGAGACAATTTAGAAGTTTAATCAGACCATGGTAGCTTTCGCTGCCATACATTTTACTTCAGAAAAGGCTAGAAAGAATATTATTTGATACAATTTATTTTGAGAAGCTCCTTCTGTTGACAAGAAAGGAATGTTTTAGTGTTTTCAGTTGTGGATTTTTCATATATTTTTAAATTACTACTTAAATCGAGTGCATGAAGTACTTCGACAGGACAACAATCCGTCACTGGGCGCACCCAGAAGAAGATAATTTAGATTTGCCAGTTGACCTAGCAGCATATTTTTAGACTGTGGGAAGAAGTTGGAGTCAATTCAATTTCAACACTGTGAAAACAATGTAAATGCTAATCAAACCAGGAATCAATTTAGAAGTGAACCATGTGAGTGCTAGTAAGATTCAAATGGGTAGTAAATGGCTGCCAAGCAAAGCAGGCCAATCACCTGCACTCTTAAAAATAAAGGTGCCAAGTTTTTCCACAGAGGAATGCCATAGGAAAACTGTTTATGGTTCCCAAAAGGCCCATCCACATGATGTTTCCACAAAAGAACCTAACAGTCTCCATACATAAATAGATGCGAAAATAGATTTGTGAAATACCAGTAGCTCATAATTTTAAAAGGACAGTAACACTGGCTAAATCAAATTTTTCTATTATTGTCCTGCTAGGTAGTCTACCATACATTAAAGATTTCAGGGGTTTTGTTTTCTAAATATTAGCAAGTTTTTCAAAGCACAAAGAACCAACTTTATATGCAAAGAACCCTTCCTAGAATGAAATGGTGCTTTGTTAAGCAATGGTTCAATGAGGAACCACACACACCATTAAAGACCCATAAAATGCCATTAAAGAACCATTATTTTTAAGAGTGTGATCGATAAACTTTGGCAGATGATAATATAAATAAAACTAAAAAGAAGTATTACAAAATGGTAGATCTGGCAGTGTCAAGTTTCAGTTGTTCTTGGATCAACATCGTTCTAGGACAACCGTACACATTCAGCCAACCAGTTTCATTCTATACAAAGCCTGGCCTTTTATTCATTTGAAGCTCTTCAGGTGACTGCAGCATAATTAACAGTTTCACCTGAAGACAATTAACAATTAAATAAATTAGTTGACTACACATAACCAAATACGGGAAAATGTACATTTCAAAGCAAAGCGTGAGCTACAACTTGACAATATCATTTCCCAGTATGTGACAAGAAGGAGTGAGAATAAGTTATGCTCATGCCAGCTGTTAGTGCACCTTAAAATGAATTCTTCATGGAAGACACGCAAATACAGATGGCAGCTTGTGAAGAGGAAATTTAGAATAAATGTCTGGAAAAGATTTCCTCACACATTAAATGTTAGTTACCTTGCAGTGTGGTTGAAATTGGGACTTTGGAAGCCTTTAGATTTGAACTCAACATTATTTAATGTAATGCACTGGGTAAATAGGAATTGTGGAGTACTGTCCATTGGGCTGCACGGCTTGTTCTCTTTTACTTGTTTTAACATTTAAATTTTAATTTTTAATATATAATTTTTACTAGCTGTTCTAGCCATCTAAGACAGGTTGAAATCTAAACAATTAATGCAGACCTCAATGTTAACGTTTGCATTGTCTATATTTCTATTATATGGCATTTCGTAGGGGATTCGTAAAACCAGTGTTAATATTTGTGATCCACCATCTATGGGAATGACAATTGTAATGCATTTTATTACTAAAAATATTTATTATGTGCCATCTTTTGAAATGTCAGAGACAGAGCAACTAGGTAGACACACAAATAGACACCCAGACACATATTATCCTTTTATTAAGGTGGATTATGCAATTTTGCCTCAATTGAATTGCAAATGAGGGACACTCAGTTCTAACTAAGTCCTTAACACTGCAGTAATGTTAGTTTTATTTCTTTGAGCAGTTTTTCACACCTACAATATAAACTATATAGAGTAGCCCAGGATTTATATATATAAACCTTTGTAGCTGGATGCTACTGCTATTAAACAAACAGTTTTAAATCATTTGTAAATTACTGTAAACAGAATTCTCTTGTAGACATATTTGATTTAAAGCATAGATTTCTAAATATGTACTCATTAGCACTAAACTAAATTCCAGCATGTTGTGTTTTCTTCTAGCATTATCCAGCTGTTTTACTGTTCAGTAAAATCCAATGATGAATGAGATGGAGTGACTGTGAAAAGATCAAGGATAATTATTAGTCATAACTGTAAGCAGTTGTGACTGCAGAGTTCATCATTATTATATGGATCATTACCATTCTTGAAAACACAATGATAATTAGATGAAGAGATTTTCAGCTTTTTATTGTGGTTTTGGTGGCTGAACATTCTGCATTTTTCTGTCTAAACAATGCACACAGTAACATAATATGCATCAAAGAGTAATAAATAATGGGAAATATTTCATACTTAATTATGAGGTGGGTTTTTAAATACATACATTCCTTACCTTATTCTATATAGCATATTTTTACATTATTCTTATACCACTTTTTGTGTGCATACCATGACCATAGTGCTTTGATGTAGCAGAACTATTCACTACTCTACTATTTCATCAATTTTAGAGAAAATAAAACATGTATTTTTAATATCTAGTGGCTTTCTGGCCTTAAAGTTCTATAATTTTTATAATTAAAAACTTAAATTCTACATTAGTTCTCCGACAAAAGTTCTGGCCAGAGTTTGAAGTAGGCCAGTATGCAGCACTAGCACCTCTTCCAATTTCAACATAGAGTACTGGCAAACTTTTCTTAGCATACTGATGAGCTCCTTCGATGTTGATGTATAATGATGGTCATAGTTTCACCGTATCGACATCATATCAGCATAACACTGCACCTTTTAGCAAATCTTCACGGGGAGGCTAACTTTGATATGTCAATCAGGAGTTGAAGTATCTCCATGCTCAAAGCTTCACATGGGAGACCCCTGTCCCTAATTCTTTGATAGCATGACACTGTATCACCATAAAAACAGTACTGCCGGTAATTTGGTTCCACTTGACTTCAAACATTGTTTCTGACATTTATTTTTATTGATTTCAGATACCATTTTAAATCACTCTTATAAGAAAATATGCATTGTAGCCTTCAGACACCACTTGGCATAAAATACAGCGTATTCAATTGTTTCATTCATAATAAAATCCTTAATGCTTTCATTTTTTACTCCTACCACACCATAACTTATCTATGTGGGAGAAGCAAAAGCTTTAGATTCATCAAAAATTTTGAACTCCAGTTTTCTACGGATCTCGACATTTTAGGGTACCCTGATACTGAAAACATCAATATATCTCAATTATGGTTGTGTGTCTGTCTGTACCTGTGTGTGTGTGTGTGTGTGTGTCTGTTTATCAGTTCCTTGAGGACGGTCTAGAGCTGAAACAGCTGGACATAAAAATACCAAACTCAAAAATGAAGTCTGTTATGAGATGACAATGTGCTGATTAGTTTTTGAGCCAAATCGTGAAAAAGAAAGAGGCACTCTAGCGGGACCTTCAAATTAATTTTTGATAATATCTCGAGAATTATGGCAAATATTGTAATGCTGCAATTAATTATGAACTCTTCTTGTCAATTGCTATCGTAATGACCTATTTTAAGATCAGAAAGATCAGCATCTTAGCAGTAAGTAATTACTGAAATGTTATAGAATAGTTCAGGTAACTTGGTTCCTAGGGCGCAGAGCCTACTGACGCTCACGTCCGAATTTTTATATAATGTGGGTTTCCTCCGGGCGCTCCAGTTTCCTCCCACAGTCCAAAGACATGCAGGTTAGGTGGATTGGCGATTCTAAATTGGCCCTAGTGTGTGCTTGGTGTGTGGGTGTGTTTGTGTGTGTCCTGCGGTGGGTTGGCACCCTGCCCAGGATTGTTTCCTGCCTTGTGCCCTGTGTTGGCTGGGATTGGCTCCAGCAGACCCCCGTGACCCTGTGTTCGGATTCAGCGGGTTGGAAAATGGATGGATGGATGGATGATTGACATGAAGTGGCCTGAGTTCAAAAAAGCACAGCTTCAAAAATAATTCCAAGGTTGCCCACTAGAGGGGGGAAATGCCATCAAAATACCCCCACTAGAAACAAAAAGGGCTGAGATAAAATAAAAGCTTTGTTTTTACCAAAAGACTGTGCAAACCCAAAAGCTCCAAAGAGCACAAGGAGATGACTGAGACGGCAAGGCGATACACAGTAAACAAAGTCCCAAAACAAAATCCAAAAATTGTCGTTGAAAAACAGAGACAAGGTTCAAAAATATCAATAAGGACAGTATAAAAAAAACAGAATCCAAGAGGCGTAGTCAAAAGCAGAGCACAGAGTCAAAATTCCAGAAACACAAAGCAAAGCAATAGCACACCAAAACACTGTCCACTTACTGTGCATTCAATGAACCACCAAGAACTAAGGGAGGCCCTCCTTTAAATAGGGTGGAGAGCCGTTCCTGGTGGTGATGGGCAGGTGGACCACCCACAAAGCACAAGGGGCATAACTAAGGCCCTTCCCCTTTTCCAGCCATACAAACAGAAAAACGTACATAATAAATAACATAAACATGAATACAAATAACTGACATAAAATTAGACACATTAGACCTAAAATATGAATTTGAACCCCAATGCTAGCTGAAACATGACAACCATTTGAGATCTGAACTTGCAGAAAACACCTGGTAAATATTATTGTTTTATTATAATTGACATTGGCCATAAAAGAAAAGTTCTCCTCTCTACCCCGACATTGGCTTGGGCAGCTTATTTCTGCTGAGGGGTGCAACATGTTTGATCAGGGGAGAAGATCATCATTTTCAGACAAATCTGGCCATATCACTTTGTTCTCCCAAGGCTGTGTAAATAAGATTAGTTGGTCTTTTTAAACTAGCCCAGTATACAAGAATGGCATTGTATGGAAAGAATTGGGAGGCCCTGTCTTGAATACAAAGCTGCCAGGATATGCCACAACTCTGTAATTATTTAATAAACTAGGCAGTATCAAAAATGATGATGGAATTTACTGTGAAACATAGGATAAATCAAGATAAATATTAAGAATAAGGATCACTTAAAGTCACTGAACAGCATCTTTCAGAATCTGAACTTCTTGGAAGAAGACAATACAGTTCTTTGCTTTATCAATGTAATGTACACATAATGGGAACAATTTACCTGATTAGTAATATTGATAATCTCTTTGTAGTTATTATCAATGGCTAACATGTTTGAAAAACACATTTCACTATTTGTTTTTCATTTGGGGATTATGAAGCGGTGTGTTCTAAGCAAACCTTTGAGGCTATGAATAATTATATAAATAGGTTGAAAATAAACAAGTAATTAAATTTTGATTAGTTTAATATAAAGAATACTACATAATCTTTTTTGATTCCAGTCATTAATGCTTAATCAACTGAATAAGTTCTAAATATTCTGCATTTATTGCATATATGTAGGTTTTCAGAATATTAAAAAATATAAAGCTTTTGAAAATATTAAGCCATCCATCCATCCAGCCACTTTCCAACCTACTTATGCAGTTTAAAGTCACAAAAAATCAGAACCTGAGAAAGCAGCACCAGGTAGAATTTAAACACCATCAGCCCATAGAAGAGAACATGCTTAGTGATTCATACAGTGCCAATGGTAAGTGGCCAGTTTTATTAAACGGAGTTTAAATATTTTATCATTAAATCTTAGCATAGACTTCATCTATTCATATTCTGAGATCCCTCCACTAAAGGAGCACAAGTCTCAGATAGTCACACACTGGGGTCCTGAAAAACTTCACAATGTTAGTGCATCTAAAATGCTAAATACCATGATTAATATTTAATTTATCATGCTTGTACAATGATCCAAACAGAGCAAACATGCAAAGGAAAATTAACTAAAGCAGAATGGCAAGATGTCACATTTCAAATGGGTGAAGTCACTGTACTTTAAATCACAAAGTAAAAGAAGCCAAAGGGAACAAACAAAGTGTCAAAAGTTTACAGGCATGAGATTGAACACCAGAAACAAAACCTAAACAACAAAAGTAAATGCTTCAGAGATTAGTGTTCTTTAGCCAATGAGTGTTTGTGAAAGCACAAGGTAAATACACCCTGGTCACTTATAATTGGCTCAGATAGCTGTCATGCGTTCTCCTGAATTAAATGCACAGTTGTGTGATTGTGTGATTGTGTTCCATTAAAGTATTGTGTTGATAGTGTCGTAGGTGGCTGGGGGGGGGGGGGGGGGGGGAGGGGGGGGGCGACCCGGCCGGGATGCCCCGGACGACTGGAAGAGGGCTTACGCCTTTCCCAGACCACGTGGGGGCGACCGCCCTGGTACCTATGGGGACCATGGATACAGAGCTTTGAAGCTCAACCCTGTAGGGGCCTGTGGTCACCGCCAGGGGGCGCCCCAATGCCTTGGGAGCCCTGGACCCCAGCACTTCCGCCACACCCGTAAATGCTGGGGGGAAGAGGATCGGGGACACCCGGAGTGCTTTCAGGTACGCAGCCGGCACTTCCGCCACATTGGGGAGTGCCGGTGGAAGACTGCCGGGAAGCACCTGGAGCACATCCGGGTGATTATAAAAGGGGCCGTCTCCCTTCATTCAGGACTGGAGTCGGGTGGAAGACAGACAAGGTCTGGGAGAAGGCAATAGGCGGCCTGAAGAAGAGAAGGCATTGTGTGTGTTGGCCAGGACTTCGGGGACTTGGGGACTTGTGAGCACTTAACTGTAAATATGGACAATGTAAATATTAAACGTGTGGGGTGATTTAAACGTGTCTGCCTGTTTGTGTCCGGGGCATGTTCCACAATAGCAAGAAAACACAAAATGGGGCTGGTGACAAAATTTAAACTAGTGAGTGGGAAAAAAATAACTCCTTAAAAACAGTAAAATTCAGTTATGTAAGGAAATATCATAATGGAAGACTGAAACAGTTAAAAGCTTCTGATAGCTTCGTGCAAAAGGGAATCAAATAAAGTAAAACCTAAAACTAAACAACGTAAACCAAAAAGCAGTGCTCCAGAAGCAGAAACACATAAGAGACCAAAACATTAATAGGAGCAAGCTTAAATGTAAGTAAACTTCCCTGAAAAATTAAGTCTGTAATTCAAAGAGAGAGGAGTGCATACTTAAGGCTTGATTTTTATTTTTGTAAACCCCATGTATAGGTGACTATTTCATAATTACATAAGGTCCAACTAAAAAGGGCCCATAAGCAGGAGGCCTGAGAACCATTAGTCGTCTTAACTTAATTGGTATTGTAAGTGCCAAACAGGATGGATGGGCATCCTGACCAAGAGAGAGGAAGGTTCCTTACCTAGATGGGATGCCCCAGTTGGATGGACAAGCATCCCCACCAGATGTGTTATAAGTACTTTTCCTGGCCAGGATAAAATGGAAAGACAGGGAAGGACTATCTCTGGGGGCTGTTTATTCCCCCAGTATGTTAGGTGGCAGCTTCCCTCGTACAGAGCTCCCATTCATACAGGGAACCTTGAGACATGTAGTCTTGGAGGTCAACCCTGTCGGGGTGTGTAGGTGCTACCACAGGGAGGTATAAGAAAGGTGCACACTTCGAAGGAGGTTCCACCTGACCCGGAAGTGCTGCCAGGCTCTAGTCACTTGACACTGGAAACACTCCCAGGTCCTGGGATAAAAGGAGCCTTTCAGCCTCATCCAAGTCAGCCAGAGTCAGGAGGAGGTGCACGTGCCATTTTGATGCTTGGAAGCTCACAATGCAGCACTGTGATTTGATCTGTAGTTATGAGATATCTGAAACTTTTAAAATTATATTTCTTACAATTTTTAAAGCCAGTATATAAATTAGACACTTGATATGTGTGAAACTCTTACAGTTCATAATTAACACACACTGGCCCTGCGCACACTTACACTCCTTCATACCAGGCCAGTTAAGAGTTAGTCCACATAAAACTTCACTGTGCGATGCAAGCTGCAAAAATGCAGATTGATTAAAAGGGAAAAAGGTTAACTGAAAAGAACACAAAAATATTTTTAAAATGATTGTTACATTTACATTAATTTTATCACGGCTTTCAGCGTTCTTCATTATCTCTTGTATATTTAAAGCATTTCAGAGTATTAGTAATTCAGTTTATAATGTATTAGCTGTCCCAGCAGCTCCGCCCGTGTAGTAGCGAAACATTACAAACTTTAAAAATCCAAAAATAAAAAGGTATCGCTAGTTAAGTGAAGGCAAGGTATGTTCTAAAACGTGGCCAGAGGTACAGCGATTTGAACAGAGGCTGGTGCGTACAGTAAGTGAGGAGGGCCCCACCTGGCTCCCCACTCCTGACATCACGCTTCCCCCTCCCTTCGGCCTGTAGCCTCTGTCTCGGATTAGCATGAATATATCACTCCTGTAAGCGAACTATGATACATAACACGATGAGAGAAGTCACAAAATCAACCAGAATGTTCAAGCAAATTATAGAAAAAAACCCAATCTAAATCTGTTAAGTAGTTCTCTCGTGAAAAACAGACAGATAAACATTGGATTTTATATAGAGAGAGATTTGTGAACCCTACTATTGCTTTATTAGATAGATAGATAGATAGATAGATAGATAGATAGATAGATAGATAGATAGATAGATAGATAGATAGATAGATAGATAGATAGATAGATAGATAGATAGATAGATAGATAGATAGATAGATAGATAGATAGATAGATAGATAGATAGATAGATAGATAGATACTTTATTAATCCCAAGGGGAAATTCACATACTCCAGCAGCAGCCTACTGGTAAAAAACAATATTAAATTAAAGAGTGATAAAAATGCAGGTATAACAGACAGTAACTTTGCATAATGTTAATGTTTACCCCTCCCCCCCACCACCCCGGGTGGAATTGAAGAGTCGCATAGTGTGGGGGAGGAACAATCTCCTCAGTCTGTCAGTGAAGCAGGACATTGACAGCAGTCTGTCACTGAAGCTGTTCCTCTGTCTGGAGATGATACTGTTTAATGGATGTAGTAGTCAGAGAACATAGAATAAATAAATAAGCAGGATCCTTCATTATTCCTAATAGAATATGTATTTTTATGACATTACTGATACTGATTAAATCACATGGAGCTAAATGGAAATTAGCCATGGTTTAGTGAAAAATCCAATTCACATTAATGTATTTAAGTCATCAAATTCTGCACACTTAAGCACAGGAAGACCTATGACATCAAATTGCTAAATATACTTAGAGTGATGCTAAAGTCAAATTATGTCCAATATATCTTTCAACACTGAGTTACTGTAAAGAAAACCTATAAAATGGTGACTTATACTTTTTAGACAAAACAGCATTAGCAGGATAGGTGATCATATCCAGATCCTGATCTTATACTCAGAGGCGTGTATGACACATCCTGACACTGCCGCTTAATATTTATTTTTGAGTTGTGATAGCAGAACTGCAACATTGGATACCTCATTAAGGACATACCTGTACAAGTAGACAAGCAGGAGGGGACCTATGACATGTGGAGTAAAACCAAATACTGCATATTATTACAGTCGGCAATGTGCTATCAGCGCATGCTCACAGCCTATGATCTAATGAAGGTGGGAATTCAAGCAGGAGGACAGTACACAAAAACAAGCAGGCAAAGCACAAACAAAGGTATCCAAATACACTACATAGAAACACAAAATACAAAAATAGCAAGAAATTCAAAAAGTTGAAAACTAAAGTCAAGTAGAGGCTTTCATAGTAGAAAACCATGCAATGCCAACGTGAGTAATAGCAGTAGCATCAGAATTTTAAATCTGGAATAACCATTAATTGATAAATTTATTGAATATGTTAATATAATCTTTGCAGAGTTATCCATTCTAATGCAATCTGATATAATAACGAAACATACTCTGGCATTGATAATATACCGTAGCTATTAGGGGAGCAATAAACATGGCATAGTTTCTTGTCATATTTTCTTTTGACTGTGTTCTTTGAAAAACTAAGGTGCCATCTCCCTTGGGGATGTTCATTATGTTGCAGCACCACCCTGGGCAGAAAGATGAAAATGAATCATTTACTGCACCATCTGGTGTAAACACCTCATGACAATAAGCAATCACAGTTGGTAAAAATCAAAGCCTGCTTAAAAGCTGGCATGATTAATTCTGATTAAATCAACAGCCACACAATGGGGAATCTGGCAACAGGCAAACAATGTGGATAATTAAAAAAATAAATAAATTCATACATATACACACAAAATAAGTAAAATAAAATAATACACACTATTCTGTAATTCAAACAATCAGATCCATTTCTTCAACTTTTTATCCTTTAATTTTTTCGCACAATGGCATAAAGGTGCTTGGAACCTCATCTGAATCCCAAAAGGGGGTGCTTTTTGTGTTTTTTGTAAATTTTCAATGGGAACTCACACCTTCAAAATTTGTGCTTCTGTGATGGATCGTATTTCCATTAGGAGTTGTTTTGTGTGTTCAAAATTAGGGAAAAAAGTAAGCATAAAATATGCCGGTAGAGACATATTATATAAAAACTAGCCAACCCGCGGCGTAGCATACGCCGGATAATTATGTATTGATGGGTGAACACTTCCTGAAAGACACAGTTGTCCAAATGGGGTGGGTTTGAGGATACGACTGTAGGTGAATGAAAAGATGGAACTCTGGAGAGGGCAACATACAATTGTCCGTGACTGACAATTGGAGGACTGCCGTCACACGCTCATTCAGCGATTCACATCTGCGACAAACAAACTGTTTTACACGCTGCATACAGCAATTCTCATCCGCAACAAACATGATTTTTCTTAGATGGTCCTGTCGCGTCCACCCTTGCACTCAAACCATACACACTGCCTGGTCATGTGCCCGTTCGCAAGAGCAACTGTCAGAGACCCGCCCACCAACTGTAAGACCATGGGATACCCCTCGCAAACTGTTTTACGCGCTGCATACAGCGATTCACATCGAAGCATACACACTGCCTGGTCATGTGCCCGGTCGCAAGAGCAACTCACGGAGACCCACCCACCAACTCTAAGACCATGGGATACCTCTCGCAAACTGTTTTACACGCTGCATACAGCGATTCACATCCGCAACAAACAAACTGTTTTACACGCCACATACAGCGATTCACATCTGTGACAAACATGGTTCTTATTAGATGGTCCTGCCGCGTCCACCCTCATTCTCGAAGCATACACACCGCCTGGTCATGTGCCCGATCGCAAGAGCAACTCAGGGAGACCTGCCCACCAACTCTAAGACCATAGCGTGTAAAACAGTTTGCGATGGTGGACGCGGTCGTGCGTCGTAACCAAAAAGAGTAATGAAAAGTCAACGTGGCTCAGTGGTGCATGTGGAGTATAGCAGAGATGAACGCGAATGACGCCCTGTTTTATGAGCTGCTGCGTCTGAGTTGGTGGGCGTGGCTCTGCGAGTTGTTGTCGTATCCAATGGCGCCGTGTTTTATGAGTTGCTGCATCCGAGTTGGTGGGCGTGGCTCTGCGAATTGTTGTCGTATCCAATGGTCTTAGAGTTGGTGGGCGTGGCTCCGTCCTGCGTGCTTCATATATATACATATAGATTGTCTGAAGGAAAAATAGTTATCAACACTGAAGCAACTCTTAAAAATCACTTGTTATGATATTATCTGGCTTCACACCATCATGGTTACTATTACTGTCAGAGAAATATTTTGATCTTGGCTTTTCATGGGTTCCTTTTTCCCACAATTCAAAGACATTCTATAAGGTTGTACTTTGGAGATGCTGAGTCTCTGTAACCCAATGACCAAGTTTTTCTGAGAGTTGCCTTGCATGGTTAATGTCCTTCTGTCCTTATTACAAATAAACAGCTAACACAGGACTATGGGAATGTGACAAAGAGCCTCACCGTCCACTGACTTTCTGAAATTTTCATTTATGATTGCCATGGGAGTTGGCTCATTTAACTCCAAATGAAATACACTAAGTGCTTTTAAAAATGACTAGATGAAACCTGATATTTGTCATGAAATTCTAAAGTAAACATCCCAGTGTAGAAAAGTAAAGTAATTGTTCTGATATAAACCTTTTGTTTTTTTTCTTATGAAAGTTTTGTTAGGCAGCAAAATACCTAAATCAAGCACTTTTGAAACTATTTAATTTTGCTCAGTGGAAAATAAATTATTAGAACATGGAGTACTTTCTCATGGACAACACCCTACTCAAGCAATAGCGACAAAGGTGCTGAAATCAACAGAAATTCTTTACTTGGAAAATTATCTGTGCAGTAGTGCAGAAAATATTGATTTAAATTGAGGCACAGCCACATGTTTAGACATATGGTGTGAGATGAATGAAATACAAATCCTCTGTATTTTTGCGTAGATAGATTAAATACTTACGGTTATTTTAAAAGGTTCTTCATATTTTGTTTCAATCCATTTTTGGCAAAGCCGCTACTAAATTATTATTAAAGTGATGGATAGGCAATTACTTCTTCAAACAAGTTAATGCAAGGTGTTATTTTATTAACAGTAACCTGATTATTGAACCACATACTAATGCATGTGTACACTTTGAACAATGTGCTCTTCATCTCTTTAAAAACTTCACATCTTTCGCTATTCTTCTAATTAAATTTAAACATATGGTAGTAACAACGCACTTCCAGTATCATGAAATTATTGCCCAGAAAAATGTGATAATGAAAAACAGAGGTGTGACTGAGACTTCAGAAAACAATTCAGATCTGTTTTCTTTATTTTATTCCCAAATAGCTGTGGATGATAACAGATGTTCTTGCGCCATCCCTGAACCCAGAATGAAAGTCGTGTAGGATAGAATTGTCAAAAATGTATCTTGTTGATAAAAATACAAAGAGGAACACAGTGTCAAAATAAGGAGACAAAGCTAACTCTGAGTACCCCCGCTGAGCCTGGATAATTCAAGGCTTGTCTGTATGGGCGTCTTATGCATTTTCCCATAGGCAATAAAATTGAATGCTCTTTTTAATTCATCTTATAACTTATTTCTTTCTCTCTCAAACCTGACATCTTTTCTAACAAGTCATTGACTACATCTCCTACACGCCACCTTATTCTAACTTTATAAGAAGCTGGCATTCTCAAACCCACTAAAATAAGTTTATGGTCGCAGCCACAATGGTCTTTATACTAGTTTATCCAGGCAGCAATTTCTGCAAGCCAGGAAAGAACTCTGAACAAGCCATTAAACCATCTTAGAGCCATAAATAACTATTATCTATCTGATGAGAAATAAAAAGAAAGTGATGGTTCTTATGATTCCTTGTGATGCATTCCTTTTTACCAGGCCATATGGTGATAAAGCTGTTGATGAAATGGCAATACTAGTCATAAAATAAGCTTGGGGATACATATCCTATATACATAAAATGAAATACTGTATCTTTCATTAAACCATGCTTAAAGCAGAAATTGACATGATCATTAGTGTACATAAGAACATACACAAGGTGAAGATATACAAGTTAACCATTATTATAACATTATAAAAATCAGACTTAAATTTACGGATTGATACGGTGAAAAGCCCAAATCAGAAAAATTCCATTTTGAAAGACTTTGAAACTCATAAATAAAACAGAAAAATTACCCTTAATATTATAAAATAGTTGAAAAAACTGTAAGATCTGGACATAAGAAATGAAAAGCAGGTGGCAAATGAAGTATAACTGAAAAAGACAAAAAGAAACTTTGATGCTTGGTTAACTGAAAACATATAGAATGAAATGAACAAAATGAAGTAAAAATATAGATAACACCTTAGTTTAGGTACTGCAAAAATGCATCTATTACTCATTTACTCTTATGTAACAAGACCTTAACAAAGGCTTCTTTTGGTCTTCATAACACTTTTAAAACATCAGTAGACAGGTTATTCATCTCTGTGCAGTGTGGCGTATTGACATGTTAATATGAAGGATTCTTATACTAAACAAGCTGTGTAAGCCTGTGCTGTAAAAAGCCTGGGATCCTAGAAACCATGGATTCTGGCACTTCAGTCAATCGCATTGGTTGTGCATTAGCGGCTAAGCGAGTTTCTCTCTCCTCTGAGGTTTTGTTTTGCCGATGTGCTCGCCTCGCTTTTTTATTAGCCGTTAAGTGAGTTGCTCTCTTTTCTCGGCAGTTTCACTTTGGCGACAGAGTTTCTTTGAGCTTCATGCTGTAGCCTCGCACTTCCGGGCCGGACAGACAGACACATACACTCCCACGCGTAGACGTTTACATATCCATCCATCCATTATCCAACTCGCTATATCCTAACTACAGGGTCATGGGGGTCTGCTGGAGCCAATACCAGCCAACAAAGGGCGCAAGGCAGGAAACAAACCCCGGGCAGGGTGCCAGCCCACTGCAGGGCACACACACACACACACCCACACACCAAGCACACACTAGGTACAATTTAGGATCGCCAATACACCTAACCTGCATGTCTTTGGACTGTGGGAGGAAACCGGAGTACCTGGAGGAAACCCATGCAGACACGGGGAGAACATGCAAACCGGGAAGTGAACCCTGGTCTCCTAACTGCGAGGCAGCAGCACTACTGTGCCATATGTAATCTCAAAAGAAATATGTGAGTTAACTCACCTCATAAAATTCAAAACTGAAGTTTTGCTAGTAGGTCACACGGCAGAGATGAATAAATACTTTATTTATTGTTTGTAAATGTTATGAAGTGTTTGTTAAAGTCTTAATACATAATAGTAAATGAGTAATTGATGCATTTTTGCAGAAACTAAAGTGTTACCAAATCATAATTTCTATTATAAATATACAGATTCAGATTAAGCGAAACAACAAGGTACAATACGTTTAATGGTGGGATACTTGGTGATGTTAATGTATTACAGCACTTTTTAGGTACTTCTCTTACATTATTTCACACAATTTTATTCCTTTGATCATTAATTTTAGTCTTTGTTTCTGTTCTAATGTTGTAATTGTTCACAGTGTGTTTTACATCCAAATGACTGTTTCACTGTGTGTGCCCCATTTCATAATGTATTGGTCATGACCTAATAAAAAGACATGGGTTGAAGTAAAATTCCTGTCTGTACTTAAATAATGACTTTAAAAACTCCTTTTAAAAAGAATAATAAAGAAAGGGATTGGATGAGAATTCCAAGTTATTGACTAGGTACTCTATATTCCAATTTCTGGTATGCCATTTAAACAAAATATAAAATGTGTAAAAAAAACAAAAATGGAGGACAAAAGGAGAGGTACAATATGATAAATAAACAAGTACATACTAAATACAAAAAAATACATTAAAAAAGACATATTTGATAACATAATCACAAAACAGTTCATGAAAATCGGAGTAGACAGAACAAGTGGGATAAAATCTAAAGATTTGGAGAAAACCCTGGCTAAACCAAAACTGACCGATTTGCTTGAAATACAATATACAGTCTTAATACGAAACAAAGGAACCTGACAAAATAATGTGAACTCTTCTCAAGACTCAAGAGACAGAATAGCTGTGCAGACATCAAAGATGTAAGGAGAGGTCCCTACTGAAATGATGCATTTTCATAGAGAAGGCAGATTTCAATGTTATGTGAGAAATGGGCGTTGACACTGGAAAATGTCAAACAACTGTATATTGTATTTTATGTTTTTGTGTTATACTGAAGGTACTCCGGTTTCCTCCCACAGTCCAAAGACATGCAGGTTAAGTGCATTGGTGATCCTAAATTCTCCCTAGTGTGTGCTTGTTGTGTTTGGGTGTGTGTGTGCACTGCGGTGTGTTGGCGCCTTGTCCGGGGTTTGTTTCCTGCCTTGTGCCCTGTGTTGGCTGGGATTGGCTCCAGCAGACCCCCGTGACCCTGTAGTTAGGATATAGTGGGTTGAATAATGGATGGATGGATGTTATACTGGAGTGCCACCCTGGATTCATTACTGCTTTGTGTACTGTGCTGCCAAGATGAGAGATGAGAGATGGCTCCTTGAAACCCTAAAATTGGCTTAATGCTGGATTTTTGTATAAGTATAAACAATGAACACATTTCTTTTTTGTATTACCCATTTTTATTTATTGTTTATTTGGCCTTCCTTTAATGCCTTTTACTGTAGTTTTACTGTAACTAAGAGGCTTGTTGTGCTGGTACAGCAAAAACAACTGAAGTCATAGTGCAAGATAAACTTGGGATTCCATCACGATAAAATATCACTGTCTGTTCCGTGGACCGTCTTCACATTAAGGTGCTTAAAGCGCTTCAACCTGCTTCATAGAAAAATACCACATCAAGCACTAAACGTGTTCCATTATGAGTAAATGTGAGCGTGTGAGTGTGAATGTGCCTTGTGATAGACTGAGGCTCCATCCAGCATTGAGTCCTGCCTGGCTCTACTATGCTTCTGGGTGCTCATAATCCTGAAATGAAGTGAACGTGCTCATCAAATAAATGAGTGTCTTCTGAGTCCTCTATGTCTTCATTCCTAGATAAATTCAGAGAGATCACCATAGAGGCTGCTGACTCATGGAAAGAAGCAGTATTCTCATTTTGTAACGTAAAATGTATTGGTGAAATTGGTCTATCTGTTTTTCTAGTAACCAAGAAAAAATGAGTGATGAGATTGATGACAAATGCAGTACTTAGCACTGACATGAGAAAAAGAGATGACTCAGTAAATAAAAGTAATCACATTACCATAAGCAGCTGGAGCACATAATGTTCAGTGTATTCACCTTGTGATATATGGTGGTGGGGACTCTACATAAACTGTCAACAGCTTGAGAGGTGAAAACTTCATCAGCATGATGGCACAGCGCAGAGCTTTCAGGAAAAAGAGGGAGAAAGACACAATCGCAGCAGAATATACTGGAGCACAGAAGCCATCGACATATATCATGACTTTTATTGGTGCTGCAAGCCCAGTTAAGTGCATTAGAAAGAGAAGGATGAGACTCGGATGGAAGATGCACAGAAGTAGGTGAGTTGACAGGGATTCACAAACAGCTACCTAAAGAGGCAATAAAGCCAAGTGTCAGAGGTACCAATAATTCCTAACAGCCACAGAGTCCCAGAAAGGAACCTATAAATAAATGGTGCCCACCAAACGAGCAGGTGGCATGAGTGCTAATTAGGTGACCCAGTCCTTTAATGGCAGCAGAAGGCTTAAAGGTGCAGGTGCACCAAGCATCATTCAAGGGTCCAATGCCAGAAGTGACTCCAGGGCATAGCAAGTAGTGACCACAGGACTTAATTTAAAGCCACTTACTGGCCAAACTGTTTATGAGTCTGACAACTGGAAGTAACAAAAGGCTCAGCTGATGGAAGAGGTTGCCAGAGTGCAGAGAGAAATTGAAGATAAAAAGTCAGTACTTTGCAGTACTTTTGAGACGAACGAGCGGGTGGCTCCTGGTTGAAGGTGTTCAAGATATTAAGAGTTTGGAATAGAGTTATTGGTCTGTCTGTCTGTTTGCGCTTTTTATTTATTTTTTGGCCATCTTAATGTTTATCTGTGTTTGGAAGCTACCGCTCCACCTCCATTGTTTTAACTGAATTTATATTCAGAATAATTTTAATAATTGTTTATTAAAGAAATGAGGTTGACATTAACATTCAACTCTACATTCATAAACATTTGTACATTACTACTGTGCATCTGGGGAATTTGACAGCGGCTCTCCTTATTTAATTATTATTCATTACACAACCACAACCAAGTTCCATTATAGGTGAAAGGTGAAAATAAGCAAAACATTTTTTTTTTTCATTTTTAATTAAAAAAGTAAGGCTTTATAGTCCTCATATTGTTAATATTTATGAGTTTGTTTTCTATTTGTCAAAAATGTATCCCTACATTGACAGTAAAAATGATGCAAGCACTAATGAGCAAGTGCAATTACTTGGCCTTGTGTACATTATAAAATAAAAGATAAAGACTATTCTGATCTTGTGAAATAACAGATGTACTTTTACTCCTAATGTTTATCATTTTCTGGAAAAAAAATATTTTGTAACAAACTGCTACATCTTGTAGTTGCAACTCTGACTGTGAAAATTTTTTCTGTCTAATTTGGCAGACACAGTGAAGCCACAGCCAGATGAAAAAGTATAAAAAAGCCTGTCTGTAATCAAGGGTGACAGAGAATATTAAATGGTGAGCCCTCCTACAGTTGACAAATTATGCAAACTATAGAAACAGAAATACTGCACGCATCTGTTGCTCCAAACAGAACTGATTAATAACAGATTAAGTGGCACAGTTTAGGGCACGTCTTTACAAAATGCCTGGCACACAGTGAGAATATCCAGGGAGCCTAATGCAGTCTCAATGTTCCCTTTTCTATGGCTGAAACAACAGTGTCAGAAATGCATCTACTGATGCAGTCCAAAGGAAAAGATTTAAAAGGGACTTGGGCATCATGATCAGCTGGCACATAAAAATAAAAAAATGGTATGAAAAAAAATTCTCTTTTTAAACATGCCACTGAGCAGTCTGATTTTTCACAGAAATAGGGACACTAAAATATGGGAAAGCATGTGGAGCAAAAGCCTAATAACGTGATGCAAACCCATCAATGTGGGTGGATCTCAGGACGCCATGACTGCCCAGTTAGACTTCTAGGCCTACCATTAATGGGTTTTTAAATGACAAATATAATAAACTTTATTGTAAATAGAATACTTATTCATTTGTGAGCTCTCAAAGAGTTAAATAGTTATTTGGTTTTGATTGCAAGGCACCCTTCCAATGATTATGATTACATTTTTTTGTCAAGATTGGTTAGTTGGTCTATACATGTTGATCACTGATAAATACAAACCAGATAGCATAATGTTTTAAAACATTACACTATGGATAATAGAAAATGGGTGAAATTGCCCATAGCTGCTTTAATAGTAGGCATGGTTGCTCAGCTCTCAATCTGATGTTGCGGCATAAGACCTCCACTCTGATGGTGACAGAATGCAGCAAATAAGTGGCTTGGACTGACATTAGCCTCAGGGAAAGCGGCATGAAGCTAAGTTCTTTTACTGTGGATAACCTCGGCACTGATAATCCCAAATAACTTATAATAGAATAATACTGAGAGAACTCCATATGTGGTAAGTGATCATTTTATCTCACTCTGCTTTGCTGCCATTGTGCAAATACTGAACCTACCCTGGTGCTCATAGTGCATATGCAGTACATAAATGTGCTGTCTGCCTTGGTGATGCTCTATTCTGGTGTTAAGAGTGTTAACATATTGTGTTTGAGTTATATAATATCTTATTAATATTTTCTCATTCTATGCCTACAGCATTCACTGTGTATTCAAAGTCTTAAGTACATTTATTATCTAGCTGTATTTTTGATTTTGGTGACCCAGGCTTAAAGATTGACTTCTGAACAAAACGTCTATTGTGCTAGTTCATGATCTGGAGCATAGGAAGTCTGCTCATGCTGGCTCTGACCATTTGTTATGAGCCATCTCCACAATCCACTGTCTTACAGCTCCAAGGACCTCAATCTGAATCCTAGATCGGATGCAGTCTCTGGATTGTGCATGCTTTCTCCATAGCCGTTAATTCAAGTGCATCAGTTTTCTTCCATATGCCAAAGTCTTCCATGTTAGTTTCAAGAAAACAGACCACCCTGATCTATTAGTGAAAATTTGGCATAGAAACGAATCAGTCAGAAATGGACAGGGGTACTCAGATATCAAGAATTTGAGACTGGCATGTAAAGACACAACATTCAGGCTGGATAACTTGAAAATTAAGCAATGAGTCGAACACAAAAAAGATGTCAATTAAAACCACAAAAACCAGATCCCATTGTAGTTGCTGCACAAAAACCTGAACTTTTAAACCAAGCTATTATATTGCTTAAGTATTATCTGGAGAAATAATTAACTGATCATTTAAACACAAAAAATCTTTTTCTGTTAATGGTAAGTGTGATAAAATGTTACCGAGAATAGAATATAAAAGAAGAAGGTATTAATTATGTAAATAAAAGTATATCTTGATTACTATATGTGTGTTGAGGGTTATTTTACTTAATAAAAAGAAACTGTTTAGTTAAAAAAAAAGAAGTTTACACCACAGACTGTAAAAAGGGAATGTCCTGTGTGGGCCAGAAGGTTATTTAGGAAGTAAAGAGTTTATGTCCACTTGTGTACGTAATTAATAAATAAAAACTCAAGGTTTGAAAATTTAGAGATCATCACAAAGACTAGTATTGCTGCTGAATTGTTGTAAGAATATTATTATTACCACACTTCTTTTAACTTCACCTGTTTGTTGTCTGGTACAAATCTTGTAATCGATATTTAACCCACTTCCTATTGTTGAAATGACTTGAAATTTTGCACACTTACTCACTTCCGATGACAATACATGAATCAATAATCAGTTTCACTAATTGATCAATTAATCCATGTCAATTAAGAAATTAAATTTTCATATGAAGAATAGTTAAAGATCTCACCAATAGATGGCGCTAGTAACGGATAGAAATATTAAAGGAAGTGTTAAAATATTGATTACAAACTTATACTAAAACAAACCCAAGTCTAAAAAGTTGAAAATAATAGACATATAAAAAAAGACTTTTTAAAAACCATGCTTATATTAAGTTTAAAAGAGTACTAAAAAGTAAAAAATAAGCCTCTCATAATAAAAGTGTGGGCGCTTTTCATTAATCAATAAAATCTTAGCAAAAGCACCCACACTTGTATTTTACGAGTGATGTATGAGAGGCTTATTTTTTACTTTATAGTACTCTTTTTAACTTAATATAAGCGTGGTTTTTAAAAAGTCTTTTTTTTATATATTCTTTATTGCGTATACTTTAATTGTATTATTCTGTAGAATTTAATGGCAAAACCAGTTAGTTAAAGTATTTTATTTGACATGAGGTACAAATGATGAACTCATCTTTTATTTTTGTATTTTGTGCTTTTATAAATAATAAATCTTTTTCTCAACCTAGGGGGTCACATTGTAGGGGTAAGCAGAGTTAGGGATATTTAATACATGTCTGTGGAGTGGTGGCCTACAACAAATAAACCAAACCACAACACCAGATGTCAGAACTAGAGATCCGGAACTGCAGTGTGAACCTTATGGTTTCTTAGATCACCATTGCCTCCATACTTTATTCTCTCACCACTAAGCCTGAGAAAGAGAGATGGATAACTTGGGCAAGCCACAGCTCCTGGTTATAAACATTAGGTGAATGAATGTTTCAGAATTGTCTCTAAATGAGAGAGTCCAGAATCTGTCTCTGTTTTATGTTTGTTTCTGCTGTGATTTGTTACCATCTTTCCGGTTCCTCCCTGTGTGGATAGCGCTTTGAGTACTGAGAAAAGCGCAATATAAATGTAATGAATTATTATCATTATTATTATCTTCTGCAAGATAGATGAATGAATGAAAAGAAGTAAATGGCATCTAGAATCAATTTACTTTTGAATTTTTTTTTGTTCAAACAATAAGATAATTAAAAATTATTTTGCAAAGAAAAACACCTAACTGGGACGTTACTGTAGATAAAGCAAGAACAAATTGTAAAAAAAATAAATAAATAAAAATAAAAATAGGTGAGACAGGGTCTCTCAACCCATACCTGGTTATTATAACTTGCAAAGACAATGGCACACAGCTACCTCCCAATGACTCATTAATGCTCACCTTCTTGGTCCAGTTTGCTAAACTTAACAAGTACAAATAAAAATGAACACAAATAAGTCATCCATCTATTTTCGGAACCTGCTTATTTCAGTACAAGTTCACACTTTATACCAAATGCTGATCAAAGCAACCTGAAATACTGCAGATGGTGTATGCACAAAGACTAAAGAAAGTCTTGACAATACTTTTTTATCCAGAATTTGCAAAGCGTTCAACTTATTTTAGAAGTATGCCCATTATTTTATTGCAAGTGGGTGTAAAATGGTGATCTACTAACTGAAAGATTCAAATCATGCAGTACACTTTCAATTCCTAAATTATCCAATCATTCTTTCAATTTCTAAATGGACCTCTAGTCATTCAGAATTATGAAGAGCCGTAGTCTATCTCTGAAGCATCAGACACAAGACAGGAATCAACACTTGAGTGAAATGCAATTTACGATATTAGACAATTTAATTCCAGAATCATTCTGAAAAAGTACTCATAAACAAGTATATGTTATAGACACCTGCTATCAGACTCTATAGAAAGTTTAAGTGCTCCACTAGGCATCCTGTTTTCAAAAATCTTTTGTTGTTAAGATCGATAAATTTAAATTTAAAGTACTACAGCTCTCTTGCTGCACTCAGCAAAGGTGAGGCTTACTGCTAAGAAAGAAACTATTTTAGATAATTCCAGCTAGTTCTAATAACTGCAAAGATTGTCCCTTTTTCTATAATAGGCTTTTATGTTATTTATCACCTTAATGTACAGCATATGAGCATATATAGTAGCATTTTTTTAAGAAAATAATAGGGTCACGTATGCATGTATGACATGCTGCACATTGTCACTGCCTGTCACCATGAGAAAAAAGACCACATTAAATTACAGAACCATCATTTATTTTGGAAGGATTTGAAGTGAGCTGCACAGATTCATCCATCCCTAGTAACATTTTCCTGTTCTTACTGTCAAATCCTCATTTGCTCCCAGGTCAAAAGAGGGATTTAATTCCTCCAGAATGTCCTATTTCTGCCCCTTGAGTCTCCTCCCAGTGTGCAGTGCCTTTTACACCCCACTTGTAAGGAACTCATAGGTTCAATGTGTATCCTAAATATGTACGCAAACCACCTACCTCTATTGTTTCCTTGTGATGCATAGAAGCAGCAGTACAACATCTGGTTCTTTATGTGTTTCTGAGCTATTCATCCTGCCAGAGAGAGTGAGCACAGTAAAACTGCACCAGAAGCTTATCACAACCCTTCTTTTCTGTCACTGCTAGTAAATTTAAAGCTTCATCTGTTGTCTCGGATCCGGCTTCAATCCCATGGTACAACGTGCCAGAGAACAGACTCTGATAATCCAAGTACAACATCAACTGTGAACAGTAGAGATGCAACTCTTGGGTCCCCTAACTGGCTACTCTCTAGCCCTTGGCTGCAGCTTGATATTGTATCTTTGAAAATTAGTACTGTATCTAAGACAAAAGGCAAGATAAACCCTTGTCAGAGTCTAATGCCCGCAATCAACTGACTTAAAAAAATTATAAAGAGGAACCTTTTATATCGTGGGATACATGTTTGTAAGCTTTTCCAAGTTTTCGCAAAGCACATCCTGGCAAGACTGAAAAATTTCTGTGAATCCTTAAATGTCTGTGCAAGGACAAGATTCAGCTGTCAGACAGATATTCTGCTCTAGTACTCCAGCAAAGGTTTTCTTAGAAAGATTGAGGAGTGTGATTCCACTTTAATTGAAATAAATTTTTTATATATAGTAATACATGAAGCGTAGCACGAAGGTGCAGTGGGTAGTGATGCTGCCTTACAGGTTCTGGATTCAAGTCTTATGTATGGTTTCTTTTTCATGGCTCCGAAACTCGTACTAACCCCTACTTTCTCTGTTGTTCTTTTTCTGGCGATCTGCACCACCATCTCCTGATCAAAGCACCATGCAGTCCTTACATTGATGGATTGACGGCCAGATGTCCACATGACCATCATCGTCTAATTCTTCCATGTGAAGCCTGAAAACAATGAAGACGGATTGAGATCATTTATGTTAGGTACAATGCCCAGTGGCAGCTGAGCGGTCTCATGGCCTTGGAACCCCTGCAGATTTTTTTTTTCTCCAGCCATCTGGAGTTTTTTTTTGTTTTTTCTGTCATCCCTGGCCATCGGACATTACTTTATTCTTTGTTAATTAGTATTACCTAATTTTATTTTTATATCTTTTCTTTTTTCTTTCTTCATGTTGTAAAGCACTTTGAGCTACATCATTTGAATGAAAAAATGCTATAGAAATAAATGCTGTTTTTTACGCATTTTGCATGTTCACCTTATGCCTACACGGATCTTCCTCCATGTACTCTAGTTTCCCTCTCACATCCCCAAAGACTTGCAGATTTGGTTAACTGGCAAGTCCAAACTGTGTATGAGTGGGCCTTGTGATGAACTAAAACCATGTCCAGGGCTAGTTCCTGCCTTACATCCTGTGCTGTCAGCCCTCTACAGTCCTAAATCAGATTCAGTGTTATTTTTACAAAAGATAGGTATTTTTTTATTAGATATCCTGCTGAAACATTCAATACATAAATGGCTTGGGCAAATGCAGTACTCAACCATTCCTGCCATTGCTTGACCTCTCAGATACTGTAGCTCTGGCCTATATGACATTCTCATGTGACATACAGAGGAAAACAACATTTATTATATTCTGTTGCTGACTAGTTGTGCAATTATTAGAATCCAGTAACGGCAGACTGCACGATAACGTGCAGTGAATACACTTGACTTAACAGTTTTCTTTCTCCTTCTCTTTAAGTTTAGCATTCATTTGCTCAGAGGTTGATGCGTTTGCTGCTTCCTGTGCAGCTCTTCTTATTTTTTCACATAAGCTGGCACTTAAGTCTTCAATCTGCCTCAAGAATGATTTAGCCATATGCATGCGCCGCATGGCAGCCCTGCTGCCGAGAGCTGATTCTACAATAAAATAAAATAAAAATAAAAAGAGTAATAAAAACTATCACCCCAAAAGCGAACAGTAGAGGTCATATAGTATATGTGTACCAAATTTCAGGTCAATAGGTCAAACAGTTTGTGAGCTACATGTGATTTAAACTCCTGGACAGACAGGACAGCCACGGTAGCATATTATATAAGAAGATGATTGTCAAATTCTGACCAGTCTGATACAAATGCACAGCATTACATATGTATGTTAAGAACCGGCATCTAAAACATCTGGATTGGACTGATATGACGCTAACATGACTGGTTGAATGCTGCACAACAAGCAGTGACCACTGCCCACAAATCATCTTTAAATCTCAGTTCTACTCATCTTTCTAATACTTTCATAATAGACAAAGATAAAGCGTTACATGTGGCCATATTTTTTTTTTTGACGGAAACATTTTATAATTAGAGGTAAAATTCAGTTGGAGAAGGAAAGGTTCTTTTAGGTTTGTGCCTTTCTTAAAGACTTTTAATATTTATAACATTGATGAATCCATATAATAGTGATTCAGCATTCAATCTGTCCTTTTGCCTTATGCTGGGAAAATATCAATCCTGAGGGCAAACTATAAATGTATGATATGAAAGAGTCTTCCTTACTTCTAATATTTGTCCTTCTCCTGTTTTGATTAAAAGAAAGAGTAAATAAATAATCATCTTTATATTTTATTCATCCATCCATCCATTATCCAACATGCTATATCCTATCTACAGAGTCACGGGGGTCTGCTGGAGCCAATCCCAGCCAACACAGGGTGCAAGGCAGGAAACAAACCCCGGGCAGGGCGCCAGCCCACTGCAGGGCACACACACACCCACACACCAAGCACACACTAGGATCAATTTAGAATCGCCAATCCACCTAACCTGCATGTCTTTGGACCGTGGGTGGAAACCGGAGCACCCGGAGGAAACCCACACAGACATGGGGAAAACATGCAAACTCCACACAGGCAGGACCCGGGAAGCGAACCCGGGTCTCCTTACTGCGAGGCTCATAGCGAACATGATACATAATACATCCATTTGAATAATCACAATACTGTAAATCACCATGGGTATACAAATATTCCCAATTTTCAGTATTTCTCTAGTAAAGCGTGTTTTCTGCCTGTAGACTTCCATCTTCTTACTGACAGTTTTTTTACATCTTGAGGTGAATGTATCAGAAAGTGGGGTGAACACTAAGCATTAAATTCTACAGGCATGATATAAGAACATGGCACACCCAGGCAGGGTATGGCTGTTCTGCATTGTTCTGGTGAGAGTTATTATGAACTTCAAGGTTTAAGCAGTCTTGTAAGTTAAGGCACAATGCCATCCTAACAGTACAAATCTTTGTGAAAACACTACATATAAGCATTGGTAAACATCATATACACAACATAGAGATAACTATATTCTAAGTGTATTCTGGAAGGGAATGTGCTGCTAAAGATGACACTTTTCCTCCAACCAATCATAACCAAAAAAATACTTGAGCATTGAAGAACTGAATTTAGCTTGTTACTTTTACAGTAATGATAGCTTGTGCTCCCAAGAACAAACAGCTCTAAAAAAACATGGAAAGCAGCAGTCAGTAGTCATGACAAGCAACTCTGTTTCACTTTGGTGACGATAAGCATAGGTGAGTATCTTCTACACAAGTTTGCTAGGAGGGGCTTCAGTTGCCCCGTGACCCTGCTCTGTATATTCACAGTTAAGAAAATGACTGGATGGATGAATGGAAATATAAAATACTGATACAAAAATACAACACAAGAACGGCATTATTATTTCACAGGGGCACCTATACAGGCAAGATCTTTTGAATGTGGGGTACATACTAGACTACTGAAGAAAATCAACAAAGAAACTTTAATACTGAGCTAATGAAAAGAAGGAAGACAGACGCTTTGAGGTAAGGTAATAACTATATATTCACTGATCATGGCGCTGGAGATTGCAGACATATTGCATTTTGATTAGCACATACAAGTAAGAAACTCATGGTACTCTTTATGTTTATCAATACTGACCCTATGAACCTATGAGCCTCGCAGTAAGGAGACCCGGGTTCGCTTCCCAGGTCCTCCCTGCGTGGAGTTTGCATGTTCTCCCCGTGTCCGTGTGGGTTTCCTCCAGGTACTCCGGTTTCCTCCCACAGTCCAAAGACATGCAGGTTAGGTGGTTTGGTGATTCTAAATTGGCCCTAGTGTGTGTTTGGTATGTAGGTGTGTGTGTGTGTGTCCTGCAGTGGGTTGGCGCCCTGCCTGGGATTGGTGCCTGCCTTGTGCCCTGTCTTGGCTCCAGCAGACCCCCGTGACCCTGTGTTCAGATTCAGCGGGTTGGAAAATGGATGGATAGATGGATGAACCTATGAACATTTTGATCCACAGTTTTTCCAGCTGATTCCAGGTGGTGAGCATTTGAAGTTGTTTGATGGCTGGACTGATTAACACATCATCAGGAGCACCGAGCACTGGCAGAGAACATCTACCTTTGTTCAGTCCACTCATAAATTAATGCTGAATTAATCAATCAAATAATTAAACGATTATTATTCATTAGTATACTAACGATCAGGTTTAACATTAACTGCTCTCACTGATTCCAAACAGAATCTGTCTCCTTCTAGAGGCCTTTTAGAATAGTCTTTAATGCTGCTGTGCTGTAGTTTTAATCATTTAAAAGAAGCCTGGTTATTTATTTACCTGTAAATGTTAAACATTTATGTACTTGCATAAAGACTGCAAAATGAGGCATACAATTTTCCTGTAATAAATTAAAGCTCGAATCATTATTATTATTATGTTTATTAATGGATGGATGGATGGATGTTTATTGTTTTTACCACTTGCCACTCATTTATGTTTTGGGGGAAGAAATGTTGAGATGTGGAGTATGACATTTTGCTACCTGTGACTAAACAACTGGGCCATGAGGTTTGAAATTTGGCAAAATATCCTGTAAAATCAGCATCTACAGATTTTAAAAGGGGCATCATTGAGATAAATAAAAAAAGTATGAAGTCCAAAAAGTTTAGCAGAAAAAACAATACAAAAAGCAATATAAAGCAATGAGTGAACAATCTGAAGACAGTAATTACGGTTTTTGTCTCCTTGATCCTGTGTTGATTAACCTTTATAATTCAAACTCCAGACATAGTGAATTATAAAGGTTTATAACCTGTGGCGGGCAGCCGGGTCCCATGCCCGGCCGGGAGGCCCCTTCTACACATGTTCCGGGGCAGAAATCATGGACTGCTCAATACCTCCCCCGGGATGCTTGGTGGCAGCCTCCCTGGCTGAGGATGTTGCCTCAGTTTCCCGCAGTGCCCCATGGGAGATGGAGTTTTCCATAGCCCTGTTGGGATCTGGGGTGGGCGCTGCATGGGTCCCTGAGCCGGCCTGGACAACTCTACAGCCCCGCCCGGAAGTGCAATCAGAAGCAGGTGATCAAGCACCTGGAGCACTTCTATAAAAAGGGCCCGCAACCACCACTCAGGGCCAGAATCGGGAGGAAGAAGACAAGGTTGCCAAGGAGGAGTGATGGTGCAAAACGGGAGTGTAGTGGTGATTTGAAAGTGCTTGTTGGGACTGTGTTGTGGCTGGAGGGTTCACGGGGAAGATGTGCCCTCCAGCTGAAGAAAAATAAAGTCTTCTTGTGTTTTTTCACGTGCCTCTGTGTCAGTCTGTGCCGGGTCGGGCACTATATAGCGCTATTCTCACAAATCTAAGAAACCCACATCAGCTAATCATCTCCATCTAAATTTCATCAGTGCCATCTTAGGTTCAGTAATGTTGTACATGGCATTAAGACCTTCACATCAAATCATAAAACACCACGCTATCCATGTTATTCCATCTCATATTCCAACTGGATGTTTGTTAGCGGCAATCAGAAAGGTTAGAAAATAATTGAACCAACGTATATATATATATGCTACAAGTGTCTGTAATTGGTAAAAGCTTTGTATAAAATGCACACTTTATCATGTATTGAGTTTTTCGCTCTTTTTTAATTTGCTTTCTACTTATTCAAAGGTCTGTGACTAAGATCATGGTGAGTCATTGGGATTCGGAGCTCAGTTTCTTAATGATATCTCTTCTGCTGTAAGCTAAATGTCAAAGTCTTTGAAGGATATCCCCCATACATTTCCACTACTAATAGTTTGTCCTAAGCCACTACAACATGCTGTAAAGACCATTCAAACTCTTTGGCCTTAGACAGCAAGCCAAGAAAAAGTCTCTAGACATTTCTTCCCTCCCCTTCTGCTTAAATAGGAAATTTCTTTCTGCTTTTGCCAAAAAACATTATTGATTTATTGAACACTGCAATTCATGTAAGAGACAGTAATGTAATTGCTGCAACAATAAATTACATTTTTTTTACTGTCTTAACTTTCCACAGGTATCATCAGGTTTTCAATGCTGGATTTGTAATTGATTGATTTACACCGTAATTTAGCTTAGAAGCTAAAGAATATTGTGCAACACGGGATAAAGTATACTTTTTTAATAATATCTTTTGTGGTATTGCTAGGCAGAAAAGAGTGAAGACACTGAATTTCAATTTGACCTGACATTTATTTCTCTGTTTATGTTGCTCTTCTGTAATGGGTTGTATGGCATTCGAAACGCAGAGATAGTCAATAAGATACTTAAACATAAATGAGAATCTAATGAAAAACAAGTCAATAACTAATCAAACTGGAATCTATAGGGATTTGGGGCAATATTCATATATTAACAATTGGCTTGAAGGGCACAAAGCAGTACATAATTGCTAGGGGCACTGCTTTGTCCTGCGATGATGTCGATACAGGTGTTCTCATGGGATCAACACTGAACTTCTTTTGTTCCTGAAATAAAAATGTAACTGCAAGCAACAATGACTGGGGGGCCAGTCTTCGATTTTCTGATAAAGGTCTCAACCAAATGCAATCAGACTTAACTAGTTCTTTGAGAAGTGAGGCTTTGTGAAACTTTGGATCAGAAAATCTAAATCTTAAATTATGTCCTGCAAAGGCACACACAATGTAACTTTTCTACTTGTCTGTTGTTGAAAGGAAAGCTTGATCATTTGTAACAGTATTTAAAACATTTATTACAAGAGCATATACAAAATAATCTTCAGTTCCAGACAGTTTAACTATCGAGTACAAACAAACAGAAGAATGAAAGGAAAGTGACGGCGAAATAATAATTATTGGTACACCCATCATCCACAGGAGTAACTGTATTTTATACAGTGCTTCTTTTTAATGTAATGAATTAATAGGAATATCTATAATGTTTTAGGTAATACATTAAAAATCACCCACAGTAAAATTATATTTTTGACTAGGGGAAGACAAAGAAACCTAGACGTTTATAATATTAGGATGTTTATGGGTGCATCATCACCATGTTTTATTTTTCAGACCTCTTATTCCATTGACAGGTTGCAGAGGACCAGAGAGTATCCCAGCAGCAAAGGGTGCAAAGAAGGAACAAGCCCTTTGAAACTCACCTGTTAATTTGAGGAAGTAGTATAGAAAGAAGTGTTTGGCAAAGAAAGATTTTCAAGTTGAGCATCTAAAATTGCTACAGACGTGGACAAATTTGTTGGTACCCTTTCACGAAAAGAGAAGAACCCACAATTGTCTCTGATATTGCTCAAAATGGACAAAAGTAATGGACACCCATTGTTGATTTTTCCGTATTTAACACAGATCAGACTTTGCTTTAGAGTTTTGATTCAGCAAAATATTTCAAATAATAACCCAAATGAAAATGGCATGAACAAAAATGATGGGACCCTTAACCTAATATTCTGTTGCACAACATTTACAGGCAGTCATTGCAAACAAGAGATTCCTGTAACTGTCAATGAGACTTCTGCTCCTGTCAACACGTAGTTTGGCCCACTCTTACTGAGCAAACTTCTCTAGCTGTGTCAGGTTTCTAGGGGGCTGTTCTTCAGACTGCATGTTTCAGTTCTTTCCATAAATGTTCGATAGGATTCAAAACAGGGCTCATAGAATGCCACTTCAGAATAGTCCAATGTTTTGTTCTTAGCCATTCTTTGATTCTTTTAGCTGTGTGTTTTGGGTCATTATCCTATTAGACCTGTGACAGAAGCAGAGCTTTCTGACACTGAACAGTATGTTTTGCTCCAAAATGTCTTGATAGTTTTGAGATTTCATTTCTCCCTGCACACCATGCCAGACACAGCAAAACAGTCCCAAAACATAACTGAGCCTCCTCTGTGTTTCACAGTAGGTGTCATGTTTGTTGGGATGGGTAAAGTGCTTAATTATTGACCATTTCCATTTTGTGGGCCTGTTGTGTTCAGATATGCATGCTTTGTGATATTTGTCCTTCCTGAGCCACCTTACAGTGGGGCGTTCCCGATGTAGGTAATGTATCTGCCACAAACACATACAGCGAAGTTCATCCTGCCTGTTTAATCCTATGGTAGCATAGCCAGTAAGTTTATATTTGTAAAATGTTACTGTTCTGTACTGCTACTTATAGTTTAAAGCTGTTATCAAACTGTTTGTTATTTGCATTGTCTTACATGGCTGGGGGTCAGACCCGGCCGGGACACCTGGAGGGACCGAGAGGTGGCATATTTGTCCTCCGGGCCACGAGGGGGCAACCGCCCTGGAGCAGAAGAGGGCCACGGAAGGGGAGCAGGGAGGCTCAAGAGAAAGGTGACTGGGGCTAGAGGCACAGTGTTGTGTGCGGGACTGTTGTGTGTGAGTAAAATAAAGACATTTTTGTATAAAGATGTGGTCTTCGACTGGTGGTGTCCGGGCAAATATCACAGCATGCTGAATATTATATTTCTTTACATTTAGTTTCACACCTGCTCTTTATTAATAAACTGGAGATTTGTACACCTCGTGTCAAGTCAGTCTCCAAGTTGTCATATTGATAAATATCTATTACAACATAACAGTGAGATCAGAACAGTAGGTATGGTGTTCTTTTCTTTATTTTTTTCGTCTGTGGACATAAAGCTGATGTGACTTGCCAAAAAGCTCCAGTTTTGTCTCATATCCAAAGAACATTTTCCCAGAATTGTGGCTTGTCAATTTGCATTTTAACAAATTCTAGAATGGCTTTTTTATGTTTTTCTTTCATCAGTGGAGTCCTCCTGTCCTTCAAAATGATGGATGCTACGATCAGACATGGATGGACCTTGACCTTGGAGTTCAGTGTGTATCTCTTTGGAAGCTGTCCTTGGCTTTTTTTCTACCATTCTGACTATCTTTCTGCCCATTCTGGGGTCCATTTTCCTCTTGCAGCCGTGTCTAGGGAGTTTGGCTTCAGTCCCATACAGTACACTTTAAACTTCTTAATAATATTTGCAACTGTTGTCACAGGAACATCAGTCTGCTTGGAAATGGTCTTATAGCCTTTGCCTTTAACATGCGTGTGTATTTCTGATCTCCTCAGACATTTCTGTCCTTTGCTTTCTCTTGTCCATGTTCAGTGTGGGAAACCATAACACCATACAGCAGAGTGATTACTTTCTCCATTTAAATAGGCTAAATTACTGATTGTATGACTAATTAAAGAAAACAGCTAGTTTGAAAAATCACTTTAATCCAGTTATTTATGACCTTATCGAGGGGTAGCAACACATGTGTCCAGGCCATTTTAGAATATCTTTATGGAATAAGCAATACATGATCTCTTTTTACACTTGCTTTGCTTTCCTAGATGACATATCAAAGGCATGTGGGTATACATGGGACACTTGCTTTTCAATTAATGACTTGTTAGGAGACATACTGCACTTTTTCAATGAGCTGCAAGGGCACCAAGGAGTCTGTCCATGTCTGTATATTTGTCTAGTAATTAACATTTTGCTAATTTTCATAGTTTTAACCTATCAATAATCTTACCATCATATTTGTCTGTTTGAAAGAACATTTGATACATAGAGCATTAAAAATGCAAAATCTTTCAACCCTGCTGAAGGCACTGCACTTTACACTAATTAATCCACCTTACTCGCTTGGGTAAACTTTAATTTTGCTCAATGTGCAACATATTTTTCCTCAAGAAGTGAAGCTGCAAGAGGCAGCAACTTGCACATCCCACGCTTAATTATAACGTAATACTTAGTTTGAGACTAGCTCTTCTCCTCTCCTCCCCTCTCCTCTCTTTCTCTGCAGGCTGCTTGTTCAGCTGTCTAAAAGCAAGAGTGTAAGACCCAGGACTGACAATCACCAGATGGTTGCTTGTTCAGAGCTAGCCTGTTCCAATACTTGGTCACTGAGGGCCACAGCCTATTCCGGTAGAATGGGTGCAACGCAGGATCTACCCCCTCAATTTTCCCAATCCCGAATACCAGCTGCTTTGAAGCCAAGCAAGCACTATGCTGTTCCTACTTTAATTTGTAAAACTCCCATCTACAGTACAGTTTTCAACATATTCATTTTTTACCTTCTCAGTGGGACTTCTTATCCAGCCTGGCTTGTGTTGTTTATGCTTTTTTTGTTTTGATCGTTTACAGTTTCTGATATGTCAGCGTTTTCTCATTGTGAAAATACAAATGTTTTTGCTAGAGGAGACACTATAAAGAAGATTTCTTCTTTTACTTTTCTTAAAAGTTAACTTCATAACAAAGACATCAGCTGAATTGTGAGGAGAGCTAAACATTTAGCAACATTCATTTATTTCTTAATTAGAAGTTGTGTATTTTCAAATCAGTTATGTGTTGTTTGACATGAATGGTTAAAACCCAGTTTTCCCTTTTCAGTCATTAATGAATAGTCATACCATAATCATATTTTTCTTGCTTTTTCACTCTAAAATGTTGAATTGAACTTCTTTGAAATCATATTTAGAATTAAATATTGCATTTGTAAAGATGTGTTTAGGGCCATAACAATCTGTAATTAGTGGGATAAGAGCAGAACGTGGATTATAATGGGCAAGACATGAAAAGTGATCTTAGCAGTTAGTTAATCAAAGCTTTATTTTTTATAGCAGTACTAGACAACATGCAATATCACAAGAACTTCAAAGGGCCAACAAGACTAAAAATATACAGTGAATTCAGAAATTATTTCTATCCCTTTGATTTCTGCACACTTTATTGTGTTGAAGATTTAATTTTAAATAGATAAAGTTGCCATTTTTGCCCATCAATCTACACTCAAATAACCTCTAACAATTAGGTGAAAAAATATTTTCAGAAAAGTTTCTAAACTTATTAAAAATCAAAAAGTGAAATCTGTTAATCGTGTAAGCATTCTGATCCATAGTTATTTCACTCCAAATTGTGGTCAGGTGCATCCTGCTGGCTTTAATTCTCTTTGAGATGTGTCTTACTTACTGGGCAAAGTTAATCAACTGGACACCATATAGAGTGGTGTATATCTGTGTTTATACAGGGTACCGCAATTCACACTACATGTCAGCGCAAAAAACAATTCATGGAATCCAAGAACCTTTCTGTAGACCTCCAGGTTCCTCACAGGTGCCTCATAGATCAGGACAAGGTATAAAATCATTTTTTAAGCTTTGAGTGTTCCCAAGAGCACAGTGACCTCAATAATTATGAAATGAAAGAAGTTTGGAACCACCAGTGTGATAAAAGTTGGAATATGACGTCAGAGTCTCTGTTTACTTTCTAAATGTGACAGAAAGCTACTTTGAGGATCCTACAGGGACCGATGTGTGCGCTTCGATGTTTGATGAATGGTTTGATGTGGTAGCAAAATGCCGTCATACAGATGCATTCGTGGTGCTTTTATATTCAAGCGTCGCATATTCCCGATCGTAATGACATGATACATTTTGTGCCATCATTTTTTTCTGGGGTTTCCTCCTGACCTGACAGCAGCAGCAAACAGCAATAGACTGCCACACAGAACACATTAAATGTATGATATTCCAACTCTTTGCACGTTTAGAATCCTTAGATTTACAGTATACTTGATATCACTTTCATGATGAAATGCATTAGAGTATGTATGTTACATTTTACAGATAAATCGTTAATTTAATTTAATTAATGAATACGGTTAATAATTACACATATGGTGGTAACACGGTGGCGGAGCAGTAACACTGCTGTCTCACAGGGAGTCACGTCGCTTGTATTCCCTGCCTGGAGTTTGCATGTTTTCCTTCTGGGTTTCCACAGTGTGCTCCGGTTTGCAAAGATTTGGTGACACTAAAATGACGCTAATGTATTTGAGTGCTTGTATTCACCTTGCGATGAGCTGATGCCCGTCCAGGGATTGTTTCAGCCTTGTGCCCAGTGCTTGCTGGAATGGACACATCCCTGGATTGATGGATTTAATCATTAAACATCCTTTTTTAGAGATATTGCGGTAAGGTGTCATTGGAATTTAATGGGTGTTCCAGGCAATTCACAACACAGCGAAGCCAAACCTGTTCTCACTGTTATAATATCTTGCACTGCTACCTGGTGGATTCTTCCAGATTTACGTAAAGAACACGCGCAAGTATAAACAGTAAAACGCTTGCGTAGCAGGAGCGTCTGCTGGAGCATGCATCGCATCGCATGAAGTATAAACCTGGCCTAATAGAGCTTCACAAGTCCTCTGCTGAGATAAGGAGAACCTGTTGGAAAGACAACTCTCTATGCAATCAGACATTTATGGCAAAGTAGCTAGATGGAAGCCACTCTTGAGCAGAAGGCATATGATGGCATTTAAAGAACTTTGACAGTATGAGAAAAAAGATTCTCTGGTCTAATGAAACGACAACTGAACTCTATGGGAAGAACTGAAAGCACTATATCTGGCAAAGACAAGGCACTGCTCATCACCTGCCTAATACCATCCCTATGGTGAAGCATGGTGGTGACACTATCGTGCTATGGAAGTGCTTTGGGGAATGAATGCAGCAAAATATAGAGAGAGATCCTTGAATAAAACCTGGTCCATCTTTAAGTGCAACAATGACCGAAAACACACATCCAAGATAACACTGGAGTTGTCCATGAGTGGCGCAGCCAAAGCCAGGACTTTTAAGAACATCTTACAACATTTAACACCTGTAGTGAGACCTGAAGACGGTAGTTTATTGGCGCTTCCCATCTAGTCTAACAGAGCTTGAAAGGATCTGCCAGTAGGAATCAGATAAACTGCCCAAATCCAGGTGCTTGCAGAGATGTACCCAAGAACAACTGAAGCTGTAATTGCTGCCAAAGAGGTTTCTTCAAAATACCGAATTAAGGATTTGAATGCTTATAAGAATGAGAGATTTCACTTTTTAATATATTTGCAAACCCTTCTGAAAACATGTTTTCACTTTTTCATTATGGCCTTTTGAGCAAATATATCCATTTAAAATTAAATCTACAATGCAATAAAGTGTGCAGAAAGTGAAGTGATCTGAATACTTCCTGAATCACTTTTAAATTTATAGTTGAACGACATGCTGTATATTACAGATATGAAAACAGCACCACCACAAGACTCTTTAAAGTACAAAAGTAAATTTAAGAGTCAGGTGTAAACATTCAAAGTTATCATTTTCATTTAAAACCATGAAAATAGAGGCTTGATATTTACATAGTGTTTGCATAGATTTCATTTTAAAGTCAGGTACTTTTTCCAGTTTTATTATATTTGCCCTTTGCAGAGAATTTCAGTCTTAGAGACTGATCAATAATTCAATAAAGCATCTTGTTCAGAGCTACATAATAACTTAATAGGAACTGTAAAGACTTAAACGTCTTACATGATGCATAAATCGACGTCATTTGGTAGGAGGAATATTTTGCATGATTATACTGACAAAGGCAAAAATCACATTTTGACTTCTTATACTATGCATCCATCTCCAATCTAAAACTGCAAGTTATGGTACAGGGTTTTAGGAGCATCTGAAACATGTAGTGTCTTGAAAGATCAAAATTGCAAATCTAAAGTGAGTGGCAGTAAATTGTTTGTTGTATGTATTTCTGTGTACAGTAATAAATATGGACAATCAGTTTAATTAAAAATACATAAAACGATGTCGCTTTACCTTACAGCTCTATTGACCTGGGTTTGAATAGTGCGCCTGGAAATTGTTTTTATGGAGTTTGTGTGGGCTTCCCATGTGAGATTTTTAAAACCTAACCGGGAATATCCATCCATCCATTTTCCAACCCGCTGAATCCGAACACAGGGTCACGGGGGTCTGCTGGAGCCAATCCCAGCCAACACAGGGCACAAGGCAGGAACCAATCCCGGGCAGGGTGCCAACCCACCGCAGAACCGGGAATATGTTTTAGTTAATTTAACTGGCCACTCTGAATTGTCCTTCTGTGGAAGTGAATGTAAGTGTGGGTTGAATGTGAGTGGGCCCAGTAATGGACAGATCTGGGCTAATTCCTGCCTTGTGTTCAGTGCTGCTGGGATAAGCTCCATTCCACCATGACACTGATTTGGATCCAAAAGGCCTGAGGCTGTTATATTAATTATTGAGCCCACTTAATTTACTTAATCTAGTGGTCCTAGGCAATTTTAGGCAGAAGCAAAACAGGAACCAGCTTTGAAAGAGATATTACTTCATTATAAAGCACATTCAGATGCACATGATAATAACATTTTTACTTGTATAGCACCTGTCTTTCAGACACAAAGTCACATTTCTACAATTGCTCATACTGGTTTAAAAATGAAAAAGTACATAAGCACTAAGAGCAAAGTAATTTCATTTATCCCTGAAACTATTCTATTCTATGTTTAGAAAAGGAAAGTAATCTAATATTTACATCCATAAGAAGTTTAAAAATACTCATATTTTTGCAGAATTTTAAGTTTCCAATTAATTCACCTTTTTCTACGAAGTTTCCTTCTTTAAATGTATCCTACTCATGGGCATCCGTGGGAGGGCAAGGGCAAGCCACCAACTAACCACTCTTTTAAAATATGTTTTTGTTAAGCATTATATCCAGTCATTGTGTGTTTTAAATCTTTGTTTATATCACATTACATGTCCATTTCAGTTTGAAAGGAAGTGCAATTGGTTTCTGAAAGTGAAGAAAATTGTATTTACTTCTGTAAAGCAACTAAACATACACACTATTGTGTCTATAAAAGTGTTCAACAAGTGGGTAATTAAAGTTATAGATATTTTATATTTAGCAGAAATTCTTGGTGGACTAACCAGGTCAATAACTGACATCCAAGAACACTGAACTTTGATGAAGATAATCTAATCAAAGTCAAAGCATGACTATAGTCTTCGGTTGTTTCCGACCACTTTTTGACATGTAAATCCCAGACTTTGGACTAGCTAAAGTGCATTATTTTTTCTTAGTATTCAACAAGACATTCTTTTTTTTCTTAAACATTACCTGTAAGAATTTGCAGAATGAAACAGTCATGAAAAATGCGAACACTTGGCTGAGGACAAGTACGTTAAATACAAATTTATTTCGGCATACATAATGTGTTCACCTAACTAATATTCTTAAGCTTAAATCAAACTGTCAAAGGTACTAATAGGTTTGGACAAAATAAGAGCCTACTACATCTGCTTTTCAAGCAACAGGGATTTAATTGTCATATAATTAAAACTCCCACCTCACACACCTTCAGTGACGTTACCCCACTCTGCACCCACACAAATTCTGAAAATCACATATGCAAATATTAAATCAGGTATAGGGATTAAACGTGAAAAAGTCCAAGTCTTTATATCAGGTCAATTTTACCTTCCTTGTTTTCTTTTTTTGTGTATTGCAATAAAAGTAACAAACTGATGAGTACAACCTCACATCTGCTGCAACTCAACTTTTGTCCTAATATCACAATTAACCAACTTCAGTTAAACATTTTTAAAAGGTTTATGCCACTTTATGGTAAAAATCTGATATGTAACTGAGAGTTTTGAGGCCAAAAGGGCCGCTGCTCTTTTGAATATATACTGTAAATGATCTGAACAGAAATATAAGCAACAAGCTGGTTAAGTTTGAAGATGATACCAAGATAGGTGGATTGGCAGATAATGTAGAATCTGTGGAATTATTACAGAGGAGCTTGGACAACTTGCAGACTTGGGAGGATTTGTGGCAGTAAATGTAAACGTTTTACATGTAGGAAGTAAAAATGTTAGGTTTGAATACCCAAGGGGAGGTTTGAAAATCGAAAGGACACTTTATGAGAAGGATTTAGGAGTCATAGTAGAGTTGACACTATCAACAACCAGATGGTGTCCAGAAGTCATTAAGAAGACTAACAGAATGTTAGGTTATATAGCACCATGTGTGGAGTACAAGTCCAAGGATGTTATGCTCAACTTTTAGAATGCACTGGTTGAGGCCTTATCTTGAGTACTCCATGCAGTGTTGGTCTCCAGGCTACAAAAAGGACATAGCAGGGCTAGAAAAAGTCCAGAGAAGAGCGACTAGGCTGATTCCAGGGCTACAGGGGATGAATTGTAAAGAAAGATTAAAAGAGCTCAGCCTTTTCAGTTTAAGCAAAAGAATATTAAGAGGAGACATGAATGAAGTGTTTAAAATTATAAAGGGAATTAGTACAGTGGATCGAGACTGTTATTTTAAAATGAGTTCATCAAGAACACGGGGACATAGTTGGAAACTTGTAAAGGGTAAATTCTGCACAAACATGAGGAAGCTTTTCTTTACACAAATAACCACAGACACTTAAAATAACCTACCAAGTAGTGTGGTAGACAGTAGGACTTTAGGGACTTTCAAAGTTAGTCTTGATGTTATTTTAGAAGAATGAAGTGGATACGATTGGTGAGCTTTGTTGGGTTGAATGACATGTTCTCATCTAAATTGTTCTAATGTTCTAAAAATAAAGTAAAGAACCAGAAAGAGGTCCTTCATTCAGGTTTGGATTTACTTGGCATGTCTTATCTGTCTGCATGACGTGTCTGCAGTTGCCTCACTGTCTGGCACATTGTTGTTCATGACAATGTGGCCGACTCTAGAAATGGACTGCACATTGATGCTAAAGCTGTTAGTAGCAAAGATACTGGCCCTCTCCTGAAAGGCCTCTATAAGGTCATTCACAGTAGTCTCAACTGCAGTAGAGGCTTGTTCAAAGTATTTTTTCAAATCTGTATTTTATTTACTTCTTTTAAATGTATGGTATAGTTTTCAGCACAATAGTGTCTTTTGTTTCTATTCTTTTTACTTTTCTTTTTGTTGCACCACTGGGCAACGTCTTTTGAATGATCGTCCATTTTCTGTTTTTCATACATGGTCATCATTGCGGTGGGCTGGCACCCTGCCCGGGGTTTGTTTCCTGCCTTGCGCCCTGTGTTGGCTGGGATTGGCTCCAGCAGACCCCCGTGACCCTGTAGTTAGGATATACAGTGCATCCGGAAAGTATTCACAGCGCATCACTTTTTCCACATTTTGTTATGTTACAGCCTTATTCCAAAATGGATTAAATTCATTTTTTCCTCAGAATTCTACACACAACACCCCATAATGACAACGTGAAAAAAGTTTACTTGAGGTTTTTGCAAATTTATTAAAAATAAAAAAATTGAGAAAGCACATGTACATAAGTATTCACAGCCTTTGCCATGAAGCTCGAAATTGAGCTCAAGTGCATCCTGTTTCCCCTGATCATCCTTGAGATGTTTCTGCAGCTTAACTGGAGTCCACCTGTGGTAAATTCAGTTGACTGGACATGATTTGGAAAGGCACACACCTGTCTATATAAGGTCCCACAGTTGACAGTTCATGTCAGAGCACAAACCAAGTATGAAGTCAAAGGAATTGTCTGTAGACCTCCAAGACAGGATTGTCTCGAGGCACATATCTGCAGAAGGTTACAGAAAAATTTCTGCTGCTTTGAAAGTCCCAATGAGCACAGTGGCCTCCATCATCCGTAAGTGGAAGAAGTTCGAAACCAACAGGACTCTTCCTAGAGCTGGCTGGCCATCTAAACTGAGCGATTGGGGGAGAAGGGCCTTAGTCAGGGAGGTGACCAAGAACCCGATGGTCACTCTGTCAGAACTCCAGAGGTCCTCTGTGGAGAGAGGAGAACCTTCCAGAAGGACAACTATCTCTGCAGCAATCCACCAATCAGGCCTGTATGGTAGAGTGGCCAGACGGAAGCCACTCCTTAGTAAAAGGCACATGGCAGCCTGCCTGGAGTTTGCCAAAAGGCACCTGAAGGACTCTCAGACCATGAGAAAGAAAATTCTCTGGTCTGATGAGACAAAGATTGAACTCTTTGTTGTGAATGCCAGGTGTCACGTTTGGAGGAAACCAGGCACCATTCCTACAGTGAAGCATGGTGGTGGCAGCATCATGCTGTGGGGATGTTTTTCAGCAGCAAAACTGGGAGACTAGTCAGGATAAAGGGAAAGATGACTGCAGCAATGTACAGAGACATCCTGGATGAAAACCTGCTCCAGAGCGCTCTTGACCTCAGACTGGGGCGACGGTTCATCTTTCAGCAGGACAACGACCCTAAGCACACAGCCAAGATATCAAAGGAGTGGCTTCAGGACAACTCTGTGAATGTCCTTGCGTGGCCCAGCCAGAGCCCAGACTTGAATCCGATTGAACATCTCTGGAGAGATCTTAAAATGGCTGTGCACCGATGTTTCCCATCCAACCTGATGGAGCTTGAGAGGTGCTGCAAAGAGGAATGGGCGAAACTGACCAAGGATAGGTGTGCCAAGCTTGTGGCATCATATTCAACAAGACTTGAGGCTGTAATTGCTGCCAAAGGTGCATCGACAAAGTATTGAGCAAAGGCTGTGAATACTTATGTACATGTGATTTCTCAGTTGTTTTATTTTTAATAAATTTGCAAAAACCTCAAGTAAACTTTTTTTCACATTGTCATTATGGGGTGTTGTGTGCGGAATTCTGAAGAAAAAAATGAATTTAATCCATTTTGGAATAAGGCTGTAACATAACAAAATGTGGAAAAAGTGATGCGCTGTGAATACTTTCTGGATGCACTGTAGCGGGTTGGATACTGGATGGATGGATGGTCATCACACATTAAATGTACAATCTCTTTAAAATGACCAATGAGACATCTGATCAGGCCCGTACTCATGTCAACCAGCCAGGACTCATTTTCTGTGTTTTTTTTATTTTATTTTTTTTAATGTTTTATTGGATATTTATTTAGGCGAGAACTGAAGTGGTGTTACATAGCAGAATCCTGATGCCACCTGTACTGTCTATGAAAACGTGGACTGTTCCTCTGATTAGGCATTTTTTTCTCTTGTATATGCTGAGGCTCCTTTGCAAGTAGGGCAAGAGGGTGTGTGGCTAAAGTTTATACTTACTGCATGAAGTGCACGTGCTTTGAGTGACCAAAACACATTCATACTTATGGCACTTTGATATTCTCCTAGTCAATAAGTGACAGTGTTTGGTCAGTGTCACATAGCTAATAATGGCACAGCAGAGGATATGAGACTCTGCTGATGGAAGGAGTGTTTTGTCTGCTATTACTGATTTTAAGAGGAAGAAAAGGAGAAGGTTGCACATTAGACCCACTGACCCGAAGTGGTGAAGGACGGGCGAGTGTAATAGTCTTGGAGGAACTGCATGATGACCAGATGTATTTCAAATGTGTTTGCATGTCTTTCCTGCGTTTTGATGACATGTTGCATCATATTCTACCTTTTGTTCATCATTTGAACAACTCATCTCTATGAAATTCACCATTTTTGATACACGGCTGCAGCGTAGTTAAAAAAAAATGCGGCACATGCGGGGAGATCAAATCTGACGTTATTTTCGCCAGGCAGCTCTCGCACCCAGAGCAGACATGTCACATATGTTATCTTGTTGGTAGATCTGGCCGTGCATATTAGAGTCTTCTCTATTCACCCACACAATCTTAGACTTTACCCATTTATTGGAATAATATATCACTAACTGAAATGGATATTGTACAAAATGTCTTTAAAATCAAGAAATTAGATGCTCTTTGGTGTTAATTTCTGATATTGCTGTTTAATAACAATAATAATAATAATTCTTCATATTTATATAGTGCTTTTCTTTCTACTACATAGTGAGCATACATTTACTGTTTACCTCTCATTCTTGTTAGTTTTGTTGGTTTTATGTGAACATCCCTTAATTTTGTGGTTAACAGAAAATGTTGTGCAGAGGAGGTGGACAAAATTTTGGTCAATTAGCAATGAAGTACACTGAATGCTGAACGGCTGAAGCTACTTTAGTGTCAAACCCAACTACTGTATCTTGATCATTAGAAAATAACAGGTTAAATAACAAAACACCTAGAAACACAGCATGAAAATCATGATAAAATCCATGGTAAAAAAACTAAATTATCTCCATGTTACATTCATAAATGCTTGCCACAAGCCTAGTTTTGAAACTTTTAGTGTCAAGCCTTCCCATCATTTTGTCTCATTACTAATTGTTATTACTAGGATATAATTAAGAGAGCAAATTCCACAGAAAAAGTGGTTTAATAGAAATATTATATTAAAGAAATAGTTGGAAAAATATTACAAGTTCCAAATTTCTTAAGACTGTAAATCAGTTCAAGGTAAAATGACTGGTTGGAACAAAAACCTACAGTCCTAATCTCTTTAAAATAAAAGTGCCACATTGATTCTTTAGAGTGATGCTATAGGGGAACCATTTTTTGTTCCCAGAAAAAAATCCACATGATGGTTCTAGAGAAAACCTTTATTTATTTATATTTCTAACAAGATCTATAAATATTTATGAATAGATGATAAGAAATCTGTGAAATACCAATGAATTCCTGATTTTCAAAAGGACTCTTGCTGCATAGAATAACTCAGACTAAGTTCAGGTTTTCCTGATCTGTTAGTATCCTGCAAGTTAGCCTACTATACTTTAAAGATTTCTGTTTTACCTGCTTCTTAGGAACCTTTTCAAAGCCCAAAGCACCAATTTCAAATGCAGAGAAACGTTTCCCAGAATGAAAGAGTTCTTTGTCAAGCAGCCGACTGTACTGTGGGGATCACAGAAACAGTGTTATAGTCGAGAGTAGAGGTCCTCAGGACTGAACTTGGAAACCATGGTTCTAGGACAGCAGTGCTAACTGGTGTGCTGCCATACCACCTGGGTTTCAATTTCTCGACAGATTAATATGTAATATGTCCACCATGAATGCGGCCACTATGTTAAAAATGTTACCTAAAAACTCTGCAAAAGCCTAAGATATGTGTAATCTGATCAATTTATCAGCCCCTGTATGGCCATTCAGACTCCAGATCTCCATCCTCATTCACATACAGCATACAGCCATGCAGGTAAAATGCATGCCATGGTTTGGTTAAATGTTCATTTGTTGCTTTCCTTGAAAGTTTTCAACTTGAACTTATGACAGTCTGACAGAACAATCATATATGAGTCACTTTAGGAAGATCTGAGCATCCAGGATTGTTTCTCCTAAGGATGAATGGTGGACAGGACATTTCTATCTAGTCTTATTGTTAGTAAATATTTTTACAGTTTTAACAACTGGAATACTACATAGCCTGGTAGATTTTTTCATTTATTGTACACTCCAGGCTAATGCACTGCTTCTGCTCATCAATTCAAATGTTTTTTTCTTTTTAAATCAAATCACATTCCAGTAAGCTTTAGGATATGAAGAAGTGTTTATTACTGAGAAACAAAGTCCAAATTATTGTACTGCTCAAGAAAGAAATAATGTAGTAAATTCTAAATGCATTTTAGTGCAATGTATACAAAAGGCAAAATGCACCAGTAAAAGGATTAGCTTCTTATAATTGGCAGATAGAACACAGTGCTGGGAGTAATGGGTTCCTATTATTCCAATTGTCTGCCAGTTAATTTGGCTTCCTTGATCATTTCCTCTCCTCCTGCTGGCAGCTGCTTTTAGAAACCTCTGTACCTTTACAATGGCTGCATTTTAAATTAGACAGGCCAATTAATTGTATGCTTTTAAATGGACAATACAGTCATATTTTTTCCCCTAGCACAAATTTGTTTTTCTAATCTATGTGACTGCATTTGCACTTCATAAACTGTCTTAATAGGATTAATTATGGTGTATTCAATTTATCTGCAAAACTTTTTTCTGCACACTCTTTCCATCTGTGATGTATTAAGTTGTGTTTTCTGTTCTCATCAACAATCTTGGATGTTTTTCTCAAGTATGCAACTTAATATTATACAGCCTGCTAAAATGAAAATTCAAAAACTTAGCACCGTCATCAAACAGGAGAAGGCAACATGATGGCACAGGGAGGAGTGCGGCTGCCTAACAGTTCCAAGGACACAGGCTCAATTCCTGTCTCTGTGGAGTTCTCCTGCTTTTCTTTTTGTTTGTCTTTGGAGTATTCCATGTTTTTCTCACATAGGTAAAGAGCATGTGCTGATGTTATCACCGGCACTGACACGCCTTTATCTTAAAGTGCGTATGTGTTGGAATGTGTGCCCTGAGGTGGTCCAGCGTCCCATTTATGGACAGGTGAACTCATAGACTTTGTCTCCCAGAATCAGTTTAATCAGGCAGCATATGCTGTGTATGTCTGTCTTTTCAGGTTTTTTCTACCCTCTTATTTGTATCCGGTTCTGCCATTCGATAATATCGAGTTTCTTTTACAATTGCATATCATGATTATTGAACAATGATGTTGCATTGTAGTAAAAAATAAAAATCAATTCAACTGTCACATATTTCTCCCTGTTGTCATTAGCTGATAGACACTTGTACTTCTTATGGATTAACAGATATATATTTCAGGGTCCACTGGTGGGGGGGTATCTCAGACCCCCAAACACAACTGCATAGACAATAGTCCTGGGTTCAGATAGACTGGACCTTTGAGCGAGCTTCTTTCTTCACAATACACTGTACTTTTAGTTTCCAGTCCTTCTCTAATCTTCCTCCTACCATCTTCCTCCTATCCTCCTCCAGCCATCCCATGACTAGCTTTGTCCTCCTTCTCTTCTGACTCCAGCCCTCTGGGTGAGGCCTAAGCGGGACCCCAGAGTATTTTCCATACATCAGCACAGCAGCCAAGAAGTACTTCAGGGTCAGGAAGAATGTCCAGAAACTTCTCACAGCAGCTGCAACAGTGGACCCCAAAAAGACTTCCCTCTAGAACCACAACTCTCATGAAGCCCTGCAGATGTCCAAACGGGAGCAATGCCTAAGGGATGCTGTCACCCAGTGTACTGGTGGAACACAAAGCCCCAAAAGGCAGTCTCCCTCACTCCTTCCATAATAGTGGCTTCCTCACCAGGGGCCTCATGTATAACGCCGTGCGTAGAACTCACACTATAACATGGCGTAAGCACAAAAGCGGGAATGTGCGTATACACGGAAAAATCCAGATGCAGGAATCTGTACGCACGCAAACTTTCACGTTCTTCCACCACATAAATCCCGATCAGCGTGAAAAGTAACATACGTACACGCGCCTTCTGTCCCGCCTCAACTCCTCCCAGAATTACGCCTCTTTGAATATGCAAATCAATATAAATAGCCTTCTGTGAAAAGACAATGGGGAAAGCACGGGGGGAAATATTAGAATTTCAGTGAATACCAAGTGGAGGCAAAGGAAAAACGTACTATTTGTTGGTTTAAACAGTGGTATAATCAACAAAAGGAAGTTGATCGAGTGACAGAGTGTCAGAGAAACTCGAAGCCTCAAATTCACAAAGTCGCACAGTGCCCGAAATAAAAAAGAAATCACATATCAAAGTCGCCGTGAAAAGCAAGTCGTAGCCCACCGTCTTAGTATCATATGAAAGCTTATTAGGGAACAGACAAAAAAAATAGGCACACAGTGGGAAAAAAAGCACGAAATGTCAACTTTAATCTCGAAATTTCCATTTTAATCACGTAGTTTATTTTGACATTAAAGTAGAACATCATAAACTTCATCTTAAAATCGTTTATTTTACTAGTTTCTCAAGTAGCACGTTAAATGCTTTGTTCTGTATTTGATCTTCTATGTGCTCTATGTGTGTGAATCACTACATGCTTCCGTTCTTTCTCTTTCTCCGACAGGACACAGAATCCATTGTATTCGTGATATTACAGCTCTCTGAATAATTAAAATACTGAGATGTATACGTGATATCATTTTCATGATGATAGGAATGAAAGCATGTTATTAAACATGGGAACACAGTGGCGCAGTGATTGTTCATATCCCACGCAAGAGGCTTGCTGCGCCAAGTGCGACCTTCGATGAAATAATTTACTGTATCACAGCAGTACTGTCTCTTTCAAACGTACTAATCTCCAATTCCTGTCCTTCCTTTTCTTTCTCCAAATACCCAATCGCCACACAATCAGCTCTGTAATAGAAGTTAAGCCATCTGTAAGCTTAGAACGCCGATTCTTCAAAACTTTTAAGGAACATTGAAATATCTTGTTTAATTATTCTATCCGTCTATCCTTCCAGTGTCGCGTCAGCGCAAGAATACAACACAATGCAGGAACAATCCCTGAACTAGCTAGCGCTGCGGCACCGTGTCTTCACATGTTTAATTATTAACAATACAGATTATTTAAATGAAGTTAAAGTTTTATCTGTATACTATAAGCAATATATTTTGCTGCATTTCATCTTAAAAATGATATTGTCATCATACGCGCTTTATAAAGTGGCGCAGGTTGTGCAATATTAGGCCTATAACTGTAGTGTCAGTTTACGGTGAGGTCATTGTACTTATAAGTACAAACAGTTCTACAAGGATCACTTGATGGACTGATTGGGTGCGTTTATAGTTCTTGGGATGAAACTGTTTCTGAAACGCGAGGTCCGTACAGGAAAGGCTTTTGACACTTTTTGCCGTGGTTGAGGTAGTGTGTACTTGAAACTGTATACCGATAATTCTCTTTCTGATCAATTGCTGCTGTGATTCACACTCAGATACAGTGATATAAATACTCCGAGTGGTGCAGTGAGAGTAATATGGAAAAAGATGATCCACAGTGGCAACCCTTAACGGGAGCAGCTGAAAGAAGAAGAAGATGCAGTGAGAGTAACAACGCTAAAGCAGTTATGGTATTTGGAATACTATGGCTATTACCTGGACCATTATATTGCTACAGGTTAATTACAATCAGATGCGTTACACTAATAAACAATATGCAGTTAGTCTCAGTGTATTTATAAAGCCGCGTCAGGAATGTGGATCTAAGAAAGAAAGGGCGATCACACAGGAACAGTAGCACTGCTTTGACGCTGGGTGCCGCCAGTCTGCAAAACCGAGCGGAGAAATTGCGTACGCCAAGGTATGAGTTACCGTGGAAATGTGCGTGGCTTTACGCCAAGTTTAGGTTTTATACATCGCGATTTGAGCATGGAAAGGTTCGTACGCAACATTTCTGTGCGTACGCACCGTTTATACATGAGGCCCCAGGACAGTTAACATCAACCATTTTGGCTGGGAGGACCCTCCATCCACATAATCCATCCATTACGAGGGCCTTATGGCCAGGTAAGGGAACCATCCTTCCCAGTGGAATAAAAACGTTTTTAACCTTATTATAGCACATCATATGAAAAGCAACTACTGTGACTGACTTGTCTACCTGTCCACATGAAATAACTTGGCTCCCAGTACAGTGGTTCTGTAGAAATTTCTCACAGTTATTCTTCAAGGAAATGTGTCAGGAAAGTTTCATTTTTATTGAGATATCTCAAAAATTGCCTGCAGTACAAATTTTTGCAATTTTAAAATCTTTTGAAAAGCATTGGTGAAGTCACAAATTAGTCCATCTTTAAAAAAGAAACATTCTCAACAACATCCATTATGAATTCGTTTACTGTTTGAAATGTACCTTGAGAAGAGGTCACATCAACCTGAACATTTTGTACACTTTTGTCTTTAACTCGTCCAACAGCCACTACTGATGGCCAAATGAATCCCCACTTTAAGTCAGTCAAACCCCGGGGATAGCCACTGATACACCAGCTCTCTTCTCTTTCCACTTGAAATGCATTAACTGTTAATAACAAATTGACTTAGCATTCTGTTTTGTACAAATTTAAACTTTTTTAGTACATTGCAAAGGGTGTACTTAATAATCATGTTTACTTTATGTGACAAAACATTAAACATAGTTGTTAACAGTATGTACTTGCCTAACTATATATAAAAACTTCTACAGGATGCACTTTCTTCAATGAAATATGTGAATATATTTTTTTCTAAATGATTAAAATGGTAGAAAAATGCACTGCCATCCCTAAAGGCACAATGTAATACTCCTACTTTCATTGATAGCAAAAGGAGATGAATGATGCTGTAAATGTCAAGCAAGTAAACATTGTTTTACGCTTAACATCATTTATGATTTGCAAATAACAATTCTAAAAGTGCAGACTACAAATAACGTTATATCAAGAAAGTGCAAATGGTGTCTTGCAACTGCTATGTGGAGGAGTTTAATAAAAAAAAAAGATTAAAGGGGACAAACATGATTGTCTATCTAAAATATATTCCAGCCTATGTGATCGTGAACAGGGTTGTGAAACTCAAGTAAACTTTGCATATCTCCTTTCTAATGTTTGCCCGTTAGTAAAAAAAAACGAGGCACCGTTGTAAAAATGAATTGACAACTACCACACTTTCTTCCAAAACATCCAATTTGTGTTTTTGTCATTGTTGTGTCTAAGGTAGGAGGAAGGAATGAGATTTTTTTCTGAGGCAGGAAGGATAATATCAGTGGTTGGAGGTCTGAGGTTAGATGATGGATGCCGTTTTGATAGAGACATGAGGGAGGATAGGGGAGCAGCGAAATGTGGTATTGGAAGAGCTAGGAGGCAAGATGGAGATTTGCCAGAGGAAGATTCAAAAATGGACAATACAAAAATGGAGCCCCATGTGTTACTATCTGTTGAGCAACAGGCACTGCAGGATTGTTTCAGTTGTGAAGAAGATGACCAACTAAGCACCACAGTGGCGTGATCCTGAAGGAGGATCCATTAAAGGAGAGCTATAATGACTATCTGAACTAAACATGTGTAAATTTCCTGATTTTAAATATTTCTTTCAGCATCAGAGAAATTAATATAGTTTTAAGGGATGTTCTACAAAGCAGTCAAAAAGCAGGCAGGAGTCTAATGGAGCCTAAAACCCTTAACCTAAATTTAGTCAAATTTCTTAGTCAAAGTCAAACCAAATTAAAACCTACAATTACCTTTTTAATGAAATTCTAATTGGTCTCTGATTTTGTTTTAGCAAAGTTCAGATGTAAGTGAATGCGCGCTGCCATCTTTTACAGGTTCACAAACCACTTGTCTAGCAATGGAGTTATCGTGGAAAACAATACAGTGGCACCCATGAAAAAGAGAAACACCAAACTACGTAAACGCAAGCACTATGACGTGACAAAATTAACAATGAAGAAAAGACTAACCACACAAATAACAATATTTTAAAAATGTATTCCTGACAGCAAAGCATAAAGATTTTAAAAATGTTGCCAAATTTTGACGCTGACATTGCATTGTCAGGGTTTAAGTGATAACATGTTATTTTCTTTGTTATTTTGACCGTTTTTGGCTACTCATGGGTGTCTCCAGTAAGATGCTACATGTTGCTGAGTATCTGTGTCACATTCAGCATGACATGTGATGACATGAGGCTAGTTATTTAAGTCAGTTGGTGTCTGAACTTTCTAAAAATAAAGGATTTAGCAATGAATTCTGTTCTTGAGCAATATGAAAGAAGAAGAAGGACATTTTAAGGCTTTGACCAGTGTTAGTGTTGTCCTTGAAGTAGAAACTCTGATCTAATATTTCAGCATGTGTCTCTCTGACCACTGGTTGAACATGTCCTTACTTGTGCCATTAAGCTAAATATCTTTGATTCATTCCCATTATTAAATGTATTATTTAGACTGAATCAGACACGCTATTGTAATGTCTGGAGGCAGCTGCATACAAAACAACAAGAAAAGAGACTGCATTCTCAAGGCACTCTTTCTCTGAAATGCCACCTCCTTAATATAAATATACTTAAATGTAAAAATAAATGAATAGTATATAAAAAGAAGCTTATTTTATATAATCATAACTAATTAAAGTTTTCAGGTCACTGTACCATAACTATTATTGTCAAGCATATTTACAGACAGAATTGTGTCAAAAAGCATGGAAAAGTGCACATTACGCCAACTTGAGGAGTTTATTATCATCATTGTCCCCATAATGCACACATTGTGAATGCATGTGCATGTTTAAATATATTAAAAACATTTTTTAATAGCGTCCTCTCTTCTCTCACTGTTTGTGACACTTCAAGTCCCCCGTCAGCTCCTGGGAGAGTGGAAATCTTTGCGAATGAGTGCAATCAGCGCCATCAAAGCAGGACTCTGTTTGTAAATTGCCCTGTTCAACTACTTACTGTCCCTTAAGGTGAGTTTGGGTCACTAAAACCCCACAACATTCAAGGTTGCTTTTGTGATTAATTATTTTAACAAGTAAATCACAGGCATGTAGTGCAAGGTTGTCAGGCAAAAATTTGGACGATCACATAGTAAATGTAATTTCTATACAACAGCGGTCGTGTAGCACCTTTCACAAGGGATCTACTATTTACCTGTTGTGTTATAGCTCCTTTAAAATGTAGTTTACCTGAAACCACTCCAGTAGTGCTCAATGTATCTTTACTTCTTAAATATTAATGTTTTACTGTTTAATAACTTATAGACTACATTTTATGTTTTTCCCTTGCACTCAGTGAGCGAAGCCACTGGGTAATCAACTAGTTTATTATATTATTATTGTGAACAAAAGTATCTGAAAAAGGTCATGTCTAAAATAAACATAATTATTGAGAAAAAGTATGAGTTTAGCCCTATGTATACTGTAGGAATGCTGATGTGGCGAGCAATAAGAAAATAAGAACAAAACAAATTTTACAAATGAGAGGAGATCATTCAGCCAATCAGGCTCGTTTCTTTAGCTAAAAGCTAAGCTGTCTAAATACCTCCTCCAGACATTTCTTAAAGGTTTTCAAGTTTTCTTCTTCAACCTCATGTCTTGGTAATTTGTTCCAAATTCCCACAATTCTTTGCATAAAGAAATGCTTCCTGGCTTCAGTCTTAAATGCAGTTCCCCTTAATTTCCATTGATTTCCTCTAGTATGTGATTCACTGTTAAGGTGAAAGAAGTCTGTTGTATTGACTTTATCAATGCCTTTGAGAACTGTGAAGACCTGGAGATCCCCATGCAGTCTCCTCTGCTTGAGAATAAACAGGTTTAATTCTCTGCGTCTGTCAGAGTTTATCATGTCCTTAAGTCCTTGGATGCACTTGGCTGCTCTCCTCTGCACAACTTCAAGTGCTGCTATGTCTTTCTTGTAGTGTGGTGACAAGACCATGTTTCAATAAAGAAATAAGTGACCCAGTGTAACACTGTTTTATCTTAATCTGACAAAATGTTCATTCATTCATTCATTCATTCATTCATTCATTCATTCTTTCTTTCTTTCTTTCTTTCTCTCATTTATTGATTAACCCATTATGCTATTTCAGATATGCAGGAAGACAGTGTCTTTGCCAACAAGAGTGAACACAAGGCAGGGATCAACTCTGAACAGAGTGGTTTGGGCATTTAGTTTGGAAGTTCCCCTGGTGAATTCTCAAAAGAAAGGTAAAAGACACAGCTCTCTGGAAGAAGAGTGAAGGCTAGGCCCAGGACACTCTAACTTCGGAACATCCGTGAATTCCTTAGGAAGTGTTGGAAGAAGTTGTTGAGGATAGAGTAACCCAGCTAAACATCATTCTTCTATGTGCCCCATCAGGATAAATGGAATGAAGAATGATGATAATGATGAGAATATTGAAATACCCCGCAAGTGATGTGTTATAAGGTGGTAGTGTAATCATCTACAAATGGGCTTTTGTAATAGTTTAAACCTCAGTCTTTGGTTTGGAAAGTCATGAAGTGGTGTATTCAGCTTAATGCAAGAACTTCTAAGTAATTAAGTCTGAATCAAGTGGGGCTTTTCCTGAATGAATTGAGATCCACCACCATCTAATTTGCCAAAGCGATGGGACATTTAGGAGTCAATGTGGGCTGTCAACCCAATACTGAACTTATGTTACCTGACTGAGAACACGTACCATCAAATTCTGGCTGGCCTCAGGGTAAATGGAGAACTAGCTTACTATTACGTAGATAACTAATAGAAATACTACATTCTATTAGGAACTCAGTTATCAAAGAGCAGGGATATTGCTGTTAAGATGTTAAGGCAAATGATGGGAAATTTAGAATGCAGCATTTCCTACATGGTCCCAACCTGCCATGTAGGAGGTCACTTTGTGTGAACATACTAGTTTGGTACTTGGTATTAATCCATGAGGGGAAATTGTCTTTCCGCGTGACCTTTGGAGATCAGAGCACAGATTTACTCATCATTTTAGCATGACTAATGGTTTACTGTTGGGTGTTCTGGACAACTTGTGACTAGGTGCTTAGCTGACAATGGAAATTTATATGCTGTTAACATAACAAAGCATTCTCAAACTTTCTTAATCCAATTCAGGCTCAACGTGTCCTCAAGCCTGTCTCAGTAACATTGGACACAAGGCAGGAGCCAATATTGGACAGAGCACCAGGCTATTACATGGCCCACACAATCAAATAGTGCCAATTTAGAATTCAGAATCTAAGCCACATGTCTTTAGAGTTGTGTACACACAGTAGAATATGTACACTATGCAGACAACAACTTGGCACAGGGTTCAAATTAAGGATGCTGGATCTGTGAAGCAGCAACACACAAATACCACCCATTGGTATACTGTTCTCCTCATAAATATTTAAAGAGTTCAAAAGATTAAACATATACATTTCAAGGTAACTATTTAGTGAAGTAAGTAGAGGCTACAGAGAAAACCACAAAAACCCATGCAAATTATAAATGGAAAAATGGAAGAAGACAAGGAGAAAAAAGTGCATGGGTGTGAAAAGAACATAATAACTCCTCACAGATAGTTACCAGTATGGGGATAATATTGTGTTTTCTCAGAAGGCAGCAACACAAATCTATTGTTCCAATGTGCTACCCCATAAAACTCACTCACTAGCCATCTCACCTCCATTTACTTAAGACATTCACTGTGGTAATGTGCCAAGATGGATAGAGCAGACCAGCAACAGTCTATAGGTGTTTACAGAAAGATACAATGCCTTTAGTGTGTTCTGAGTCTGTCTATGAGTCTTCTGCTAGTGGACTATGACTGGTACACACCCTGCATGTATGTTCCTGGGGTCTTCCTTATTATTTACCCAAATCATCTCAACTGGCTTGTCTCAATCCAGAAAAATAGTGGTTCTCCTTCAAGGCAGGTCAGGTCAGGTTGGGGAACATGCAATGATACAGCACGTTCCCACACCCAACACAGGACGAAACAGCTCAGGATCCCAGTTGGCAACCTCCCAGGCAGACACACAGTCCAGTCCCACCCCCCGGAAATGACCATCTATCGCAGCCAGGTGATACATAGGCATCTCCTTGGCCTGGTCCAGCCAATTGGGTCCTCAACAATGAGGATCCTGTGAGCCAGATCACCCTCAGGGAATCGCGCCACATGGCCGTAGTGCCATAACTGATGCTCCATCACAATGCAGGTAATGTGCCTCATTTGGGACTCCATCAGCAACCGCTCATTCAAAACAAAGTCAAACCAGCAGTACCCAAGGATTCTCCAAAGAGACACAGTACTGAAGGAATCCAGTCTTCGACTCAGGTTACTGGATAGCGTCCATGTCAACGCAAACATATAGCAAGACAGGAAGCACCAGGACTCTAAACACTTGGACCTTTGTCCTTTTGCAAAGATACTGGGAGCACCACACACCCCTTTCCAGTGACCCCATATCCCCCATGTTCTCCTAATCCGTCTACTGACTTCATACGAAGAGTCACCAGAGACATGAATGTCACTGCCAAAGTAAAGTAAACCTCTTGACGTGGTCGACACTCACTCCTCAGACACACACAGTGCTGATGGGTGTGCCTAAGAGGTCATTAAAGGCCTGGATCTTGTTTTTTTATCCAGGACACTCGCTCACTCACTGAGGATAACCTTATTTTACAAGTATAGTCCAATCTGAAGGTGTTGTAAATGAAGGTTCTTCCACTTTATTGTGTAGAAAAGCCAAACAATGGTGTTGTGTTGTATTGTTGGTCAGACTTGCAAGAATTTTACTGTTGTCTTTACATATGACAATAAACTTGAACTTAAGTTATCAATTTTCTTAATACTTCTGCAATTCTGTACATAAAATGAAATTGACTCAAAAAATCAATTGACAGTTCTGTACATGAAAAGAAAATGACTCCGAAAATCAATTGACAATCAGACTTCAAACTGAGAATTATCACAAAGTTCAATACAAACAATGAAATGTTAATTAAACAGACTCAGTTTATTTAATATTCCAGAATACATACCTAATGTTAATGAAAAGTCATTTTCATGTTTCTGGCTATAATCACTCAAACCTTGATGCAAAAAATTGTTTTACAAGATATTGGGACAACTCTTTAGTAAGCATAAACTAACAACATGAGCAGCTAGCATACTTTAAAAGTAAAAGTAGTACTAGGGTATTATACTGTGTTAGCCGTTATGGATGTGGCAAGAAGTTAAGCAAAATGACACCTTTTATTGGCTAGCTAGAAAGATTACAATATGCAAGCTTACGAGGCAGCTCAGGCCCCTTCTTCATGCAAGATTGAAGAAGGGGCCTGAGTTGCCTCAAAGCTTGCATATTGAAATCTTTCTAGCTAGCCAATAAAAGGCGTCATTTTTCATAACTTCTTAAAAGTAAAAGGATATTTAAAGTGCTCTTACTACTTTTTGGTAACCATTTTAGTTTTCGAGAGATGGAGCCCATCCTAATAATATGCTGCTCACGATGCTATTCCACCACAGAGTGCACATATATGCTCAATTCACTGAACTCAGGACAATTTCCATTTTTTCTCAAGCCTCATCATTGATCTCTGTATCCACCTTTTGAGAGGATATCTGTGCCAACATAAGGAGGACATGCAAACTACACAGAAGGCACAGCAGCCAGGAATTCACCTAGAATTTATGCTCTGTAAGGTGGCAATGCTACCCACTGCACAATCATGTAGCTCAGGGGTAGGCAACGTCGGTCCTGGAGTGCCACAGTATGTGCAGGTTTTTGTTCCAACCCAGTTCCTTAACGAGAACTCAATTATTGCTGATGAAGCACATATTGCTTAAGTGACATTTTAATGCTTCATTTTAATGGTCTCGCTTGTTAAGGTTCTCCAACCTTAATTGCTTATTTCAATCTTAAACTGCTGCATTCAGTGTTTTAATTGCTCCTTATTAGCAATAAGATGTAAAACAGGGGTAGGCAATGTTGGTCCTGGTGAGCCGCAGTGGCTACAGGTTTTCATTCAACCCAATTGCTTAATTAGAAACCAATCATTGCCAATCTCAGACCTTATTTAATTTTATGGCTTGTTAGTCTGTGCAATGTAAGGCTTTTATATCGTAGATTTTTTTCCTTTCCAAGGATATCATCCAAATGATTTGAAGCCTAAAAACAGATCATTTTCAGTCTGTCACATTTTTCTATTAAGTGTTTTATTAAATCAAACCGTGCATGATGAACACACACAGATGTAATTGGAAAAAGCTAGCTGGAGAACTGCTGGCTGCTTTGTCTTTTACATCTTATTGCTAATAAGGAGCAATTAAAACACTGAATGCAGCAGTTTAAGATTGAAATAAGCAATTAAGGTTGGAGAACCTTAACAAGCGAGACCACTAAAATGAAGCATTAAAATGTCACTTAAGCAATATGTGCTTCATCAGCAATAATTGAGTTCTCGTTAAGGAACTGGGTTGGAACAAAAACCTGCACATACTGCGGCTCTCCAGGACCGACGTTGCCTACCCCTGATGTAGCTCATCTTGAACCAGTAAAACTGCCCTGGATCACTGACAGCAGCAACCAATCTCAGCAGCATCAGTCGGAAGGTGAGACGCAACAAGCAATATGATCAAAGTTATACTTGGGAATCATTTCAATACATATGCTGCAGTATACACATATATAAAGACCTAAACAGGATTTGGTGAAGCCTTTGGTGGGCTCCTGAAAATGTAAGAAATTCAAGAGCATTTTTTAAGGGTTGTTTACCTTTATCATCCCCCTAAATGAAATTCACAGTGGTAAAATGTGAAAAACTGGATTTTTTTTGCAAATGTAAAAATAAAACTATTTTATGTATAAAATACACACAACAGTTTTAATATATACTTTATGAGTATTCTGGTGATTTCTTTATGCAATTATTAGCATTAAATGTTTCATAAACACCAAATAATCTTAGTGATTGACTGTGTGGAACTCTGTAATTAACAGCAGGAGAACAGCTTTATAGCGGGGCTCTTCACAACATCACTTTTCAGTTACTAATTAACTGACCTTTAATGACGTGCTAAATCACCCTAACATCCAATATAAAAGATGCAGTTTAAAATGCATTTTTATATTAATTACAATGTTCTCAGTGGTTGGTTAATTTCTAATGTCATGTGTGTATTCGAACTGTAAATTAGGTACCCAGCATTGGACTGGTGCCTCACTCAGTTGCTTCATACCTTGACCCGATGCTGCTGGAATAGGCTTCAGCCTCTGCAGCTCTGAACTGGATTAAGCAGGTTTGATAATGGATGGACAGATGATGCATTATGTATGGAAAGACAGGCAAATAAGAATGAAAATAAATGTGTTTTATTTTATAAGCAGTTCATTTTGTTTCATATTTACTGACTTTAATATAATGTGCAACAAAATAATTAATAAATGGTGAAATGGTGACAGTTGTTATTTATTATTTCACATCATTTTCTTCTCACAAAGAGCTTTAGATTAGATACCACATATAATGCATCTATCAGTCACCTACTATTATGTAAGGCTTCTTTAGGTCTTTATAGCATAAATTATTAGTAAAGTGGTTGTTCATCTCTGTACAGTATTGCATATTAAGAGTATATGCTGGTAAAATTATTTGTGAAACATAAGAGCTTTATTTGGTCTTATTAAGCATTAATAAGAATTCCTCATTAATCCTTATAATAAAGAATTCATTTTTGAGATATATCTATAATCCCCCATCTAAACCACCAAAGCGAAGTTATTTTATTATGTCATATTATATAGAAGGGCGGCACGGTGGCGCAGTGGGTAGCGCTGCTGCCTCGCAGTTGGGTGATCTGGGGACCTGGGTTCGCTTCCCGGGTCCTCCCTGCGTGGAGTTTGCATGTTCTCCCCGTGTCTGCGTGGGTTTCCTCTGGGCGCTCCGGTTTCCTCCCACAGTCCAAAGACATGCAGGTTAGGTGGATTGGCGATTCTAAATTGGCCCTAGTGTGTGCTTGGTGTGTGGGTGTGTTTGTGTGTGTCCTGCGGTGGGTTGGCACCCTGCCCAGGATTGTTTCCTGCCTTGTGCCCTGTGTTGGCTGGGATTGGCTCCAGCAGACCCCCGTGACCCTGTGTTCGCATTCAGCGGGTTGGACAATGGATGGATGGATATTACATAGAAATAAATGATCATATTATTGGTGCTTTGTGTTTAAGATCAAAAGAAGTTTTTGATAATGTCTTGTTACATGACAGTACATGGCTGATAAGATGCATTTATGTAGTACCTAATCGAAATTGTTATTATGTCAACATAAAATTCTCAAATGCACAGAATCCAGTTCAGGGTCATGGGAGTCACAGCCTATCCCAGTAGTATTGAGGAAATAAATACAGCAAAGTAAAAATTAATATTCCATAATATTTCTTCATTTTCTTTAAATATCTAGCTGTATAGAGACTGAGTATGGAATTCTCAAATGTCTGCATTTTAAAATGCAGACCTTGAGTTTCCACTCAAAGCTAATTCCTTTGAAAACATTCGACAACTTGGTAATACAGAACATGTTACCATATGTTTCATGGTAATCTGTGGCCATTATCTGTGCAGAGGTCAACTATTTTGTATTAATTCACATACTTAAAAAAAACCCTTTATATTATACAAGATGAGGTTGCTTCCTGCACTGTACCAAGTCTTGCCAGATTAGGTTTCAGCCCAGGTGAAAAATAGCAGTATTAAATAGGAGGGAAGGATTGTACTCCATATATACTGTTTTTATTTAATATGAATATTTTGCCTTGTGAAAAGAACTGTAAAGTTGAAAATACTGACCCAGGCATCCATTTGATTAACCCAATTACTTCAGTACACTGAATCTGAATACCAAAGCCTATCTCACCAAATATTAACATGGCACCATTTTGCAGGAACCATTCTAGACATGCCAGTTAGCCTAACCAGCATTTCTTTGGTATTAAGGAGGACTCAGAGAAAGCCCACGATCATATGGAGCCATCCTGGTGCGGGATTCAGATCTGGAGCTGTGAGTCGGCAGCATTGACACCAGTGCCATTAGACTGGAAAAGTTCAAAACAGCGAATCTGTCTCTTTGGCATTACAGCACTTATAGAGCCCAAACCTCTCATTTCTTTCTTCCTTTCTGAGTGGTCTGTTGTGATTTTCTGTGATTGCATTCATGCAATAATGAAAATATAAACACAGTGTAAGATATGGTGCTATATTGCGCCCAACTCAACACCGATTTACATGGGAGGCACGGGTAAAATAAAATACTAATACTAAAAGAAAAAAAAAACTATTTATTTTCTTCAGTTGGAGGGCACGTCTTCCCCAAGCACGGTACTCCAAAACCCACAAATAAATAGTTTCTCTTCCTCCACCACTCCTCCCTGGCAACCTCGTCCTCTTCCTCCCAATTCTGGCCGCGGAATGGTGGTCACTGGCTCCCTTTATTGGGTACCCAGATGTGCTCCAGGTGCTCCAAAAGGGGCCAGCAGCTCCTGCTGCCCACACCCTAGCAGCACCTGCGGAACCCAGCAGAGCTGCACAGAACTCCAACCCCTATGAAGCCCTGGGGGAGTCTGAGGCACCACTGCAACCCAGGGAGGCTGCCATCTAGCGTCCAGGGGGAGATACTGGGTTTCCCACCTTTGTCCCCCTGGTATATGTGGTGAAGGGGCGTCCCAGCCAGGCATGGGCCCCGGCCATCCGTCACAACAGATAGCACCCAGATGAAATAACACTATTCCACTACTTTATTTTATTTTTAAATACCGGCCCAAAAGAAAATCAGTGTGCACAAACTAAGTATGTGGCATATTTGAACAATACAGTATGTTTACACTGTAAAATAGATCCCCAAACACAACACGGTCCGCAGTTAATATCCTCCATATCCTAATCCACATCTTCCTCAAATTGTCCTGCACATACTCACACTAACTTTTTTTTGGATGTTCTATAGTATATGTGGCATTCCTTCACTTATAGCATGATACATCTTCTTTACCGTGCTGTTCATTCTTGCCCTTAGCTTCTTCCCTTCTTTATATCACGGAGTCAATGGAGGCTTTGTTCACCTACGTAACACCTGGCTGCAGCAGATAGAGCGTCATTTCCAGAGGGTGGGACTGGACCGCGTGTCTGCCTGGGGGGTTGCAAACTGGGATCCCAAGTTGTTTCGTCATGTAGTGGGTGCGGCAACGCACTGTACCAGTGCATGCTCCCCAACTTAACTTGACTTTATATCGTGATATCTGTTTATCTGAATGACTTATATACCTCCTGTTTAGTCCTAACTACTCAGGTTTGAAATCCTATCTTTCACTCCCAGGCCATCAACAGTCTTTTGAGAGCCTGGTCATTTTCAATGTCCTCAATCCATCCATTACTACTGGCTTAATGAAAGTTGTAAAAAATTTTATTTCAGACTTTCTGGTTAGTTCTTGTGAATGGATGAGGGTTTTAAGAGCAAAGTAGCAAAGGTTACCTGAAGCAGTTCTGGCTTTAACATCTTTTATACCATTATTCAGAGTACAACAGCACTGTCTACTGTATACTGGTCTATTTAAATAGATTAAGTAATATTATAACTTAGCCTAATGTAATTTTACAGACTGTTCCATCACATTTTTCATTCAGAAGGGTCAAGTAGTCCAATGTCTGACTAATATCATACATATTATGAAATCTGTTTAAGGCTTAGTAGGATGACTGCTTTTTAGAACAAAGAAACAGATAATAAAGTCAGTATCACTAGATGACAATGCAATTATTTGATTCATAAAATCCTGTAATTACTACCTTTTTGGAAACAGAATGAAAGCAAATAATTTATATAATTACAAGTAATTACGCATGTTTAAATGTTTTAGAAATGGTTGCTGTTTGAGATAATCTGCAAGATTTGCATTTTTTCAGTGCACATTTGTTTTCCACTGCTTACAGGCTTCATCCATCCATTTTTCTGAACCCGCTTTTTCTATTAGAAGATAATAGAAAGAAGGACCTGATTCTGGTAGTATTAGCCATAGGACAGAACTTCATTCCCATTATGTAACAGAACACTCGCCTCCACTTGAACAGATGCTCAAACTGGGCCACTTTACATTTACCAATCAATATAAGTGCATATCTTTGGACTATGGTTGGAATAACTACACAAACACGGAGAAAACATACAAACCCCACTCAGAGTCAACTAAATGGTTTTGCAGCATTGCCAACTGTGCGACCAAGCTGATTTACTACTCATCCCCTCATTTATATCCATAACGTAGTAATTTGGGTCTATGTCACAGGAACATGGATCTTATCCCGATGGCAATAGATCCATTTGAAGAACCAGTTCTGGATGGAATGGCAGTCCATTACAGGTTAATTTTATACACATGCCTGTACTCAAAGCAGGTCAGTTTAGTGGTCAACCTAAAATGCACATAATTGAGATATAACAGGAAAAAATCCATGCAGACCCAAGGAGTTATGCACGTTCCACACGGACAGTGAGCACTGAGACTGTGATTGGAGGAAAAACGAAGCAGCAATGGTAACTGGTGTCACACCATGTATCACTCTAACTTAGAGTGTCTCTCGAGGCAAAAAAAGCTTTTTCTTGTTAAGCTCTGCAGCATTATCCGTTTTAGAATAAGTGCTCTCCTATGAACATTTTACATTAATAAAATTAGACTATACATAGCTGAGGTGTTACAAACCTTTGGAAATCAATGTCCAGTGTCCCCCAACTTCCCAAAAATGTGTGTTTAGCTGATTGACGTGTATGGGATTGTGGTTATCTACATGATGTCTCTTTTGATGGACTGGTGCCCCATCTAGGCTCTGCTTGCACAGGTCCACCTTGACCCTGAATTAGATAGAATGAGTTATACAATGTATGAATAGTTATGAATAGTTGAGCAACATTATTTTGTGTTTTAAGTTTGTAATTAATTTAGACCACTTTGCTGAGGCCTGTTTTCACTTTGACATTAAAGAGTTCAAAAAAAGCCAAACTAAATCCACTGTGATGATAGCCATAAAAACTTCCAATGGAGTAAATACTTTTTATAGGAACTTTATGTATTTATTTATTTTTATTAAGCTCTCTTCTCTTTGCTTAATTTAACTTTATTTTACTCCAAAAGGGGAGATGATGTTACACCTGTCTCTATGGACCAAAATGGTAGATGCCAATAATAAGGAGAAGATAATGAGCATGTTTATTTTACGGCCGACTTTCTCACTTGAAGATGGTAATTCCTGAAATGAAAGCTTGCTTTACAATAAACTACAAGGTGTTATCTTTCTTACATCTTAAAACTGTAAGCTGCTCAGTAATATTTTAATCAATTCAAGTTCTGTCTTGTTGTAGTCTATAACAGAATAATGGACCTCAAGAGTTGGTGCTGGAGCTAGAAAATCCATGTATTACCAAGAGATTTACTGATGATGTCACATCTGACACACTTAAAGGGTGACTTTTTTAAAAAATCATTTCCCTTTCTTGTTCTCTAGAGAAATATCTACAGACTGTGAAACAGGCTTCAGTTTAATGTTGCCATATCTACATGTTCAAATTTGCCAACCATGGCCTGCAGCCATGATTCCATCAGGATGCTGCTGTCACACTGTCATTTCCCGATGAGCTTGAGGGAACCCCAACTGCACTTACCTAATTTTGCATCTGTGTACCTTTGAGGTTCTCCATCTACTGCGCAACTTATGTATCTCCTGAGAAAATTCTTGGTAAAAGAATGATTGACGACATGTACTTACAAAGTCAAGATGAGGTTTATTTGTTATAATAGCAATTGTACAGAAGAACAGAGTGTAATCAGAAAAAAGAGCACAATGTCAGCCACACTGCTCACTCCTAATTTATAACCCACTAAGGCGATGATTGTAAAGTGTACAATGTATAAAGAACTAAAGCACACAATATTCATCCATTCATGAATTCATTTTCTAAATGCATATCAAAAGATGCAGTCAGGGGGATCACAACCTATCCTGGCCAAGCAGAAATCAACCCATAATAAAGAGGCAGGGCATGGTCATATCTTCATTATCATGTTTATAATAAGACACTTTTTTTTGGAATTGGCTTTTTATTTTTAAAAAGTAACATTAATATACAAATCAGATGGTAATATATTGTAAATAGCAGTTAATATCTATAATAAAAAGAAAAGGTAACATGATAAAAATCAAACCCCAAATAGCACCCACCCTTTCATCTCAGTCATAACCTGAATGGAGCATCCTAACAGACATAAAAATAGAAAGAGAGATATCTCATTACCAGTGCTTGAATAAGGATCATGCTCACTGGTATCCATTACTGGCACGTCTATATTTTCTACTTCGGAGTACTGTGACCTGATTTTTGTATACCAGCAGTATTGGTATCCTGCTCAATGAGACAGGCTGAAAAGTCTCTCTCTCTGTAGGCTAGAGAAGTACCTTACAATAGTCCTCACTAAACTAAACTATTTCTCACTTCAGACTGCACCAAAACACATAGTGGTAGTGAGTAGCCTCAGTAAGCCAGTATAATTCCTAGGAGTGCAATTAGCAGAGAGACAGTTAGGAGCTAATTATGTTAACAGCAACATCAGGGTAGATGAATGACCTGACTGTTGGTCACAGAAGTAAAGCCTAGATTTCTGCACTAAGAATGATTGACTCATCAACAAAGACAATATGGCTGGGGTACAACGTATGCAGCAAAGTGACTTCAGTGGCAGCTCAGTGAGACCGTGGAATTAGGCTGTCTACTGAGCAGAGCAAGTGTTCGATTTCCATCAACATTCTTTATGGAAACAATGAAGGACCACAGAGATACAAAATCAGACATAAATACCACAGACATTCATCAGATGGCCTTGCACAATGAAATTCACTAAATAATTAAAGAAATACGTAGGATTGAACATGATATGACTTCTTAAAGCTTCCAAACAGTTTATATCAACAGCAAAACAACTGCATAATGACTGTGATTGCCACGACTAAACAATTTAGTTTTAATGTGAATTTCCCCTTGGGATTAATAAAGTATCTATCTATCTATCTATCTATCTATCTATCTATCTATCTATCTATCTATCTATCTATCTATCTATCTATCTATCTATCTATCTATCTATCTATCTATCTATCTATCTATCTATCTATCTATCTATCTATCTATCTATCAAATCAGTAGGCATGAGTATTTATTTACTGGTGCATCAAAGTTGTAGGCACTGTTTTTATTTGCACAATCGGATTTGTGTACCTTCAGTAAAGAAGTATGCTATAAACATTTGCAGTATCTGCTAGGATCTTTTGTTTATATCAGAAGTTCAAAATTGTACTGATTTACCTGCTGATGTGCATACCAATAAGGGGAGTCCTAGCACTTTTTCCCACTTCAAGCATTGTGCATTCCAACCACAGCAAATCAGCGCATCAAAAATTAATACCAAAGGCACAAGCAAGATGTCCTGCACAAAAGAGTCAGGGAGCTGTGTATTTTTTAATTAAATGTTCTCTATTATAGAAAAAAATATTTAAAATTCAATTTTGTGTGGGCCCAGATCAACTGAGCACTTCTCTATCACCAAACCAGTGTAGAGAACAGCCTCCTTCTTGTCACACTCTGCAACATATCTGATAGTAAACAAATTATGTAGCAATTGGCTCTGGTAGAATGTGAAATAATTTATTGTGATTTAATAAAATTATGTTGCCTGCTGCAGCTGTCACATGGTATCCAGTTAAGGGCTTCCCACAGATTTTCTTTTTCTTCCTTTTTTTCATATGTATTTTTGTCTAAAATAGTGAAAATTGTGATTTGGATGCTAAGTGATCTATTGAGAATTTGTGTGCTTTATAGAGGTGATCAAAGCTCAATTCCTGATAGTCACTGCAGAACTGCATTATCTACTTTGTGTTTGCCTAGAAGTATTATTTTATTTGTGTAAAGCCATATCATTTTCTTGTATTACTGCTACAACAGAAGTAATCCCTCACATTTTTTACACTATTACATCATCTGATTGCTGTCTTACTTACATTTACTGTTGAAATTGACACAATTTAAAATTATTAAATGAATATTCCAGTTCCTCCCACATGGATCAAGACTTGCTTCTCTACATGTTATTTTGTAATGCAAATTTAAAATATAAACTGTCAATAAAGAAAGTAATAATGTTTCAGATCAAAGAGCTACAAATAACCATCCACCAATTTATATTGAGCTCCTTAATCCATTTCAGGATCAAGAAGGAGAAATAAGTGTGAGGTGACTAAATCACTTCTAAATTTTTTTTTTTTTATAGAAAATAAATATAGTAATTTTCCCACATGACTTATATTGTACAATATAGTGTTATTCATTTATTTTATATTTAAAAGTGACTTAAAGTAGTACTCTACCCAAAAATAATATTTTTTTAGATTTTACTTACCCCATGTCATGTAGTGCTGGCTAAGGAAAATTTTAATCTCATGCTTTTATGGAGAAAGAACATAACAGAGTTTCTAATAGAATGGAACCCAATGGTGATCAACACTGGACAATAGTAAACAACTACAAAAATGTCCATGAAAAACAATCTCACGTTATTCATGTTGCATACTCCACACATCAACGTGCTTCCATTTTTGCTAAAATATTATTAAATAAATAAGACAAGAAAATGAAAGTAGCCCACAAACACAAAATGTTGCAATTTTGAATTCATGACCAGACTCTTAACCAAGGAATGTAGGGCAGGTCTTCAATTCAATAGCTTATTTTAGCAAAAAATACATGGGTTTTGCACATTATGAACATACTACTGGATGACTTCACATGTGGTTTATGCAACACCAGTAACGTGATTTTTTTTAATGAACGTTTTTGATACTGTTTACTGTTGTCCAGTGTTGGTCACCATTGGGTCTTATTCTATCAGAAATTTTATTATATCCGTTTTCCAGGAAAACATGAGGTAAAAATTTTTTCTCTGCCATCACTATAAACTACATGGAGTCAGTAGCATATAAAGATATGTATATATAAACTGAGCTCCTCAATTAATTTGGCCTTGGTCAGATTACTGTTAAAACAGGGCAGCAGCCTGATTATTGCCCTATCTCATTAATTAATGCTGATACTAAACTACTAGCAAAACCTTTGGCAAGCTGGCTTCAGTTAGTTATTCATAAACTAATCCACTATGATCAGACGACTTTTATTTGCTCTCACTGGACAGCAGACAACATCCAACATTTCCTGACTATTATGGATGTGGCTGCAACTTTGTCACAACTAATACTTTTAGATGTAGAAATAGCTTTTGACTTTATGCTTTTAAAATTTCTTTGGTACAGTATGAGCTCAATAGGCTTTGGGAAGGCTGCTTTAATATGGCCAAAATATTACAAAATATTTCCCATGCAGGGCTGTTTTCCTTACCAATTTTAATATCTCTTGATATTTCAGATTTTCAAGGGTGCCCTCTTTTTCCTTTACTCTTTATTATTTCATTTGAGCCCTTGCCATAGCTCTGCTTTCTCACAAACTTGCTCTCTCAGCAGAGCTTCCTCATGTTCTTACTCCTTTAAATCTTTTGGGAGCCGGTCAAGGTACAAAATCAATTAGTCAAAATCTTCCCTTCTTCTGCTTAATGCCCTCGTCAAACCCTCCAATGCTTGCTCACTTCCATCCTATTTTTATCAAATAAGAAAGACCAGCTGTTACATGCTCTGCTTTGATTCATGATAGATTGGAGGTTGAGGGCGGCCTTTGGAACAATGTTGGTAGACATTCGCTTTCTTTCCAAAATGGTGTTGACTGTTTCCTATCAATCCTCAGTCTTAGCTTACTACTGAATTAAATATTGCTCCCATGCCCATGAAATGAAAATTTGGAACTTTCAACTTTGATTCAAAAGGCACTGGAAATATGGCTTAAGAAGCATCTAGATTCTTGACCGGTGTGATACTCATATACTCCAAATTTCAATAAACTGGCCTTTTCTTTTAGATACAAAGTCATATGTTCTCTTTCTTGGCTCTTTCAAGGAATTGTGCCTCCTGGGAAAAGTTCTGGGCTCTGAACGTTCCAGTCTCTGAGATACAATTTCACTATACCCTCTCCTCTTTTTTCTTCTATTTGTAACTTAGATCTGTTCTCAAGACTTGGAGCATCCCATTATCATTTCCACTTTGTTGTCATCCTGTCTATAATTTCATTTCCTCCTCAAAAAAAATAAAATAAAATAAGATCATCCAGTTTAAGATTGAACGCATTTAGATTTCACCCCTTGCAAGTGTTAAGCTATGGACTTGGTTAAGCTGCCCTGCTATTCAAATGTACAAGCACTTTTTCACATTTGTTCCGGGAGTGCCCCCCAGTATCTGCCTTCTGGTCCTCTACTGCTAACTTCCTGTCTGCCACACTATGTATTATCATCACCCCCTCCCCGGCCCCCCCATTTAAAATATTACTTCTGTTGGATAAGAATGATACAAAAATAATCCAGTGGTTCTTTGTTTTTCTTCTTCTTCTTGGAAAGCTTTTTTTCAGTCTTGTCTATCTTAAGTTTTCAGTGCTGAGGATCAATGGGCCCTCCAGGAGCAACAATGCAAACTGCCAGTTCATGATGTGGCTGGTCCAAAGTTAAGTGCCATGGGATCTTCGTTGTTGTCCAATTTTTTGACTTCAGAGCTTTTGAGGCCTGCCACATGGGTTACACTTCTGTCATCAGCTTGTTTAGGCATCATTAGCCCATATGAAGTTGTGTGCTCTCTTTCTTTTCAAGAGCTCATGTTGATGGTGGAAGGGTTCCTTTTATCTTATTCTGTAATTTGTTTTTTTGTAACCTATTTTTCATTTTGATGTTTGGTAGATGCTATTTGTTGTGAACTTTCAATAAACATTTAGTAATAAAAAAACAAACAAGATGAAATTTCCAAAAGCTTGTGGAGACTTTTGAAATTCACTGTAAACTGATTTGTGTGTAGCACTTAATTTACTACATAATGATGTGAAAATCAAGACTATGACACAATACCTGCAATTTATATAGTAAACTCCGTAAAGCAAAATCAACTTGAGCAGTTTTGTTCAAAATTAGAAGGCTTCACTCAATTTCCACGTTTCACTGAAAACTGACTTGTTCCTGCCCATACCCATGCAATCACAGAGAACAGTGTGACATCTAGTTGGCAACAATACCCTAAAATCGAAGGACACTGTTAGAATTCCAAACTTATTTCTAGATATAATACAGATGCATTGTCAAATAAGTATAAGAGGCCTTAGGTACTGTAGTTTTTCTTATTAAAAAAAACCTACTATAACACCAAAAAAACAAAACTTGATAACACTCATGCACTTACAATAAATGGCCAAAAAATAAAGCATAAATGGTGAGCCATGAAATTAAAGGTCCTTGAAACAGCTCTGGCCAATTCTAAAGACTATTCTAAAATAACGGATGAAAATAGAAATAAACCTGGTGTACTGTATAAAACAGTTGATAATTTCACAAAAAGAAATTCAGAACTGTCACATGTATTCCCGGCAAACAACAGCAGCAAATTTTATGAATTTCAATAGTGATAAAATAGATAATATAAAAATCCTAGTTTCCAAAGTCATTTCACAAACTTGGTTATGTGCAATTAAAACCCATGTCTCCGTTTTCAAACTACCTTGTCATTTTAGCGTAATAACAAAAATGGGCAATTATAACCTTTATTCCTAAAATGAAATCTTCTACCTTTCCCACAGGGAAACTGAGGGACAGTTGTTTTGTAAAACAGATGGGAGTCAACAATTAAACTAATATGCACAGAGACAGGGAGAATGCAGACGACTGCCATATAAAAAAAAATATACTTTCACAGAATGAAAGTTGCTTCCAATGTATCTTCTCCATTAAAAGATAGCAAAAATGAATTAAAAATGCTTTAAAAAGCTCAGGAAATTAAAACAAATAAAAAAAGTCAAGGTACCACACACATAAGGCCCAAGCTGACTCCAAGGAACAATGATGGATGCTGGACATCAAAACCATAGTGAATGCCATAAGGTACTGGAGTGCCTCAATAAGGTTTGCATTGATGTTTTCAATAAAATTAAAATCAAATAGAGCACCATTTTACTAGAAATACTACAGACTGAGAAGAGCCTCCAGGCTCCTGTGAACTCATCTATCTGTAGGTGAACAGCTCGGCTGGGGTCAGTCTAGAGGGGGCTGGCCAATGAGGATTAGCCAGCACCTGTTAAAGCAGGGGCTGCATGGTGAAATGTCTCTGTAATTGGGTGGCATCATGGGAAGTGGATAATTGATTGATATGTTAATTTAAAGATTAAGAGTGAAGCTGTGGAGATGCCTTTAGGTCACTTGCCTATTATGCAGAAAGACATCTGTCAAGAGAGTGAAGCCTCCGGGAAGGAGAGATCCGCTGCTGTAGCTAGCTTTGCTCACCCCGTAATAATTCATGAATTGTCCTTAAAGAATAGGTGTGCTTTCTGCAAGGGTATGGTGTACCAAAAAAAGGAACGGTGAGCCCAAACATTTAAACAGGAATGTCTATAAAAACGGTCTGCTGGTTGCTTTCATTTATGATGTAGCCATTTATTTTGCCTTGCCAATAAATTAATGATTATTCTTGGGTAATTTTTCATTTTCTATGTTTATTCTTTCTGTGAAATTGAAATAGCAGTTGTGATTTGTAGCACTCTCAGTGAGCACATTCAGTTTTTACTAATGCAGACTATAGACATGCACAATACCAGGAAATCAGTAAGGAAGTGACTAGCACATTGTTGGAGCTGCACCGGTGGCTCTCTTTTGTCAGGTTCGCTTTTTGGACTCTCTGGTCTTACAGACTTCTTCTGGCCCTCCACTCTCCTTAGATTAGCTCAGTCATGTTGTGGGCCGCCATCCACTACCTCATCTCTTCTTCACCTTGTCGGCTGCTCCTCTTTAAAAAGCCACCCGCCCACCTGAGTTCAATCTGGCCCTCATTAGTCCAAACGCCTTTAGCACTTTGCAATTATAGACTAATTATAGATGTTTAACACATATTTGTTAGAGTAGCAGCCTGCAAGAAGACAAATATCCTCCTCTGCTTCCTGTGACACAATATAATAATCAGCAATCAATATTCATAAGAGTAGACACCAGACCAAAATATCAATTGATATGACACATTTTAATATACACATATTATCCAATCGTAGAAGTTCAAATCCAGCATTAATTATCTGGAAATATTCTATATGCCTAACAGCAGAACGCTCAACAGGCAAAGCTTTCAGCTTTTATGAACAACATACATCTGAAAACACCTACACACAGATTTAATGACACTTTATTCATTTCACTGCTGTCTTTTGATGAACATTTGGCCTACTTATCATCTGCTAATGTAAAGATTGCTACTCATGTCTTTATCCATTTTTACAAATACTTTTCTAATTCATAATTTCAGACAACTGACCAATCATTCTGCTGCCAAAATAAATTCTTAACCATTTTAAGGTGGCCCTTATTAAATAGCCCTTAATATTAATACTAGTAGTATAAAGGAGCTCTTCGTATAAAAAAATCATGAACAAAGAAATATTTAACTTAGGTATGCTGTTACCAGATTTATTTTAAAAATACACAATACATTATTTTTTTATTCCTGTATTGAAACTTCAAAGCCCTACTACATTTGTCCACACTATGTATTGAGTCTAATAGATAAATGCAGTCTTAGAAGTACTTATATAATGATTTTTGCTATGTTTGAACATTTGAGATATTTTTACTTAGTGCTTAGCATTGTTGCTTCACAGCTCTTGGGTTTAAATCTCGACTCAGATACCTTCTGTGTGGAAATGACAGGCCTTTCTTTGTCTCTGTGGTATTTTCGTTAGTGTGCTCCTTGTTAAATGGCAACTCTAAATTGGTCCCCCACAAATGTGAATGTGCCGTGTAACCCTGGTGTACCTATTAGTGGGAAAGAATGACATGGGAAATGGAAAGCCGTACCCACTTAATGTGTTTCATTACACAGCATGACAGCAAAATTAGAAGACATTATGAATAACGGTGCCTCTCAGTGTTGTGCTGTCCCCCAGAATCATAAGCCATCAGTTCCTTGCACCACGGTGTCCTAGGAGGCACTACTCTGGCTCTTTTTTGAGCCCACATCCATCAGACTATATGCTTCCTAATGCTTCCTCTCATCGCACACATGTTTACCACTCCAGTTATAACTGACTAATTGACATCAGAACAATACAGTATTTCTTTAGTGTGACCACACGTTAAATGTACACTGGGCATATTGTTTGTACAGTTCTGGGTCTCTTGCACTTGGGTAATAGTTTTTTTTTTACTGTGTGTTGCTCCTGGAGCTAGTGATTTTCACCTTGAATACCAATAAAGTACTATTCATCTTTTACAAGTGCAATAAAAGTGAAGCGATTAAAAACAGGAGCCAGACAGTAATGTGCTCTGGTGGGTGATCTGATGCCACATGGGTGTATATGAAAAACCAGGAAATTAAACTTAGTCAAAAACAAACCAATTAAATCAAGTGTCTTTTGTCTTCAAAAATTAAACTCAAAGAACCAAACATAAGATTGTATACTAGAAAACACTAGGACAGAACTTTTGCAAACAACAGCCACAATACCCATAAACTTGAACAGTGAAGTCTTCATGGCATCACTTTATAAACATTGGCAATAATGATATCACCTGAAGAAACTTCCAGGGACGTACATCCAGCAGAATTAAGCAGAATTCTTTCACCTTAAAGGTGAATCATATACTCAAGGATACCAGTGGAAGTTAAGGGCAAGTGCATTTAGGACTGAAGCCAGGAAGCACTTTTTAATGCAAAGCTTTGTGGAAATCTGCAGCAAACTACCAAGACATGTAGCTGATGCAGAAACATTTAAGAAGTACCAAGATGAGATTTTTTGAAAACTTAGCTTAAACAAACGAGCTTGATGGACGGAATGGTCTCCTCTCGTTTGTCAAATGTCTTGTGTTCTTATGTTTGTGTCATAACAGTAACACATAAAAATGGTAATAGCCATTAAAACAAAATATTGAAACAAAACAGTACAAATTTAAAAGAGGATAATAATGTTATCTCTGAATACCTTATTTAAAACAAAAGTCTACACTAACAGAAAAATACAGAAAAAATGATAAAACACAGAATAAACTAAATAGTCATGCAATCAGAACAGTATGCTTATAGTACCACCAAAAGTGGGCACCATGCTCCTACTTAGTGATTGTTCAAGGATTAGTCACTCTCTATGCACAAAATAATATTGGAGGACATTTCAAGAAACCCCTAAACAAACTGCTGGCAGGAGAGAGTATAGTTAGTTTATCAATAGCTTCCCACCACTGCCTACAAAGGACACATAACTTTGTGTTGGCTTAGCTCTTCAAGTTGTGATTTGAAGTCAGAGCTACAGGAATGCTGGGGCTGCTAGGTGGAGCTGTAACACGTTGGTCTCCAGATAGATAGATAGATAGATATTGTAGAGGAGGAGTAACAGGGAACTTGGAGGGTGTAGCACCACTAATGAAGGTAAGAGACAATGAATTGCATTATTTTAAGATGCCATGGTTAACCAATGATGGAAGAAATGCAAAGTTGTTTATAGCAAATAGGGAAATTATTTCTCAAACAGTTGTCCTCACATTAAACTATTTGTATCCTTTATGGAGAGTTAAGTAGTATGCCTATTTTGAGACACCCTTCTTTTTTACTCTTCTTCTGTATGGAGTTCAGGGCACTCCAATGGCTATGAGATCCCAGTCAGTCACAGGAATTGGCTCTGGCTCCACAGTTCCAATGCATGGTGTATGTTGACTCAAGATAGGTTGTGCTAATAGAAAATATGAGGTGCTATGAAAACTGAGAAGAACCCAGCACTTTGAGTGATAGATATATTCTGTGAGCACAGTACACAATTGCATTATATAAATCGTACCAAATTTTGACCCCAGAAACCAACTAACACCTCATAGCAACCAATCCACAGAATAGTAATGACAAGAAAAAACAACATAGTAACATAGTAAAGTACAACACATAACAATAATAAAATCTAAGAAGCAAGAGAGGCATTTGGGGGTGGCAAGTGGGGCGACTGCCCCAGGCCCCGCACCTAAGGAGGCCCCACTTTTGAGGTCCGCGTGTCCTGTTCGAGCGGATTTGTCAAGTTATATTCTCTATTATATATATATATTTGAGATGCTTCTAAGAGGAACCCTTTGAAAATCCCTCTTCAAGGTCAAATTCTGTACATGTACATCTTTGAAAACATTCCATAGTCCACCTTCATCGCCTGAAAAGGGTTGCCAGTATAATCCCTTCCTAAAATAGGTATAGCCCATTAGTCACTGGGTTGGCTTCTCCTATCTATAGAAAAAGACATTGCATCCAGATTAGACTATGAAGATGTCATCAATGACTTTTACAATAGGAAGGCAAGAAAAGTGGAAACTGGTAAGAGATTTCATGATGATACCTCTATGTTAATTTCACACTTCCTGTCGAAAACACTGAAACTCACATTTTATTTGTAGGCCATAAACATGTCCAAATATTAATGCAGAAAAACATGTACCACTAATGATAACCGGCTGACATGACATCAATGTGAGTTATGACGATGACATCCTGCATATCGAGACTCAGAGTATACTTGTAATTTGGGTACTTTTCTAGAAGAGGCCCTGCTAATTTCTGCATGACACCACATTGCATTTCACACTGTCATTGTATTGTCATGAATTATGAATTGCACTTTTTCAATAGATTATATCATTATATTTTGATAAAGTCCACATGTTATCTTGCAAAAATTTTGCTGAATACTGTAATGAGAAAATCTGGTGTCTGTTAACATTATTGTTATTAAATTTGCACGCAAGTTTATACACTCCACACATACCGGTAATAGCAATAGCGTTTGACATAATGTGTGGGGTTGGTCATCACTAGGCCCCATATACCCCTAAGGCTGCCTCTGCTAACAAAGCTTCAAACAAAACATACAATTGCAATAATGTTCTATTAGAATTTTTTGATTTTAACAGTCTTAATAAATATATACTAAATTAAACCTTTAGAAAAAATGTGCAAAGACCAGAAATAATTAACAACTTTTGTTAAATGTTAATACCTGTTGATCTTTGAGTCAGGATGATAAGAACTTGAGCACTGGTAGGAAGTGAAGTTAGAGCCAGAGAACATGAAGACAAAGACCAAGAGATGGAAAGGAACAAAGATTAGCAAGAAAGGGCAGGCAGTGTTCAAAACATGGAGAATTATTAAGCCTAATTTAGATATTGAAATAAGCACCACAAGGTGTTTTTACACAATACCCACAATCTTGGAAAACCAGACAGTGTACAATGTTTACCTTTACACTGTCTCGGCAAAGACATTACGAATCATACACTCCCTGTAACCCTGCTTAGCAAATTCATAGAAACAATTGTCTCAAAATGGTGGCACCCTCAAGAAAAGCAAAAAGGTGCCATGCAGGTTAAAAATAGATTCCTCAGTCTAACCCCCAAAGCACCTGAGAAAATTTTCAAAACAAAACTCCATATCATGACAACTGCTGTGTATGTGAAGTTACAAAAATCAGTGCGGTGACAAAACGTGCAAAAGAGTTACAAGACAACAGTCAAATATTTCCTCTTATCATTTGTTCTGTATAAGTGTTATAGCTGTCAGAGTCAGAGTACTTAATTCTTTGTTTTGATCTCAATTTATGAGGTCTGTCCGGGAACTATCCAGCCATGAAATATGAAAAATAGATACATTTATTGATGAAGGTAGAAGATACAAGAAACATTGGACATAGGACAACAAAACCTCAGTCCCCTTCAAAGTAGGCACCTTGGGACCTCACACAGTTCTCCCAGCGTCTCTTCCACTGTTCAAAACACTGTGCAAAATCCTTTGTTGGAATCAATCAGCTGCCTTGTTGTATTTTCCTGAATCTCATCAACAGTCTGAAATCTCTTCCCTTTCAAAGGTGATTTTAGTTTTGGGAAAAGCCAGAAGTTGCAGGGCGCCAAATCTGGGCTGTAGGGGGACTGAGTCACTTAGGTGATTTGATGTTTCGCCACTCATTACATCATCCCCAAAAGCCTTCTGAATTATCCGAATAGTTTCCGTGGACGAATGTTCAAGCTCAACGCAAAATTTGACGAAGATTGTTGCTCTGCTCGCTCAGTCATTTTGAATGTGATGGCCACACAGTACATACTGTATGCTCACTCAACTGCGTTTAGCTCCACCATTGACTAGTCCAGTGAAGTATTCATTGTTCATGCATGCACATTCCAGTCCGCTCTTCTTGGCTGACAGGTTACATTGATGCCATGCAAGCCATTCTCATTATATTAACAATGGCTGAACTTTTTCCGGACTGACCTCATATTTATTTAAACATCTAGAACACACTTAATTGATTTCAGTTGTTTTGTAACTAAACCACAGAGGTGGCAAAAGGCTAGAAAAAAATGCCTAACACAAAACATCACATGTGAAAAAAAAATGCATTGGCCTCAGGAATAAAACTTTAAAGTTGCCTTAGAAAAAGACAGATAACCTCCAGGAGACAGCATATGATTTCTTCTTATAGAAATATGGACAATGTGGGCTGCTGTGGAAAGAGATTGGGAAGGGGCAATAAGAGTCCAGGAGACCTCCATGCCGATGGGTATCAGTATAGCATCCTGAAGTTAACGAAGATAAACCTTAAACCTGGATTTTAGGTTTATAGTTTTAGACAAAGGTGCTGCTGAGATTTAGGGGATTATTTTTATTTCCTTTTATTTTAATCATTTTGATGTTCTTGCCAGTGATGTCCACCACCAACACTATTTTAGAGTTCTATTACCATTATGTTAAGGCTGTTATGTCATGACGTAATGGCAGCAGGGTTATTTACTGTAAGAGTCTCATTCAGTTGTGTGTCTGGATTTTTTATATAAAGGAATGAATTGTTTGATGGAGAAGGATTATATCTTAAGCAATCTAATTCCTTTTAGACTTAGTGGCTGGCTGATCTTCTGTTTGTTTCTTTCAACTCAAGGATGATATTGGACATATATACCTGCTTTCCTTATTCCACATTGTTGCATTAAATGTATTGTATTTCAAGATGAGCCTTCATTGTTCATTACATTTCATACACACGGAGCCCACCACAATGACTAAGTGAAAATCAAGCCTGTTTGATTAAACCTACAGTTGGAATGAGTCACTGGGTATGTAGGTCTAGATGACTGTCCTTCACTGGAGCACACTGCTGATCATTTAAACATGCTGCGGTTCGTCCCTGTCTAAAAAAGGCAGAATTAGATCCTGGAGTTTTAGCCAATTTTCACCCAATTTCCCAACTGCCATTTCTGGCTAAAATTCTAGAAAGAATTATTTATAATCAATTGGTCGATCACCTTAACTCCAATAATTTATTTGAGATCTACCAATCTGGCTTTAGGCGTTTTCATGGTGTTGAAACGGCCCTCCTGAAAGTATTCAATGACATCTCTATTATTATGGACTCAGGTGACGCAGCAGTCCTTCTCCTCCTTGACCTGTCTGCTGCCTTTGACACCATTGACCATGAGATATTGCTGATGCGGCTTGAACATCTTGTTGGGCTTAAAGGGGCTGCTCTTAACTGGTTCAGGTCATATTTAACTGGTAGACACTTTTCAGTGACTTTAAATTCCTCTTTTTCGTCTACTGCTCCTCTTAAATATGGTGTTCCTCAGGGATCCATTTTGGGTCCTATTTTATTCTTTATATACCTTCATTCTATTAGAGCTATTTTTAGGAAATTTAACATTTCTTTTCACTGCTATGCTGATGATACACAGGTTTATATTCCTGTCTGCAACTCTGCAATAAATCAACTCCACAACTGTCTTTCTGAACCTGGATGGCTAATAATTTTCTTGATCTGAATCAAAATAAAACGGAGGTGCTTATAGTGGGTCCATCAGCTAAAGCCCAAATTGGTCTTGGACTTCTCGGCTCTTTCTCTGTCTTTTGCAAACCTCAAGTCCGCAATCTTGGTGTTATCTTTGACAGTAACCTCTCTTTTGAGAAACAAGTAAATTCTGTAGTCAAGAGTTGCTTTTTCCAGCTTCGTCTATTAGGTCAGATCAAGCCTTTTTTTATCTTCTCCAGATCTTGAGAAAGCTACTAATGCTTTTATTTTTTTCTCGCCTTGATTACTGCAACTCGCTGTATTCTGGGATTAGCAAATCCCTGATACGCAGGGTACAGTTGGTCCAGAATGCTGCCGCTCGCTTTTTGGTTGGGGCAAGAAAGTCTGAGTCTCTTTCTCCTATTTTAGCTTCTTTACATTGGCTGCCTGTCAGTTTTCAAATTGATTTTAAAATCTTGTTGCTAATTTTTAAATCTTTACATGGGCTTGCTCCTGCCTATTTATCTGAATTGTGTGCTTTACACCAGCCATCCAGAGTGCTTAGATCTCTGGTCAGTTGTCTCTTGTTGTCCCTCGTACCAAGTGTAAAACTAAGGAGGACAGTGTTTTTGCAGCTGCTGCTCCTCGCCTGTGGAACTCTTTACCTCATTACATAAAGGAGTCATCTACAATTGAACTGTTTAAAACAAGATTAAAGACTCATTTCTATTCACTTGCATTCCATGACCTTCAGAAATACTGATGGTTTCCTCATTGTGATTATGTAACATCACTTCTATCCATCCATCCATCCATCCTTTTTCCAACCTGCTGAATCCGAACACAGGGTCACGGGGGTCTGCTGGAGCCAACCCCAGCCAACACAGAGTGCAAGGCAGAGAACCAATCCCAGGCAGGGCACCAACCCACCGCAGGACACACACCCACACCCACACCCACACACGAAGTACACACTAGGGCCAATTTAGAATCGCCAATCGACCTAACCTGCATGTCTTTGGACTGTGAGAGGAAACCGGAGCACCCAGAGGAAACCCACGCAGACACGGGGAGAACATGCAAACTCCATGCAGGGAGGACCCGGGAAGCGAACCCAGGTCTCCTTACTGCGAGGCAGCAGTGCTACCACTGCGCCACCATGCCACCCACATCACATCTATTTATTATTTTATTTTTATCTATGTTCATATATTTTTATTTCTATTTATGTTATTTGTTTGTTTTTCTTTTATTCTATTATTGTAAAGCACTTTGGCCACAGCATTCCTATGTTGTTTTAAATGTGCTATATAAATAAATTGACATTGACATTGACTACTTCTGACTTACTAAGATTATGCAAGTGAGGGCTACATCTGAAAATCACTGGAAAATGTGACATGGACTTTACAATTGTAATTTAAGTGTGACAGCCCCTGTTTGTGTGTCTACTTTTCAGAGTCACTTTTAACTAACCTGTCAACACCCTCGCAAATGTGTTATTTCATTCTGCACAGTCAATTCATGGACAATCGTGCAAGCATAACTAGTTCACTGGAATAAAGAAGAGATGGCAGCTGAGATAGAATGCTTTGGCAGTGCCTAAGAAATGGTCATGTAGATACACCATGCAGCAGGGTACATAGGTGCACAAGTAGGACAGCCCAGAGGGGCAGCAGTGCTCCTATTTTTGTTTTGTTCTTTTACTACTTTGTGTTCTCCTTTCTGTGTCCCTCTTTTATATATACTTTATTTAATAATGTACACTCTTAAAAATACTTGTTCTTTAATGGTATTTTATGGTTCTTTATTGGGTTGTGTGGTTCCTTTTACAAACATTGCTTGACAGAGCACAAATTCATTCTGGGGAGGATTCTCTACATATTGTCACATGCATGCACTTGGGGAACAACTGACAGGCTTAGTTAATGACAATATTACCCCGAGCCACCTGAGGACAGTGTACAATAATGGTATCTCTTCATCTTTCCCCTCTGTAGAAAGAAAGAGTGACATGCCACTGTCCATGATGTCACTTCTGGGTACTGCCCAACTGTACCCCCTCTTCCTCCAGAAAACATCATATCCAAAGACACCACCATCTTGGAGCAGACTCCATCTCCACACAGGACTAGTCTCTGTTTAAGATCTTTACCACACTTTTTCTTTTGCGCCTTCAATATACAGGGTTTACCTTTAGGTGCCCCAGACCCTTTATGAGCTTCTTTTGTGTTTTCTCTTACAATATGTAGTTCGTTCTTTAAGCTTTGAAAAATGTCCTAATTTATAGGAAAAAAGTGAAATTGTTTTAATGTTTGGTAGGCTACTTAGCAGGACATTAACAGATTAAGAAAACCTGGATTTAGCCTGAATAATTGTCTGCAACAAGAGTCCTTTAAAAATTAGGAACCCGTTGGTATTTCACATGTTTGTGACCATCTATTCATGGTTATTTACTTTATGGAGCCTGTTGCAGATATAAATAAATAAAGGTTATTTATGGAACCTTCATGTGGATTGATCTTTTGCAAACCAAAAATGGTTCCCTTATGGCATCACTCTAAACAAGCACTCTACTACCTTTACTTTTAGTTGTGAGCACAAGGGGATGTCAATCAGCCACAAACCCAAAACACAATAACACAGCACATGATGTATGAATAAAATAAAGATTATTTATTCTTTTCAAAGCATGTATCCAAAGCACCTTCCAGAAATAAGCCACAATACACAATGAACACTCCAGATAAATCGATTCTTCCTCCTTATAACCTCCCTTTTATTCCGGACTTGGGAATGCTTTCGGTGCTACCCATGTCTTCCAGAAAGCATTTCTGGGTCATAAAGAAAGTAAGGAGCCCCCCCCCCCAACAGTGCCTTTTGTTTGTACATAGGGACCTCAACAGGGTTGCATTTCTAGACTCCATATCCCAAGCACCCATACAAGAACCACTACCACCTGGCACATGGGGGATGGAACAGCTCCCGATTCACAGCCTCTGTTAGCTCATTTGTTAAATTATTTCTCCTTCCCATTGGCCAATTTATTTGCCATTCCGCTCTGGCCTCCCATCCGGGTAATGAATCCTCCTCTATCCCAGCCAGGATACCCATTCTCCTCTTACAGAATGTAGGTACCTATTTCTATATACTGTATTTGAATTCCTTAAGATTCATAAGTTAGGATAATGACATATTTACAAGATAGACTATGAGAATGCTAATTAATTGCATTACTAATTAACATATAAAATTTGATTGCATCATTATGTTTCATGGTAAATATAACCTGTCACATATAATGAGCTTTAACCTATTTTGTTGATGAATGTCTATCTATCTATCTATCTATCTATCTATGGAAGACAGGGGGTGCTATCAAGCCCCAAACCCCAGACACAACAGACATGCACAGAATCACTAGTTCAAATAATGGATTTTATTCCTACAAATACCTTCCAAACAATACAGAACATAAGTGAATCCTTCCTTTCCTTTCTTCTTCTCCCAACTCCTCTTTCCTCTCACAAGTTTTGTCCTCTGCCTCCCAACTTAGATTCCCAGAGACAAGACAGAGAGGTCCTCTTTAAACCAGATCCCAGGAGTACTTCCGGTGTCTGCTACAGCCTGATTGAACTACTTCATGGTCAGGTGGAAGTCTCTAGAAGGTAGGGATGGTTGCTCACTGCAGCCCCACCTGGAGCTAGGCATGGTAAACCAAAGCGCTGTATCATGGGACTACACTTCCCAGCATGCCTGCTGACTGAAAAGCAGGGGCAGCAACACAAGGATTCTGCCCACCAGTGTATTGGAGGAGGATAGGTTCCGGGAAGGCCTACTCTGATTCCTTCATGCTTCTGGTGTCCCTTTCTGGCAAGGAAGCTAGATACTTCCTGATGACACTTACACTATCTATCTATCTATCTATCTATCTATCTATCTATCTATCTATCTATCTATCTATCTATCTATCTATCTATCTATCTATCTATCTATCTATCTATCTATCTATCTATCTAAATTTTACACAACTTCTTTCATAATGATGTATCTGTCTATTTAAATTGCAATACTGTTTTGTTTTCAAAGCACTATATGATAATGCTCAGTATGAAATTTGCTCAATAAAAGACTGGAGGATTCATAATGTTTTTATCCTATCTCTTCTTACATAAAATCAGCTTATATTTATATACAAAGTATAAGTACATTAAAAGAGAAAAAGAAACAATGATACTAGAGGAATTACAATAGCCCTGTTCCAGTATATAGCATTTAAATAAAAAACAAAAATATACAGTGCTACAACATAAAACTGAATGTTAGATACTGTACAATTGAAGTTCAATAATCTAGATATGGAAAATTAAACAAAAGCAAATAATGAATATTTCTGTCATCTTTAGATAAAAACTATTAGTTCTATAACAGCTGACATCCATTGCCAAACCTTGTCATACCAGTGCAGGTTTGTAGGACCGAGATGCATATATAAATTGGGCAGAAACCAACTCTGGATATGGACCTAGTCCATCACAGGGCACACACACGCACATAGGACCAATTAAGAGCTGTCAATGGCCTAACATGTTGGACAGAAATTAGAAAAACCCACACAGACAACTCCACAAAAACATTAACTAGGCTGGGATTTCAGGCCAGATCATTGCTGCTGTCAGCCAGCAGTGCTAAACATTGCATCATCTAAATGCTGAACTTATCCAGCTCAAAACTATATCTCATTCTATTTCAAAGATACCACCTTAATCTGAATTGTACAGCATATTTTGATCCAAGAGAAATGAAGGCCAATGAGAATGATCAGATGAGTGATTCTGTCTTGATCCACAGACAAAAACAATATGGGTTTCCTAAGCTACTCATCCATGAGAACGTCTTGAGGCCTCACTTGGGACTTGTTGTGACAAATAACCTTTATAACAATGATGTCGCCTGGAAGAGACTGAACACAATTCCAAGGCTCTGAAGCTTGGAAATGAACATTTAATCTGTGTTTCTATAGGAGCCACAGCTGACTGAACTGCCGATAAAACTCCTGATAGAAGCTGTATGACGGCAGTTTATCTATAAATACCAAAAGTCAGAGTGCTGTATGCATTTTCACCAGGCTGCAACTGGAAATTATATTTCATTTTAAATGACAAAATGTCAAAAGCAGGAATTCTGGTGCTCTTAACAATAATAAATGTGTTGATTTTTATCAACCCCGTTTATAAACTTGTCTTTAGTATTTTACCACAATTTATATGTAGCCTTAATTTAAGATGGGCAAACATAGCCCCATGGTATGCAATGGCTGCAAACTTTCATTGTAGCCAACCAGTTAATTGTTAGCCTACAATAGTTTCTTAATTGTATTTCTTATTTATCATTTTGTGCATTTGGAAATGCCTGGCAGTGAAATGTACTTTTCCTAAGGGACACTACAACAGAAGTGTACTATCCTCTTCTCATTTACTACAGAATTTTGAATGCCTTTAAAACAGGGGTCTCAAACGCTGGTCCTGGAGGGCCGCAGTGACTGCAGGTTTTCATTCTTACCCTTTTCTTAATTAGTGACCTGTTTTTGCTACTAACTAACTTCTTTTGAATTAATTTTTAATTGACTTGCTCTTGAAGACCCCTTAATTGTTTCTTTTTCCTTAATTAGCAGCCAAACAATAATGAGATACAAAATGAGCCAACACATGACCAGCAAACTGTGTCCATCATACAATATCTGAACATAAAGAAAGGTGAAGGTCTCAGGAATGCTGAGGTCCACAAAACATTTTATCAGTGCTCTTAGAAAAGAGAAAGTCAGCAATTTCAGAAATGTCTGCTATTGCACATTGAGAGCAGCAACAAGCCATGGAATTAAAGAATGGGTTTAATTAACAACAAGAATCAGAGCCTGTTTAAGAAACTGGTTGGAGTGAAATTGGTTGGAATTTGAGGCCCTGACTTAGTTGGTCTTCTTTTGGCTCACTCACTTCACATTTCATTTCTGTTTGGGTGAAATTCAGAGGAACAAATCCTAAAAAACAAGTCAATTAAAATGGGGTTAACAAAAAACTGGTCACCAATTAAGAAAAGGGTTAGAATGAAAACTTGCAGCCACTGCGGCCCTCCACAACCGGAGTTTGACACCACTGCTTTAAAACAAATGTTAATGACAATGCCTTTAAATATGCTACTATTTTCAGCAATATTTATGTTCTTACTTCATTCTAATATATAAAAAGTATCTAATACTGAAGTGATCAGGTAATGTCCCACTACCTCCAGTACATAGTACCCATAGTCAAAAACTAGGAAGAAATAACTGAATGTTAAAGGGATTTCATTTTTAAGTGTGAATTTGCCACAATTCTATGGCAATTTATTAAGATCAATTTTAGCCACTGCAGCATCTCAATGCCCCACACCCTCCCTCTCTTGGTTAAGATCAAAGAATGTCTCCTGTTATTGGATTAAAGCCAAATTGCATCAAAGAAGACTCATTCCTGGGTGGCCAATACAAACATTACAAAGAGGAAGTTACTCAGGCATCAGATGGAAGGCACTTAGGAACAAAAATGTTTACCAAGAGAGATTGTGTCATGTAAAGATTGCCAGATAAAAGCATGAAAAGGATTATGGAGTGCAGACTTTAAAGAGTCTGACCTGGAATGTGAAATCAAGTAGATCACAATTGGGTCATCTTTCAAATAAAACAAGCCTGTATTTCATCTTCGTTACTTCTTGCTTGGACTGAAGCCACTTTTCTTTTCAATAGACTTTCTGCACAAAAGCATTAACAGGCTACAGGATGCTGCTGGCATATAGACTTTGCAGCAAATGAATTGCTCTGCTGGATGTTGGCTTCAGTATGATCATCATGATTCTACTGCTCATATGCTGATTGCTTTCTTCATCCATACATCTTGCCTGAAGAAGGGGCCTGAGTTGCCTCGAAAGCTTGCATATTGTAATCTTTTTAGTTAGCCAATAAAAGGTGTCATTTTGCTTGGCTTTTCTCTACATTCATCCATCCATTTATTTATTTTTAATCCGCCTTATTCCAGTGCAGGATTGTGGGGTCCAGCACCATAGTTCACTTATTCTGGGCTGTTTAGCATCATCAGTCAGACTAACATGCTCATTTATTTGGGATTAAGGGAAGAGATTAGAAAAATGTGCAATTTCTACACATGGACTGTACCCAAATTTGAACCCAGATCACTAAAACCATAAGGCAGCAGTACTTTCAGTTATAATGAAACAACAAAATCCTAGCATGAAGTGTTTGGTTGTTTTCCACTAACACAAAAAATTAGGCAGAAGCACAGCAGGCTGGGTTACTCTTTTATTTCAATTTCCCTTTTCTTTCCCCTGAAGTTTCCTGAAAGCACCTTTAATATTTTGTGGCTCACTTATGTCCTCTTCAATGTGTGAAATCCAAAATGTTTGGAACATCTTCAACAAGGCTGTGGTGATGATGTTGTCACTAATTGACTTCAGCCTGTGTTTATCAAGCAGTCATAACTGTATTGTTTCTCTTGTTGCAGTTTTTAAACATTAGCTTTCGCTTCCTTGATTTGTTTTTATTTGAAGAAATAAACTGAACTAATAAACTGAAGCACTAATTCCAAGCTGGGCTGCTGAAAGTTTTTGATGCGACTTGGCAAGTTTGGTCCTTAATAAGAAAGTACACAGGAGATTTTTCAAAAAAGTAGAAAGAGATGGATGTCCTGCTCTCAGCACAAAATTGTACAGAGCATAAAACTAAGTAAACCTTAAAACTGAAAAATTGGTAATATTTATCACTTTTTGTAGCTCGTCACAAGCGGCTGGGGGACAGACCCAGCCAGGATGCTGGGAAGGACTGGGAGGTAGCATGTTTGTCCTCCGGGCCATGAGGGGGCAACCACCCTGGATCGGGAGAGGACCAAGGAGAGGAATAAGGAGGCTCAAGCCTGTTGGAGCCTGTGGCCACCGCCAGGGGGCACCCCGAGCCTCAGAGAACCCAGGAGGCATTCACTTCCGCCACACCTGGGAAGATGGAAGAAGAGCCTTCTAGGAACGCCCGGAGTGCTTCCGGGTGCAAGAGCAGCACTTCTGCCACACCAGGAAGTGCTGCCAGAAGAATGTCATCAGGCACCTGGAGCACATCCGGGTGGGAATAAAAGGGGCCACCTCCCTACAATCGGGGAGCTGGAGTCGGGAGTGAGAGCAGGACAAAGCTCCCGTGGACAGAGGAAAGGCAGCCCACGGACATACAAAGAGAGGACCGGATTAGGGGTGATTAGTGCTGGGAGCACAGTGTGCTGTGCGGGACTGTGTTTATTGGTGCTTAATAAACGTCTGCATTTTGGTAAAGATGTGGTGTCAGTCTGGTGGTGTCTGGGCATGTCTCACAAGCTGCATTTACCCAAAATTACCAAAGTTCTGCAGCTTTAGTTTGCTTCATGGGATTCTGGCAATGGCTTGACGCGTTGAAATGATTCTACAAACAAAATAGCTTTGTTTTTAAAAGCTTTAGTAAAGCTTTAAGGTAAAACAGTTCACACAAAGGTGGCAAAAAACTTATATAGCAAAGAAAAGAAAAGTTCTTGTTTAAGACATGTTCTGATTAAAACTTATATATCTTGTTTCATTCTTTTAAGTTTTCTCATATGGTTGACCCATTTCTAAATAGTCAGAAAACTGTATGCCTATCCCATTTACAAACTGCAATTGGGTCTTTCAGTCCATGCTAGAAATGTACCTATTCCAAAACTGGCTTAATTTACACTCCGCTCTACAGATATAGCAAGGAAGTTCTATCTCATGTTAACTTAGAAGAGGTAAAAGGCTATACCATATTCTATGTAGCTATAAGAAACTAATGTTCTATAGGAATCAAGCCAACACCATATGAACTTAACTTAAAGCATTAACTTTCTAAGATTGACTCTTATACTTTTGTTTGATATAACTGAAGTACAATTCACAGTTCCATTATCATCTCTGATAGTAACAGAAAAACAAGATCCAGGGCAAGATCCAACCTGCGAACATTGCAATCAAGTTCCAGCCTCATTGGGTCACATGTTTTGGGCCTGCACCAAATTAACATCATTCTGGACAAAAATGTTTAAGTGCCTTTCAGACAGCCTCGGTGTCACAATCCCTCCTAACCCATTAACAGCTGTGCTTGGTGTTCTTCCAGATGGGCTTAAAGTGGAGAAGGACAAACAAACTGTGATTGCCTTCACTACACTATTGGTACACAGACTTATTTTGCTAAACTGGGAGAATCCTAACTCTCCTCTTTTAAGTCACTGGGTAACTGATGTTTTATATTATTTGAAATTGGAAAAAATCAAATTCTCAGTTAGAAGATCTGTGCAGAACTTTTTCAAAACCAGGCAGGTTCATCAATAATATTTTAGAATAAGCTCTTAAAGCACTGAGGAAGTAGATTCTCTTCCTTTATATGCCTATTAAACTCATCAATTTATTTATTTTTACTAGCTTTAAGTTTTATTTCGTTGGCCATGCTCTCTTTCTCAGGGGTAGGGGTTGATCTGTTTTCAATCCTATTTTTTGTAAAAATTGATCTATTTGTATGGAATGATTACAATAAAATCAACAAAATTAAAAAAAAAAAAAAAGAAAAACAAGATCCACTTTGTCAGTCTGGTTCTAATGGTTACTTATATTAATGAAAAAAATGCCGTTTATGTCCCATAGCACCTTTCCTGTTGGGTAATGTAAACTGAGTTAAACCTGCTACTTTATGGTTCTTGATCTAACTCTTTAGTCTCAGCCATACTGACAATAAAATGTGTAACAAGAAGTGGGTCGCCTCAACAGCTTCTTAACTCAGAATGATATCAACGAGGCCATTACGTACAAAAATGTTGAATTAATTCTCAATGTAAATACAGGGGAAGGGTACTTACATGAGAAGCACAACATAAATACACAACAAAAACAAAATTCTGCTGCCATAATCGTGTTCAAATCGAGAGACAGCATTTCTAGGAATTAATCTGAGCAAGAAGAATAACCAGGTGACAAAACACCAAACAGAAACATAGTGAAGGAAATGCTGAGATCAATACCACAAAGAAGCACCATGAATTAAATAATCACTATGCTCAGGAACATTATACTGCAAAAGTAACTACACAGAAATCTACCCAATACAGTGGAACCTCAAGTCACGAACGTCTCGGACCACGTACAAATCGGGTTACGACCAAAAAAGTTTGCCAAACTTTTGCATCTGTTCACGACCACACACTCGGGTGATGAACAAGCCAGTTTTCCTTCCGGTTCGTACACGTCGATGATTTCCGCACATGTTCAGTCTCTCCCTGTGCATTCCCTGTGTAGTGAGCGAGCAAGAGAGAAAGTGTGAGAGCGCAAGCAAGTGAGCGAGCGAGAGAGAGAGAGAGAGCGCGAGAGAGGGACAGAGAGAGAGAGCGCATTTATATTTATATACAGCTCGTACGGTCCGGAATGGATTAATTGTATTTACATACAATCCTATGGGGGAAATTACTTCGGGTCATGACCAAATCAGGTTACGACCAGAGTTTTGAAATGAATTACGGTTGTGACCTAAGGATCCACTGTATAAAGAAACCCATATTCCCATATACTTATTTATGCATAGAAAAATTATTTCTAAGAGAAACAAATTCTCAAATTGAACATCTCATAGCAACATTGGGTCATGTGCCCTGCCTACGAGATGTTGTGGTCTGCCCATTTGTCCACGTCTCCATAGTACACTACAAACTTCTAATTTCACCTCCTTTTTCTTGGTCATACTCTATAATTTGTCCAGTTATGCTCCCATTGGTAACCTCTTGTCTGACTTACTGACTCTAGACACTGGAAATGAGACAGCTTTATATTCTTTCCCAAATTAACTTATGGGAAGGCCTGACATTACTGTGGAATTTTGAGCGGATCAATAAAATCTTTGTGCCATCAGAAATAGTGCCACTCAGAGCACCACACACCAAGCCTTAGGTATTTCTTAAAGGACTAGGCTTCTTAGACCGCCTATGAGCTGCCCTACTCAAGAGAACAGCACACTGCCACTGCTTCCATTCTGAGACCCTATACTTTCTTCTATTGGCCAGAAGGTGTTCTAGCCACTTGTCAACCTTCCAAAGCTACTTCCCCTATTTTAAACAGATCATCAAGCATTTGTGGCCACTGCAGGACTGATTTCTTTTAACATCCTGGAGGAACATTACCCGTTTCTTTACAAATTACACCTACAGTGGTGTGAAAAACTATTTGCCCCCTTCCTGATTTCTTATTCTTTTGTATGTTTGTCACACAAAATGTTTCTGATCATCAAACACATTTAACCATTAGTTAAATATAACACAAGTAAACACAAAATGCAGTTTTTAAATGATGGTTTTTATTATTTAGGGAGAAAAAAAATCCAAACCTACATGGCCCTGTGTGAAAAAGTAATTGCCCCCTTGTTAAAAAATAACCTAACTGTGGTGTATCACACCTGAGTTCAATTTCCGTAGCCACCCCCAGGCCTGATTACTGCCACACCTGTTTCAATCAAGAAATCACTTAAATAGGAGCTGCCTGACACAGAGAAGTAGACCAAAAGCACCTCAAAAGCTAGACATCATGCCAAGATCCAAAGAAATTCAGGAACAAATGAGAACAGAAGTAATTGAGATCTATCAGTCTGGTAAAGGTTATAAAGCCATTTCTAAAGCTTTGGGACTCCAGCGAACCACAGTGAGAGCCATTATCCACAAATGGCAAAAACATGGAACAGTGGTGAACCTTCCCAGGAGTGGCCGGCCGACCAAAATTACCCCAAGAGCGCAGAGACGACTCATCCGAGAGGTCACAAAAGACCCCAGGACAACGTCTAAAGAACTGCAGGCCTCACTTGCCTCAATTAAGGTCAGTGTTCACGACTCCACCATAAGAAAGAGACTGGGCAAAAACGGCCTGCATGGCAGATTTCCAAGACGCAAACCACTGTTAAGCAAAAAGAACATTAGGGCTCGTCTCAATTTTGCTAAGAAACATCTCAATGATTGCCAAGACTTTTGGGAAAATACCTTGTGGACTGATGAGACAAAAGTTGAACTTTTTGGAAGGCAAATGTCCCGTTACATCTGGCGTAAAAGGAACACAGCATTTCAGAAAAAGAACATCATACCAACAGTAAAATATGGTGGTGGTAGTGTGATGGTCTGGGGTTGTTTTGCTGCTTCAGGACCTGGAAGGCTTGCTGTGATAGATGGAACCATGAATTCTACTGTCTACCAAAAAATCCTGGAGGAGAATGTCCGGCCATCTGTTCGTCAACTCAAGCTGAAGCGATCTTGGGTGCTGCAACAGGACAATGACCCAAAACACACCAGCAAATCCACCTCTGAATGGCTGAAGAAAAACAAACTGAAGACTTTGGAGTGGCCTAGTCAAAGTCCTGACCTGAATCCAATTGAGATGCTATGGCATGACCTTAAAAAGGTGGTTCATGCTAGAAAACCCTCAAATAAAGCTGAATTACAACAATTTTGCAAAGATGAGTGGGCCAAAATTCCTCCAGAGCGCTGTAAAAGACTCATTGCAAGTTATCGCAAACACTTGATTGCAGTTATTGCTGCTAAGGGTGGCCCAACCAGTTATTAGGTTCAGGGGGCAATTACTTTTTCACACAGGGCCATGTAGGTTTGGATTTTTTTTTCTCCCTAAATAATAAAAACCACCATTTACAAACTGCATTTTGTGTTTACTTGTGTTATATTTGACTAATGGTTAAATGTGTTTGATGATCAGAAACATTTTGTGTGACAAACATGCAAAAGAATAAGAAATCAGGAAGGGGGCAAATAGTTTTTCACACCACTGTATGTCTCTCCAACACTGGTGACTTTGTTGATTACTCTTCAAGGTCTTCCATTAAATACTGTAATTTTCACCACCATTGATGTATGTATTCTTCACCTTCTTTTGATGTCTGTTTATTTTTAAACCCATGCATTCCAGTAAAGGCTAAGGATATCCCAGCATTACTTGAAGTAACACATTCAGTCATACAGATCCAGACTTCAATTCAGCCTAACTTGCATACTTCTGGGATGCAGAAAGAAACAAAAGAATAAAATATGCAGACACACAAAAGAGCCAAGCTTGGGTTTGAACACAGGACCCTAAGTTGTCAGACAGCAGCACTAACCACTTTGCTACCAGACAAAAATGAAGCCATAATGTTTAATTTGCTGTGAAAATCAAAAACAAAATGCACCAAATCTTAAGAAATCACGAATCACCATTCTGTTAAACTTACAGCATGTGCCTTCATTCATCATCTTCATCATGAATTGGCACACATCATAATAATCATGTTTGCCTAGAGAAACATTTATTTAAAATGCAAAATGATTTAATATGATGACTTTCAGTTTAACAATATTATGTAAAATCAAAAATATTCCACTTTATTGGGTGCACTGACATTTATCATTTAAATTAATTTGCCAAATTTAGTTTTGAAATAACATAATGATTATAATAAAAAGAACAAGAATTTTAATAGTAAACATATTAGCCAAATATAAAAAAACTGATAATTACTATAAAACAACAAAACACAGTAATCATTTCCATAAAACAAAAGATGCATTTATTACAGCAGATAGGTATGAAAAGAGACTAAATATGTAGAATTCAAATGACTGAAAAGAAAATTAATCTTTATATTGAAAGTGGCCAACTGTGTGCTTCTGTAATAAAACATTAGGCTCTTCCAAATAATTCCACTTGACTTTAGATGAAAAGGGTGGATTGGCAGGCTTTGTTGGATTGAATGGCCTGTTCTTGTCAATTTTTTCTAATGTTACAATGTAAAGGAGCAGAGGATTGTCAGTCTGAGCAACTTGCCAACTATAGTCCTTGGTTTTTCTCAGTCTTTCATTTCTGTTGTAGTTGCCATGAAGGAAGAAGAGGAAAACAATCAGACTGTCCGACTACTTTCGGTTTGGTTCTGTTATACAATTTTCTTACATGGTAATGTTTTTTCTGAAGTCATAGGCACTGCTTGAGACTTTGGGCTGCATGAAAATATATTATATTGGGCCCTCCAACCAGACCCTGTACCCTCCAACCCTGTACAAGCCAGCAGCCATACCAAACTCGCTTCAGAACATGTCATCCATATGAAGCTAAGCATGTTCGGGCCCAGCCAGTACTTGGATGCAAGACCATTTAGGAAAAGCTTGGGCTGCTGCTGGAAGAGGTGTTGGTGAGACCAGCATGGGGCTCTTACCCTGTGGTCTGTGTGTTGATCCCAATTCCCCTAGTGCAGTGAAGGGGAGACCGTGCAGTAAATATGGTGCCGTCCATCAGATGAGACATAAAACCAAGGTCCTGACTCTCTGTGGTCATTAAAGGTCCCTGGGCATCTTTTTATCCCAATGTCCAGGCTAAATTGCCCATCATGGCCCCATCCATTCTGACCCCCAGTTATCCCCAATCTCACCTCTTCACCACCTAATAGCTAATGAGTAGTGAGTGTACTGGCTCAATAATGACTGCCGTCGTATCATCCAGTTGGGTGCCACATATTGGTGGTGGTTCCCCTCTGTCTAAGTGCTTTGAGTAGCGCTATATAAATGTAATCAATTATTATTATTATTATTATTATTATTATTATTACAAGGGCTGTGTAACCATACCCCACAGAATAATACAATATAATGTAAAATAATGTCACCATACCACTTACTACCATGACTAACAATATGAGGTTTCCAAATAACAAAAAAAAACTGGTTCACGTCTCTTTATATATAAGATCCAACGTATGTCTGTCTGTCTGCCTGTATGTCTGTCGGTCTGCTTTTCACAAGAGAACTACTGAACAGATTTAGATCAGGTTTTTTTCTATAATTTGCTTGAACATTCTGGTTGATTTTGCAACTTCTCAAATTGCGCTATGTATCATAGTTCGCTTGCGGTACCAATTTATTTGCACAAATCCGAGAGACACACAGCAGGCCAAGGGGAGGGGAGCTGGGCCCTTCTTACTCACGTGCCAGCCTCGGAGTGTTCCTTACCTCCATTTAGCTAGCGAACGAGAGAACTACTTAACAAATTTAGATCGTTTTTTTTCTATGATATGCTTGAACATTCCAGTTGATTTTGCGACTTCTCTCATCGTGCTAAGAATCATAGTTCACTTGCAGGAGTGATATATTTGCGTTAATCTGAGACAGAGTCTGCGGGATGAGGGGAGGAGGAAGTGTGGAGCCAGGAGGAGGAGTAGGGAGCTGGGCGGGGCCTTCCTCACTGTCCTGTTTCTCTACTACGTGGGTGAAGTAACAAGGGATGGCTAGTCTTTTATATTAAAAGCTTAAATTTGTGTCATTATCTCAAGGACCAGGGTTAACTCTGAGTTAAGATAACTACATAAAAATAACCATCAGCATAACGCTGCTCATCTCCTTCAGCATCTGTTCTGACACCTGGGCAATACTGGCTTAGCGAGTAGAGTGAATAACGTTCTATACAGATTCTCTTATTAAAAAGCTGTCTAGCATTAAAATCATTAACATCAGAAAAGTTACAAACATGACCCTAATCTTCAGGAAGGGAGACGAAGAGGATCCTGATAATTACAGACCAATAAGACTTATTTCTGTGCTACATAAAATTATGGAAACTATAACAAGAAATATATTAGAAAGGTAACTATAGAAAAGTAATATATATTAGAATGGTAACTATAGAAAAATAATATAATACATGACAGCCAGCATAGATTTATGAGAAGATCTTCCCAAATCAATCTTCTGGATTATTTTGAATAGGCAACTGCAATAGTTGATAGAAGCAAAGCACACCACAATTTGCTTAGCCTTTCATGAAGTCTTTGATACAGTCCCACAACAAAGCATAATTCTTAAACTAGAAACTCTAGACATCAGAGGTAACCTACAAAGCTGGATCTTAAGTTAATTAACCAGCAAGAAACAAAGAGTACAGATAAGAGAAGAATGCTCCACATGGAGTGAGGTCATCAATGGAGTACCTCAGTGGTCTGTCCTGGAACTGTTTTTCTGATTTACATCAGTGGTGTAGATTTTAAAATAGTGAGTAAACTTGAGATGCTTGTAGATGATACTTAAACTGGGGCAATGACAGACACTAAGGCAGCAGCAAAAAGACAAAGATTGACACTAACCTAATAGAAGCCACCTCTGCAAGGAATTTAGGGGTTTATGCTGTGTGGCACGCGGCTGGGGGTGGTACCCAGCCGGGACGCCCAGAAGGACAGGAGGAGGGCTCATGCCTCCTCCGGACCGCCAGGGAGCATCCTCATGCCTGGAGGACTTGGGACCTCAGCACTTCCGCCACGCTAGGAAGGGCTGGGGGGAAGAAGAAAAAAGAGACACCCGGAGTGCTTCCGGAAAGACAGCTGGCACTTCCGCCACACAGGGGCGTGTCAAAGGAAGATTGCCGGGAACCACCTGGAGCACATCCGGGTGACTATAAATGGGGCCGCCTCCCTCCTATCAATGAGCTGGAGTCGGGAGGAAAGGGGAGATGACGGCGGACTGGAAGTCAATCCCCGTGGCAGGCGAGAGAGTGGACGGCATGTCTTACGTACCCGCCAATGATTGGATGGAGGCGGGACGAAGGAACGTCCATCTCAAGCAAGGGGAGGGCCGGAGAGAACCCGGAAGAGAGCTCCAGGGAGCACAGCCGGCGATCAGGACCGATGAACTGGTAAGTCCTTCGCCGGCTAACATTCCCTTTGTGCCTGTGACTCGGCGTGAGCCGGAGGATTCCCCTCGGTCCGTCGAGTCTGTTTTACAGGTGATACACGGCCTTCGAGACTATTTAGTCGAGCTCAAGAGGACGGCGATCGCGTCACGTCAGGGGGCGGAAGTGCCGGCTGTCTTTCCGGAAGCACTCCGGGTGTCTCTTTTTTCTTCTTCCCCCCAGCCCTTCCTAGCGTGGCGGAAGTGCTGAGGTCCCAAGTCCTCCAGGCATGAGGACGCTCCCTGGCAGTCCGGAGGAGGCATGAGCCCTCCTCCTGTCCTTCTGGGCGTCCCGGCTGGGTACCACCCCCAGCCGCGTGCCACAGCTGACACAACATTTTCATCATCAAATCAATCTGCAGAAACAATTGAAAAGGTGAAGGGCATCTTCTACTGTAAGAATAATAATAATAGTAATAATAATAAATATATTTTTATAGCATCTAGTGTGACAGACTCAGTGAATTAAACCTTTCTAGTCTTGAGCAGAGGAAAGCGTGTGGTGACCTTTTCCAAGTCTTTAAAATTCTCATAGGCATTAATAAGAGATATAGAATTCTTTTAACTTAATGGTGAATCACGTACTTAAGGACACCAGTGAACATGAAGGGGAAAGGTATTTAGGACTGAAGCCAGGAAGCACCTTTTTATGAAAAGTGTTGTGGGAATCTGGAACAAACTACTGAGACAAGTAGTTGAAGGAGAAAACTTGACAGTCCTTCCGAAGTATCTGGATGAGATATTGGGACAGCCTAGTGATTAGATAAATGAACAAGCTTGATGGAATGAATGATCTCCTCTCATTTGTCAGATTTCTTATGTTCTTATGTGTTATTTTCAATTTATTGTAACACAGCCCATTCCCTGTAGATTACTTAATAATCCCAAAAAAAGATCTGATACAATTATGTTTCCGATATTTTTCAGAGGACCTGTCAGTCAGAGGTCCTTGGAATCATCTGAAAAGTCTCTCCTTTTATGGCGCCAGTGATTATAGTTACTAAACAAATTACATGCTCCTAATGAAACAAGAATCAGTAGATGTTACAAAGCTTGTATGGATGTGTCAGTCTTGAGTGTCCACTATGTGACACACAAATAGTTTGAGAATACAGTTGGGGACAGGTTTATCAGGAATGAGGAGTAAGAATGACCATGGTGAACATCTCTTCCACATTCTCTCCGAGATTGGTCCTATTTCTGCACTTTTAAATCTCAACTGAAACATTTCTCTTCTACGAATTTTTGTCATCTGTGTAATATTTTTTTTTTTACTCTGTATGTAAAGCGACCTTGGGTTTGTGAAAGGTGCTCGATAAATGTAACTTATTATTATTATTATTATAAAGACATCGACAACAGCATACAACAAAAAAAAATACCACAGCCAAGATATACTTCTATTTGTGGCAAGAGAGCTCTCGGTATTAGGTTATAAAACACTGGAAAACTGTCATGTCATTTTGTAACCTGCTTAATTCAGACCAAGGTTGATGGGAGGGCTGTGCTGGAGTCTATCTCAACTAACGTGGGGCCCAAGGCAGGAACAAACCCTGGACAGGGCACCAGTCAATCACAGGGTATACACACTATAAACACACACTAGCATTGCCAATTTAGTGTTGCCAGTTCACTGCACCTGCATGGTATGGGACTGTTGGAGGAAACCCACACAGACATGGGGAGAATGTGCAAGCTCCATGTAGTGAGGACCTGGGATGCAAACCCTGGTCTCCTTACTATGAGGCAGCAGTGTCATCCATTGGCAAAGTGTATATATTGTCACAGGAGGCTGGGGGCCAGACCCAACCGGGATGCCTGGAAGGACCGGGAGGCAGTTTATACGTCCCCCAGGCCACAAGGGGGCAACCACCCTGGATAAGGAGGGGACCACATGGACTGAGCATGAGGCTCAATCCTATAGGGGCCCGTGGCCACCGCTAGGGGGCGCTGTGGTATAGCGGGTACACAGCTCTCTCAGCAAACGCCAGTTATAAATAAATAATCACGCTCGCGGCTTAGCGAGGGGGGATGGTGGTTGTGGCTGAAGCGGGTCTCAGGGCGATCTGCGGTGTGGGCGTTTCTCACCTAAGTGCACAGGTGAGGGACTGCCCACATCCGTGATTGTTCCTGAGACTGCTAATGTGCTGCAGCTGTTATGCCCTCTCGGCATATATAGAAGCGGAAGGGGAAATGGAAAAATGACGAAAGGAAAGAAAGACAGAGGTTGCTGGAGAGCGAGGAGCAGGAGAGAAGAGAGAGGGAGAGAGAGAGAGAGAGAGAGAGAGAGACGGTGCGGATGAGCAAGCAAGTGAGTGAATGCTCGCAGGCAGCTGTATGGGAAGCCAGGGTGTTAGGCCGACATCCGGGAGTTGTAATAATGATCGCTCCCATTGAGTGACCAGTGAAGGGCGACTGGCCGCGTAAGGCCAGGATGGCCGTGGGAGTCAGGAGGCTTGGTGGAGAAGTCCTTGACGTGAGCATCGTAGTTGTCAAGGACTCCAAGTCTCGGGCCTGGGATGAGTGCACGACCGAAGCCAGGATCGGGAGGCCTCCAGACCTGTGTAAGAGTAAGAAGGTCAGCTGCAGAGAGAGCGTCTCGCCTGCTGCAGGGCCCAAACGGGAGAAGCAGGTGAGACGCTAATGTAAAAGAAGCACTGGGCTTTTCATTGTTTTAAAGGACTGCTTCCAGCAACGTTTTAACTTCGGTTTTAAAGGATTGTCTTTCTATTGTTTTAGCTCCACGTTTCGTTTTATGATGGATTATTTATTTATTTAAAGAAGAGTTTTTAGAAGGCACTGCACTTTGTGGACTTTGTTTTGTTTGTTTAATAAAGCACTTTTGCACTTTTATACATCATCCCCTTGCTATTGTTGCCTCACTGTCTAGGTCATCGGTAACATTACCGACGGTGTAGGGTTCAAGGGCTCCCGAACAGTGGATGGGAGCATGGATTTAAACCTACATCGTCACAGGTGCCCCAAGCGTCGTGGAGCCTGGGAAACCTGCACTTCCTCCACACCTGGGCAGGTGGAAGAGGAACCTTCCAGGGACGCCCAGAGTGCTTCCGGGTGCTAGTGAGGCACTTCCGCCACACCAGGAAGTGCTGCTGGAAGGTCAGCAGCAAGCACCTGGAGCACATCCAGGTGAATATAAAAGGGGCCGCCGTTCTGCAGTTGGGGAGCTGGAGTCGGGTGCTGGAGGAGGACGAAGCTCCATTTCCTCCATTGAAAGGCCCGAGGAAGGTTGTGTGTGCGGGATTTGGACTTGTGGGACCAATCCTAATAAACATGTGTGTTTTTTAAGAACTGCCGGTGTCCGTCTGGTTGTGTCCGGGCTGGTTATCTCACAATATGAATAAAGCAAATGCTGCAAACCATTCATTTTTGTACTGTATATGATTTTATATAGAAGCACAAATTTGTCAGTTTTTCAGAAATGGTTGATGTTTATCTGCAATGTTGTATTAGTGTGCAACTTTAATACAAGACTGTTGTCCGATAAAAATTGAGGTCCTGTTTAGCCCTGTGATTTTTTTTACATTTCTAACAGTGTTACTGTATAACTGGCTTCATTTATTCATATATATATATCAGAGTAAGATCACAAGGACCGAAGTCTACCCCAGCAATTCCATTTCTGTATGGTATGAGGTTCAGGTCCATCAAAGGACACACAGACACACTCATTCATGCTTGGCCACACCAAAGTCACCAGGCAACCTACCTGCAAGTCTTTGGGATGTGGAATGAAGCCCAGATAAAGGCAGGATTGGAGCGCAGAACTCTGGAGCTGTGTGAATGGCAGGGGCTATAATCACTGCGCCGACACACTACCTGGGGGCGGGGGTCTGTCTAGTGGGTTTATATGCATATACTGTATACTGAGCAGCATATCAAGGGTTCACTTTATTGGAGTGAGATTAAACAAGGTAAACCAAAAAATACATCTTTCAGTAGTAGACAAAGTAGCTTTCGTGTAATCATAATACAGGTTTTTGTTACCCAAAAAAATGAAATGGGAAGTTGATTGCGTGTATTGGCTGAGGGGTATCATGAGTCTTAATACTAAGAGAAGTTAAGTGGAATAACTAAGCTATTTGTTAATGCTAGTGTCTTGTAAGCCATGCAATCAGATAGTTAACAAAATGTAAAAATTAAAAAATAAACCTTCAGTAAAAGAGCACACAATCATTATAACAAGCGTTACAGAGATAGTTTGCTTTCACATATAACACATATAACATCGATGCTGCCTCCTTCAACTTTTCATATTTTATTGTTGATTTTTTTTTAGTAAAAATGTAGTGTTATGCTATATGCAGGAGATACTGTATATGGCTACATACAAATCCTACTAAAATCCTATACAGTAATTGGATTATCTGGAATTTCATATACAACCGAAATTGAATGACTGCAAAACAGATTTCCAATCTTTATTTTCTTGATCTAATAAAAAATACCAATATAACAAAAAGATAAAAAGCGCATGTTTTTTTGCTGAGAGAGCATTTTAGTGCATTAGCCATACAGAAAGGGACCTTGACAGACAGTCTTGAAGGTGCTCACAAGGTCGTTTCCTATCAGGTTAATTTATCAGTGTGGCTCATACATGAGCCCTGGCAGACCCGTTAATGAAATGAAAGAACTGACGTCCAAGATATAAGAAGGGGCCTTGCTTCTTTAATTCCAAATCAAAATAATCTATATCAATTAGAAAGAACTCTAACATATGCTTTAATTTTATTTTATTAAAGCGATACACTTTAACCTTAGTAAAAAAAAAATACATAAAGTGTATAATCATGAATCTGAAAATAGCCATTCCTGGTAACAGTTTCTTATGCCTCTTCTTTAGCATCAGTGCGTCGAGTTCTAGCATTTGAAGAGTTATTTCACTTTTGGTTTGACTTTATCCACTTTGACGTTTGTACTATTTATTTTAGTGAAATAAAAACACTCCTTTCTATCTGTCAATTACTCTGGCTTGGCCCTTGAACTTAGCACTGAGAAAACTGTTAATGCTACTGCTTTTGTCGTTTTTTCATTTATTTTTCTGTTTCATTAGATTATCATCTGATTACGCAATCTTCTCATTCTGCATACTAGGGGTTTAAAGGAATACTCCATCCAAAAATGTATTTCTTTATGTTATTTACCCATCTGTAGTTTATAATAATGCCACAGAAATATTTTTAATACCATAGTTTGTGATAAAAAAAGAACAAAACTGATAAAATGGCACCCAATGATAATCAAGACTGGAAAAAAATGGTACTTGTGTTGCATAATCCACATGTCATCAGGTCATCCATGCTCACAACATGCAAAACACATGTATATGAAAGTAGTCCACAACATGAGCTTTGGTTTGAAAGGAACCAGGTGGAGATTAAACCTGGAGCCATGAGCAGAGCAGGAAAACGGTTCAACTGGGCAACTGGTGGGTTGTAAAGAAGCCAGTTATGTTTCAGATGTGGTCTTAGAGGTGCCTATCACACAAGCTGGTGTCTTCTAATTGCGTTGTGACTTTGGGTCTGCCAGATCTCTTCCTATCAGAGGTTCTTCCACTTTCCAATTGCCTCTGAATTGTGTGGGACACCATACTCACTGACACTTTAATTTTTTTTTTGCATTTTCTCTAAACGAAAGGCCTACTTTTCTAAGAATATAAATGCTGTCTCATTTAATTTGTTAGTTACCATTTTCTTGCTGTTACCACTGGAATATTGTCAAAGTAGTTCTTCAGAGGGAGGAGTAGCACAGTCTGTCCCAACTCTGCTTTAAGACAGACAGAGGTTTTTTTAAGTAATCAACAGAATTTGGGACACCTTTGCAAACTGTTTGCTTCAATTTACAAGGCTAAATTAACTTTAATTGCTGCAGAACATCTGTAATTTGTAACCTATTAGCTATTCCCTGAAGAAGGAGCATTTGTAATATTTTGATATTTCTCTTTTTCAGTTTACGCTGACCTAAACTTTAAATTTAAAGCTCTGGCAGTTTATGCTTACATTTTCAGCATTTTAGGTCATTCATTGCATTTTAACTGATTACATTTGAAGAAAAACTGAGGTGTTCTAAAAAGTTTGACCAGTAGGGTATTTACAAAGCTGATCACTGATATCATTAAGAAAGACTGAGAATGCAGGCAATAAATGAATGTCATTATGAAATGTTAAAAGAACTACATAATCCATTTTACTTTTAGCATATAATAAATATATAAACATTTTTTGGTAAAGGTAATTATTGGTGATGAACACCTGGCTGATACAGCATTGGCAGGGATAAGGGTGGCAATGAGAAGATACAAGGCAGATGACAGAGACATAGATAATGTCCACAAGACAGTAAGAGTATAGTGAGTCTACATGCCTGTGTGAAAAGAAAGGAGCCGCTAGGGGGAAAAATACGCTGCTGTTCAAAGCCTAGAGTCCTTAGGAGGTTAACTTACACTGATACTTGTAACCTCTGACTTGTTAAACTGATACTTGCAACCAAAAAGAGGGATGTGTTAGAGGATTGACAGAAATCCTGTACAGTTTCTTCATGCCAGCAATTGCTAACTCATTGCTCCCTGGTTCACGCCTGAACTTCGGCTTTTGAAAGCCAAAGGCTGATAACTTGAACGGTTGTATAAAAAAACTGGACTCTTTGTTCACAAAGTGATGTACAAAAACCATGTACTTTATTACAAAAACTGTATTGCCTAAACTAAATCTAACTATTATACTCACATTATTTCTTCCAATGAAGGCAACACCAAGTCATTGTTTCCACTACTTAATAATATCACACAACCCCCGGATTCTTTACCTTCTCACCTTTACTCAACTGATTTTTGCAGTTCCCTTATGTCCTTTTTTAATGAAAAAAATCCAGAAGATTCACCAGTCTCTCTGTATGGATTCCTCCAGTACTTCATTTGAATTTCACCCACCAACTCACTCATTTTCCTCTTTTCAGCTTCCTACTTTCTCAGAAATCTCAGATCTTATCTGTAAGTCTAAGCCATCTACCAGTCAACTGGACCCCCTCCCTACAGTTCTGGTCAAAGCCGGCCTCCCCTCTCTGGTCCCTCTTATTTCTGCTATAATCCACTCTTCTCTCACTACTGGTACTGTTCCTTCATCTTTTAAAACTGCTGAAATAACCCCAATACTGAAAAAAATATGGTGCCGATCCGACTAATTTCAGCCATTTTTGTCCTACTTCTAATCTACCCTTCATTTCCAAAATTCTTGAAAAAATAGTGGCTATTCAACTTCATTCTCATTTATCTCAAATAATCTGTATGAACAGTTCCAGTTTCGTCCCCTCCACAGTACAGAAACGGCATTTATAAAAATTACTAATGACCTCCTTATGGCAGCTGATTCTGGTTTAATTACTATTCTCATCCTCCTTGATCTCAGTGCTGCCTTTGACACTATTTGTCACACTACTCTTCTCAATAGATTATCTTCGATTGGCATTACCCACACTCCACTAGATTGGTTCAGATCCTACCTCTCAGGCCGCACTCAGTTTGATCAGCTTAAAACTTTCACATCCCAACCCACCACGGTTACTACAGGTGGGCTCTGTCCTGGTGCCCCTCCTTTTCATTATTTACCTCCTTCCCCTTGGCAATATCTTTTGTAAATGTAACATTAGCTTCCACTGTTATGCTGATGACGCCCAGCTCTATCTCACTAGCAAACCTCCTGTTTCCTTTCCACCCTCCTCACTTATTGATTGCATAGCAGAAATCAAATCCTGGTTTTCTTCAAATTTTCTTAAATTAACAAAACTTTTCTTAAAGTGACAAAACTGAGGTTCTCCTCATTGGTACAAAATCAACATTATCCAAAACTGATCATTTTTCATTTGTTATTGATAATTCTTCTGTCTTCCCTTCCCCACAGGTTAAGAGTCTGGGTGTCATCCTTGACAGAACTTTATTCTTTCAGTCCCACATCAATAACATTTCCTGGCCTGCATATTTCCACTTGCGTAACATTAATCGTATTCGCCACTCCCTCACACCCCACACCACTGCTATCCTTGTTCATAGCCTTGTCACTTCTCGTCTGGATTATTGCAATTCCCTTTTCTTTGGTTTTTCTCGCAAATCTCTTTATAAGCTTCAACTGGTCCAGAATTCAGCTGCCCGCATCATTATTAGAACCCCCTCTGTCCACTATATCACTCCTGTTTTGCAGCAGCTTCACTGGCTTCCAGTTCAGTTCCGCATTCAATTCAAAATTCTTCTGTTAACGTTTAAGGCTCTCCACAACCTTGCCCCTCCATATCTGTCTGACCTCCTCCATGTTGCCATTCCCTCCCATACCCTTAGATCCTTTTCCTCCATCCACTTGACTGTCCCCTTCGTTCGTCTTACCACTATCAGAGCAACTGAATGCTCTGCTCCCCAGCTTTGGAACTCACTACCATCTGAGCTTAGAAATATTGAATCATTTTCACTTTTCAAATCTAAACTTAAAACTCATTTGTTTAAGACTGCTTTTTCTCTTTGATTACAATTGCTCTGTCTGATTTTAATTTTTGTGTTTTAGTTTTGTTAATATCTGTGTTTTATCTATTGTTTGGTGTCATTCAGTGTTTAGAAAGGTGCCTACAAATAAATAAAATGTATTATTATTATTATTATTATTATTATTATTATTATTATTATTATTATATAACTCTTCAGTCCAGGAAAGACAGCTGCTGTCATGATTTGACTTTTGTTCCTTATTTTTTATATGCTTTCCTTAATCAAAAAAATAACAGAAATCTAATTGTGGGGTTTTAGAGGCCAAATAGTCTTACAATCACATATGTTTTCTGAAATTGCTGTGTTTTTAACATTGTTACATTTAAATCGCATTGCCCCATGATGCCAGTTTGAAACAGTTGTTTTGCTGGTCGCTTGCCATTTCTAGGCAGGGCGGCAGGGAGTGCATGATGTGTGACGTCATTACTGGGATGAAATAAAAGGTCAGCATTGTCCACTTCCTACTTTGTTCAAGTTTGGGAGTTCAATTTTAAAAGTCTCTATTTTTTTGTATGTTTTTTGTGTTGATCTCTGGTAACAAACTCTTTTCTGTCTTTTTGCCCATGTCTTTCTGCTTACATTTTGGCTCAGGTGATAGTAATTACCCACTGAACCAGGGGTTGGCACTGTGCTCTTTTTCTCTTCATTCCTCTGCAGAACGGAAGATTGACAGCCGTCCCACCACTGATGTCACTTCCCTTATCCGCCCTCCGGGACCTGCCCCTTCCTGCCTGGATCCCATATGACTGGAAGTTTGGCCATTTTGAGGCAGTTCTATTCTGAGCTCCCGTCTGAAAAGACATCCACAACTTGTTGTGTGTTGTTCATTGTTGTCTTCTTTTAATTATACGGGGTCACTAGGGTGGTGTTCCAACACTTTGACGTTGTTTTGTCTCCTTTTTACAGTGTAAATCCTGGTTTTCAACTCTTTGGCTTCACATGCAATTAGTATTTTGGTTTTCAACATTCTTGATCTCCCCATTGTTGACCTTGGCTAAATTATATTTTTATTTCTTCCTTCTTTCAAAACTGCTGCCACCTTCTGCAGTTCATATATCTCTTTTGGAGAATGTCTCTAAAACAGTAACACAGCACTCAGAAGTACATACTGTAGACAATGAAGTGTGCCATTTCTAACCTTAAAGAGCTTATCCTGGAAGTGGCCCCTTGAGGCAGTATAAAGCTGAATAAGGTCAAAGGTCTAGGGAGTCTGCATTCAGAGAGTGCTGGGAGAAATTCAAGGATGAAGTCACTCCACTATCTGCAGAGAGAGATCTGAATGTGAGAGTGCTTTAGTGTAGAGGGTGTAGATCTGGGTAAATGAGCAAGACGTTACTTTGCTAGAAAATAACAAAGCATGTTGAGGAAGGTCCAGAAAAGCAACAGGATTTCTTTTAGGTTTTCTTTTTCTATCCACTTGCATTGTGTGTTCTCCCTGCTTTGATCCTTGTCTTCTGTGTTTTAATGTTTACAATAAACACAGCTTTTTTTGAGACGTTAAGACTCCTTGGCATTTATTATGGGCATTGAATGTTCCCGAGAGGGTTCCATCCTTTCACAATATATTTTAAATTGTACTCAGTTCATCAAGGCTTCTTTTCTGGAAGTGAGATCCTAGGATCATATTTGACATGGCTGTGATGAAATTCAGCTTTATAAATGCAAGGGCCAAGGGAATCATACAAATCAATTTGTATGTGAAACACAGCATGCAGTGTATGCCAGCCAGCAACAGTGCAATATAGAGTGATGCTATAATTTCAACAGGACTCAGGGAAAGGGCCAAACACATCAAACAAAGCTGATGGCTTTAACAGAAAAACAGGGATTTATAGATAAAAAAAGCCCACTGTGTGATATCACAATTATCAGAGTGGAGAAGTATAAATGATAAAATGTTATGTTTGCCAAAATTAACGTGCTAACACTTTGGCATTTTCTTAGATATTTTACTTACTGAGATAAACATGATAATTGGAGGTAACATAACTAGTAAGCCACCTGTACGTTTTGTCTTGTCATTTATATGTATCAGTGTGAATCACAAAAATCAATTGAAACATCCCTGAATTAGAAAGAACTCAAGGGATATAGGAATTGGCAAGGAAAAAGAGATACTGTACTGATGGGTACATGGAATGTGAAAGAAAATGTCCTACTAATGAGAAAATGATTTGAGATACAATAATCTGTTAAAGACCAAACCAACTTTCAGGATGGTAATTTCAAAAATGTCAAGATAATATAAAGAAGGTGCACTGAATAATCCTTTAATCTCCTTAGCTTTAGACTTAAACTGCAAAATCAGTGCTAAAAGTGTTAGGTCCTGAGTGTCACTCATGCAATGGTATGGACGCATCTCACGAAAGACCAGAGGATCACTCGGGCTATAAAAGTGCTAACTGCATTACTGCTGAGCATTACTCAGGCAATGGTATATTCATGTCTTGTGTAAGCGTCAGACCCAAGCGTTACCTGGGCAACAGTGTAAAGCATCTTCTCCTAGCTTCATAATGGCGTCTCGCAAGAAACACCTCTCATCAGTAGTGATGATGAGGTGAATCTGTCTACAGGCAGTGAAACGGAAACGGTCAGTGAAACCAAACCTGAGTCTTGTGAAACTGAAAGTGACGCTCATGTCACTTGCAAAAGGGCAGTGTACTGTTCATATTATTATTATTATTTGTATCAACATTATATATTGTACTCTTCTGACTTTGTACTTTTAGTGTTTTGCATGTTTTACCACAGGAAGATGACATTTAATAAAAATGTAATTTTTCAAGCAAACAAAATGCAACATTTTTTACATGTTTTTTTTAAAAGAAATGTAACACTAAGGAGGATAATCCGACCAAATAAAATATTGTATGTTCTTGAAAATCAAAAGAAGTTAGGTGCAGTAGAATTAAGGCACCTTATGTTCATATTAAGATTGTTTTGAATCAAACAATTTAAGGTTTAATTAACACTGAAAAGATCTGGACATGACTTCTAAACAAATGGAGAACTTTAAAACTAAGGCATTTGCAAGGCAAAGTTACAATGCCAAAAATCAATTTTCAATGAACATCTAAACCAAAACAAGGCGCCAAAATTTTAAATAAAAAATATTCTGAGAAGGGGTCAGAAAGGCAAAGCAAAAGTCCTAAACAGAGTTGTAAATTAAATAATGTTGCTTGTACTTTTAGCGGTTAAATGCAAAGATATGAACACATGGCAAAATGTGCTGCCATCTTAAATAGTGACGTGTTTTATTAGCTTCTTTGAGAGTGAGATGTAAAAACACAGATAAGAAACTCTAGTCAGCAAAAAAGATTAAAAATGTGCTTGTTGTGGTCATCTGAGGGAATGACGGGTCAAAACAATAGATAAATGTTAGGGTGAAAACCCCGTTTATCCTCATAATTTAAACATAAACAGTCAGTGGTGGCTCAAATACAAACAAAAAGCATTGCCCTCTGATTCTGTTAGATTCAGTCTAACAGAATCACTGCCTATTATGGCTTAAATGCTTAAAGGAGCTCCGTCCCTTCACATTTCCAGTCAGTAACGCCTCCTTCTGAGTGGCTGGCTGTTACGGTTGGGGTGGAGTCAGTTGCCCTCACTGGGCCATTTCCTGGTACTGTGGTGACAAAAGAAGATAACCTAGCTAGTGGTAGCAACCCCTCTCAGCCCACAGTGGAATTACATGGCTGGGAGGACCCTCTGGTATGCATGCATGACATTGTTCATATTAAGCATTAAAGTACAGCTGGAGATGAGGTTTTGTGTTACTTATTATGTATTTTCTTTCCATTAATGACAGGCAAACACACAGAGTGATGGACATAAACAAAGTAATAGATATACTTGCTAAAGTTTATAACAACAGATTAATTATTTTGGTATAATTGTATTATATTCCAAAATAATGTACTTCTGAAAATCAGTGAAGAGGAGGGTGAGTGTGGTAACAGAAAATGGTGTTTATTTTGTAGCATGATGAAGTTCCTTAACATCTTGTATATTCTGCCTTTAAGTTAAAAAATCATCCTGCATAAAATGAAAGTGTTTATGCATATCGTTTAAGTTACAGTGATGAGCTATGATGTGAACTCCTGCTGTTAAAGAGCAGGCTAGTTATTTTTTAAAACTTATAAAATATGCTTCACTTTAGAACGCAATTTCATGTGGCAAATTAATATACTGTATACCCTGGCTGTGAAGAAATACATCTGACTTGAAAAATACCAAACTTACCCTTTAAGGTACATTTGGTGTTTTATGTAACTAGATTGACATTCCTTTATTTGCTATTTTGACTTAAGATTTTTTATATTAGGAAAATTAAGTACATGGACATCCAATGGTTGTATTGTCTTTTATGACAATCCGACATTAACAGCAATTATGAAGAAACTTTTTTTGCCAAGTCTGTGACTATTATAATGGCCATCAAGTGGCATTCAAATGTTCCCTGAAATTAAAATCACAGAAATAAAATTTGCCCGTGATTTGTGTCCAGAATTAAAATGCCCCGTTTTTCCTTTTGTGAGCCAATGCCCACCACAAGGTCTGTGCACATCAATGAATGTTAAGGCCCGGTTTTCCGGTGTTTTTCCCTTTGCTTTGATTTCTTTGTTGCTTCTTAAGTTCATGTGGCTCAGTTCCTTGTGGCTCAAAATTTTGTGCAATCAGAACATATATTTTTATTATGTTTATTGGTTGAGCCACCAGAACAATGGAGATGAGATTCAGCATCCCTAAACATTGTGGCATTGTGCTACTACTGCGTTCTTGCACACATTAGAAAATGTGAGATAATAAGATACATTTCTTTTTGGGTATGGGAAGCAGATAAAAATGCATTACATGGAAGTCTTATACAACTGGAGTTGTTATTCAGATAGGTACTTTCAGGTGGCATATGATGATGTTAGTAATAAACAGGTATACAATATAATTTATTTTTCTCCATAATGCTACTCCAACTAAGCGCCATCAGATTTGCCAGGATTTTGGCAATTCACAAATTCCTACCAAAAACAGTCAGGCATGAGGATGAATCTTCCAGTCACACCAATTTTCTTCTGAACATAAACTTAAAACCATGAGCAAAGGCTACCTTTAAAAAGGAAGCCTTTGACCGAGACACACTTGTCAAAATTGTATGTTGAACAAAATATTTACTATGCAAATGCTAAGTACCTCTCCATCTCCCTCCAAGCAAAGCAATGGTAATTTTCTGACCCTTCAGTTTTTTGATTTAAAATGCTTGGCAGCTGTTTATGTGTTTGCTGCCAATTTTGGGATGTTTTTGTGCTGAACCTATTGACAACTACACAGGCTACAATCTAGCTTCACTGCCCAAAGCAGAAATCATACTTCACAAATAATTCTTCACTTTTACAACAAAGTTTAATTGGTATATTTCTCAAGCTCTGCCTTTTTCACCAATCAGGTCTATTTGTATTATAACTCTCTGTGAACCCATTATTATCTAAAGTATTACTTCATGGTTTTTGACATAGTAGTGGACAATACTGCTATACATTCCTTGGTGTCTTTTAAAACACTGATGGTAATTCAGGTTGATGTGTAATAAAACTTTATTGTATTCTATATTTTGATTCCTTTAACTTTGTTGAGATTGCACATATTATTTTGAAGCACCTTGAGATGATTTGATGATTTATTATTTGATGATTGAGATGTTTCAAGTGTATGATATAAATAAAATCTGCTATTATTATTATTAAGTTGTAAACAGCATATACAAACTAAAGATTGAATTGCCAATATAATGGTAGCCCAGGGGCTCAGTGGTCAGCACTGCTGCCTAACATATTCAGGAGAGGTTTGGAATCCAGCCTTGACACCCTCTGTATGGAGTCTGCACATTTTCCCCACGTCCATGTGGCCACTCCAGTTTCCTGTCACATCCCAAGGCCATGTGTTAGACCAATTGGTGACTCTGAATTTCTGAAGCATGTGTGACTGTGCACTGTAATTCATGGTGAGGATTGTGGGTATTTTCCTTTGTTGTATTATGATTAGCATAAGTGCAGCCCTCTGGAAATGGTGATTTGGCTAAGGTGGTAACCAAACTCAAAGCTGCTCAAGTTGTAACCTTGTAATCCTACTAACTTCCTTGTTTTCGGAGAATGTTCTTTTTACAAAACAAGTACAAGTGTTTTCTTTTTTTCAATGATCAAATGTAAGTCTGTGAACATCTCTGTGTTTTATAGTGGCAGTAAAATAATATCACAATGCACTGCTGTTGGTTCGTCTAGCTCACAGGTGTCGAACTCCCGTCCTCGAGGGCCGCAGTGGCTGCATGTTTTCATTCTAACCATCTTCTTCATTAGCGAGCTGTTTTTACTGCTAATTAACTTCTTTTGCTTTAATTTTAATTAACTTGACTCGGGCCCCTTAGTTGTTAATTGTCTCTTTTTCCTTAATTAGTAGCCAAACAAGCCACCATATGACAGAAAAAACAGAAAAATCAACAGATTTGGAAATGTCTGCTGTGGCAGAATGAGAGCAGCAACAAGCCATTGAATTAAATAACGGGCTTAATTAACAGCAAGAATCAGCTTCTCATTAAGGGACTGGTTGGAGTGAAATTGGTTGGAGTTTGAAATCCCAGTTTAGCTGGTCATCTGTTGGCTTGTTTAATGTCTCATTTCTGTTTGGCTGCCATTTAATGAAGAAACAAATCAATTCAGAGGACTGAATCCTTAAAAACAGGGTTATTAAAATGAAGGGAAAAGGAGTTAATTAGCAGTGAAAACTAGTCGCTGATTAGGAAAAGGGTTAGAATGAAAATCTGTAGCCACTGCGGCCCACCAGGCCCGGAGTTTGACACCCCTGCTAGCTCACAGGTGTCGAACACAGCATTCTAAGCATTTGAAAAGCAGTGCTTTTTGTTCTATTATTACAGTAAACTAATCAACACAAGCTAAAGTCACTATGTGTTCTTTAGCAGTTCTGTAACGTATACTTGTGTTTGAAGGTCAATGTGCTCCTTCAGAGTAATAACAAACATTACACCTTCCTCCTGCTGAGTCTGGCCTTGCTTGCACTTCAGCCTACTGTAGTTCTCAATCATTATCTTTCACTCCTCTGCACTGTCACTACTTTTTTCTCCTCTCCCACTCCAGCTCTTTGCGCTGTCATCCTGTCATGCTGTAATTCCTTCTCCTTTCCAGGCTCTTTTATTAAGTTGCCAGCATAGCTGAGTAGCTGTGACCCTTCCTTGACAGTGTTCTTAAAACACACCCCTGATATGTGGAGCACAAATTTCTTTGAAGAAAGGTAGGTCAAGAAGGGACAAAAAATATTTGCAAAGGTTTTTTTTTTTTGGATGAGTATTACTAAAATATTTACTGTGAAAGACAGAGTCATGCTGTCATTTCTTTAAAAGTCTTGTCCATTTTTATCAATGACAATCAGATTGGAAGAAAGAAAGAAAGAAAGAAAGAAAGAAAGAAAGAAAGAAAGAAAGAAAGAAAGAAAGAAAGAAAGAAAGAAAGAAAGAAAGAAAGAAAGAAAGAAAGAAAGAAAGAAAGGCATAATCATGCATTTCAATATCAGGTAAAAGACATATCAAAAATTGTATCTGAGTGGCACAATTCATTTCTAAGTAATACTGATGATACATATATCACTCTGACCCTGATAGAAAATGTGATTATGAAATAAGGCATAGAATGTCGGTGTTAAGGGCTTCACAAATACATTATTATCAGCAGAAGCATCATAGATCTTCATTAGATAAAGGCCTAGCTCAGTGCTTCCAAACCGCAAGGCAGCATATTTTATAATTTAGTTGCAAGGTTACTTTGTTACAAGTACTGGCCTGCTAAAATAAGCAAATAAAACACAATTCTATACGTGTTACTATGGATGTAGTAAGCCAACAGTCAAAACAGCATAAGGTAATATTTTCTAATCCATTTAATCCAATTTAGGGTTTCTGGGTGGGGGAGAGAGCTTATCCCCTTCGTACTCGGTGCAAGACAGGAGACCTACTTACATGCAAACCCCCAATCAGCCAATTGAACAAACCTGCACTTCTTTGGCAATAACAATCAAGTGAAGGATTTCAGACGCAGACCACTGTATCACTAATCCAGCTAATGCACTACCCCACAGTCAAAATAGTATCACACAAATGGCTATGTGGTATTTTTTATTATTTTTTAAAGACACAGGAATTTGCTTTCCTATAAACTGTGAGCATTTACATGCATTCTTTCATTTTCCATTTTTCTATTTTCTATACCCACTTATTACAGTACAAGATCCAGTCCTGAACAAGGCCCCCAGACCCATTTCAAGTAATCCAATCACGTAGCCTCTACATTTTTGAAGATATCAGAGATAATTAACATACTTGTAGAAAACGCACATACACAATGGGACAATGTGCAAACTTAACACCAACAGTGCTCAGAATAGGATTTGAATCCAGAACTGTAGCAGAACAGGAGCCACAGATTGGCAATACATTTTATCTTGTGAGATGCTTCATAATGGTAAACCTTGAAAGATACAAGAGTGAGCAACAGAGAGAGAGGGAGACAGACAAAGTGAGCGAGAGTGAGTGAAAGAGATGCATGTCTCCAGTATGCTAGAAGACAGAAGATCCTGTAGGTGCCATGAGGACCTGAGCATATACAGTAAATCCTTGCTATCTATGGATTTCTTCCCAATGGACTCACTTATCCACTGCTATAAAACTGTAACCCATTTTATGTCCACGAGGAGCAAAAAAAAAATTCCAAAAGGCCTATTGTGCCACAGCAACGCGTGAGATTGACTAATAATAGATTGTGATGCCAGTTGATGTCCTGTGCTGCACACATGCTTCACTGCACAGATCAACAAGTGTCTACTCGATTCAGAGTGTTCTTGATAAGCTGCTGAACTCCCATTTGCGATGAGGACTGGGTCTTTCAATGGTTCCCCATGAACAAGGAATTCCCAGTTAGTGTTGCTCATAAGCTTGCAATGATTAAGTTCCTGTCCTTTGTACACACCACCCACTGCTATTGGATTGTTTAGTGAGGTCCTCAGATCAGCCCTGCCACAGTCACTTGTGACCTATGGTGCAGCTCCAAGATGATGATCGAACTTGACTATTGAGTGGAAGTAAAAATAGTAACAATCTGTGAAAGAATCATTACCAAGTTTTGGGGGTGAAAGCAGAGGGCTGGCGTGACTGCCATACCCCTGACCTGGCTCCTTTGGAGGGGAAGCTAAGGGTGTGCATGGGATGAAACCAGGATGCATTGTGATGAGCTTAGCTGATGTTTGATCATGAAACTGTGTGTTTATGGTAACAGGTAGCGAATGTGTATTGTGAGTAGGGTCCTCCAGAACCTAACCCCATCTTTACAATAGGATCAGTGATTCAGTATGAGGATGTGCAACACTGATCATAATGGCAATCAGTTTTGTTTTCTTTCTCTTCTTCACTACAACCTCTGGGGGTACAGAATGCATCCCATAACTAAGCCTGCCCAGTTTAATTAGTTTGTTGCTTTGGTGGGCCTCTCTTGAAGTGATGTTAGCGACCCAGCACACCACAGCTTAGAAAATATCTCACGGGCATTACAGAGTCACTACCCACATTAAAGTTTCCTAAGAAAAAAATGCATAAGTTGTTTCTTTTTTTTAAATTATGTTTTGTTTTGTTTACATGTTATGTTACCTCAAAATGCCTGTCACTCTAATCAGGAAAAATTTATGAAACTTCACTGTTCCGTGTTTTGATTTTCATGTATATTTGGGGTTTTTCTTACCCAATGATTCTGGTGGTTACATCAGTTTTGTGCCTGTTGGCTTAGTCTTGTTTGTATATGTTTATTCGGACCGTTTCCAGTACCATTTGTTTTATTTGTAAGCAACATTATTTTGAGCTCTCGTTGTTAGGACAACACCTGTCCAATTATTAGGGGTGTGACCTCTAAGTTTGTGAACCATCAGTCTCAATATGACAGGATAAAAGTTCAGCTTTTTTCATACCCTAACACATGGCTTCCCAGAACCCATTCGCTGTTTTCCCTATTTCCATGGGCTCCAGTTTCACTAACTGATGCCTTCCATGTTGAGAGCCTCCTTTCTCACCTTCTTTTGTAATGTACATGAAATTCAAAACAGGGACTACTAGAATTCCATAATCAATTAACTAATCCTGAGGATCCTGACATATACAGTACATGTAGAGGAGAGAAATGTTAGAAAGACAGCACCGTCCTATCCATCTGCATGCACAGCAACACCCAAACAGAATCCCTTACATGGATCATTAGGACTGAATCTTCATGTTAAAAATGGTGTTTGGAGCTGGTCCAGCATTTTGAGGACTACCAAACAGATTACAGGTTTTTATAGGAGCAAACAAGTGTAATGCTAGAGCAAAAGAATTCTAGATAGACTCCTCCTTTAGTTTGGCTGGCCCTCTCCCATCATTTGACTGCCACCTGACTAATGTTATATAGCAAAAGACACTGACTGGAGGAATCAGGGAGCACAAAGAAGAGCTAAGAGTGGAGACCAAGCCCACTCCTAACCCCCACAGGGTCAGCCACCAATATACAGGTAGCATCCACGAGCCTGCAGCACTAGCCACTGTGCCAGCATGACGCCAGATTGATAATAGTGCAAGCTGAATTGCAGAAGATTGTTGATTGCTTCTATAGTTTTAACTAAATTAGGGTCTAGGCTATGTGTTCTGTTTTTTGGTTTAATTTAACTCCTTTTTAATGTTACTCCTTTCTTGTTAAGAATTTTAAAGGTTTTTTATTTTTTCTATTAGCAAGTAACATTGTGGAACAAAATAGACAATTAGCAAGCAAAGTTTGTAGTTTTCACAAATTTGTGTTTATCTTTAAGTAATTTTTAATAAAATGCTTAGAAAAAATTAGGTTGCAGGATTGAGGGTTTATAACATTTGTACTCTGTGAAGAATATACCCTGATAAGATCTTCTTACACAGCAGAAATATAGCAGGAAGTTGGAGCAGTGCCTCTAATGAAATAGCATGTTTCATTAACCACATGAATTGGTTTCTAATTTAAGATACTGGTAGTAATAAAAGCCACTGGCATCATCTAGGAGCAGGATTGGCCACCTCTGACCTAAATGAAATGCGATAATCCTTTAAAATATGTACAAAAGAGGATTAAGCAATGCAGGAGCCTTCCTGTTACTGTTTTCACTGTGTGCTACTAAGTGCCACAACTAAGCAGTGAAGGGTACAGTTAAAAGCAGCACTGAAATACATGGGCACTCTTCAAACACCAATTGTGAGCAAATTTGGCATAAGCACTGGCCCTAAATGAAGCTCAGGTGTGTCCACCATGATAGCTGTTGCCAAAAAGTCAGAGGTGCACCCTGACAGTAAAACAAGAGTGGCTGAGTATAACTGGAGTCTCTTGATATGAATGGCACTTCCATCTATTTTACTCCCACGGTGTGCTGCACAAGTCATTCTTCACTAATGGACTGACAGACAGGTCAAAGAAATTCTGCATCTACAATCTACCGGTGAAAAATATTTACAGTAATTGTCTTTGTTGTACACACAACTGTGTAAATAGTCAGAGGATTGTCTGCTTAATTGTTAAAATTTGTTGCACTGGTTAGTCTTACCATATCGAGATCCAATTCTGATCCAGAGCTGCCTTCATGTGTACGTTGACCTGTTCTTCTTTTGTTCCTGTGGCTTTACTTTGGTGTTGTTACACAAAGAGAGACTGACAGGTCACTTGTTTCTCTGCACTGTCTGATTGTGTGTGCTCTGACACAGACTTTTTTTGAGGGAGCTTTAACTAAAGACCTCTTAGAGGCTTCTACAGTAAATCTTTACGACTTCACATTCAAGAGGTTCTTAAATATACAGATGGAAAGATATTTATGTACCAGTAGGATATATTTGCCTGTTTGTTTATCATTACAGTATGTGCTTGTGGATCTAGTGCTCATTTTGCTTGTCTGTTGCTATTCTTTAAACCAGTGATAAGCATATCCTTTCTGGTTACTGGTCAGAGCCTCAGTGCGGTATCAGGATCTTGCAAGAGACAGCCCAATTAATGTGATTGTAGTTGGGAAAGGTGCTGCTTACATAGATACCTTCTGGGACTTGGATGGGTAAACTGATTAACTGTCCCAATGATGGATGGCACTGTCTTTAACGTGCAACTAGGACTGTGATAAGAGCCAGGCTTTTGTTTTGCATTTCAATAAAATTGGTTTAGACATTTTGAGACCTCCTTTTGTTATAGAGCCATATGAAACAGATCTGTAAATTACGTCTTATTCAGTATAAGTGGGAAGAAAAAAAAAAACTTAACCCTCTAGTCAGGACTGAAAAACGTAACACAGAACATTACATTCTCAAACACACTAATTCAGGGTCTGGAAATGCTGTTGACTATCCCAGCTATACTGGGTGCAAGACCATTGCAGAGTCCATTCATGCACACACTTACAAGGCCAGTGTAAAATCTCAAGGGATGTGGAAACAAAACCTGGAATTCCAAAAGAAAATACACAGACAATGAAATTGTATGAGATTTACACTCATGAAATTCCATCTGTGACACCATGAATTATGGACATATAATTATGACACGTTCAAAAATATTGTATCCTTTCTTAAGCTCTTAATAAACTTTGATACTTCAGTCCTCATTTTCATCTGCATGGGTTCACTGTCTGAAGCCAGGAGGCCAACAGCTGTTAATATTTTGATTGATCCTTATCTATGAAGGTCTTTCTGTAGTTCAGCTCACGTTCTCATTGGAAGTGTACCAACTGGGCACATGAAATTGTAGGGCACTTTCTGTGTCCATCTGTCATGTGTACCTGCTCATGTGTTACCTTTATTTTAACGATGCAGTGATGACATCTTTGAAACCAGTTATGCACTGAACTTCATCATTTTAGATACAATCCCTGAGTGATACTTTCAGCCTCTGTTTCTCGATTGCATGCTATGTGACTCAAAGCTTCTCCACATCCATTTTGGGTAGATAACATAACACGTAGCTGTATAACACTGATGGCATTGAACATACTAGTTCTTGCTTTGCAATTTTTCATGTCTTGTAATATTAGCTTTATGCAGTTGACAGTAAGCCATGCTGCAGCTCTTCAGGGTGATATTTCTTGGTCAAGTGTGTGTGCAGAGGTAATTACTTGACCAAGATAGATGTATGAACTGAAGTCAAGCTGGCTTCTAATCTCTCTGTATAGGAAGAAAGGGCTGCACATGCACTGTGTTTTATTTCTATTGATTCCCAGGTCCACTGCTTTACTTGGTTCTTCACAATCACACAGACACCATTCTAAATTCTTGACTCAATCAGCGGTGATCACAAAGTCAGAAGCAAAACACACGTGAGTGAGTTTCTCACCATCACTGCTGATGCCTCCGTCTTCTCACCTGAGTTCTTTGAAACCTTCCTCTAGAGCCACTGTAAATAGCTTTAGTAGATTGAGTCACCTTAGTGAACACCTCAACATATTGGAATATTGATTAGTTGGTAGAACAATGTAGTATCAGTTGAGCAGTCTTGCCTTATTGACTCAAGCCACCAGACATACATCTCATCTACACCTTGTTTTCCCAATTAAATTCTTTCCAAATTCCAAAGTTTGATATTACCTGTTATCTGTAAATTACTCCGATAGGTGTTCTGTAAATGGTGCAAGTTAAGTTTTTCCCTTGTTATAACTTTGGTAAAAAATGAAAGCTTTGGGCTCATTATTGAGTAACACCCTAATGCGTATTCGGGAAACTGGAGTCAAATCCCACCCTGGTCACATTCTAATTGAAGTCCGTATGGTCTTCCTGTGTCTGTTTTGTGTTCTTTCATGGTACTACTGTTTCCTTTCAATGATGTTCACAGTTTGTTAACTGTGCCCAATATTAGTGAGTGCCCTTCAATGGACTGATGCCATGCCCAGGGTTATTCCCTTCCTTACGGCCCCTACAGCTGGCATAGGAGCTGGCTCCCTGTGACAATCTACTTACATAGCCAACTTCAGAAAATAAATTACTTTTTCATTTAATCCAAACTTTTAATTATTTTTTCTACATTTGCTAGGTAGAAGTGTATGCATTATGTGAAAGTGTATGTCAATTAAACCTTTTTTCAAAGTACATTATGTGCATTATTATATTTTGATGAATAAAATAAATATTAAAAAAACGTGCAGATTAAGCATTATATAATGTAATTGCAATCGTGTAAGTCTTCTGTGGGTCACCCTTTTAATGTAATTGTTATCGCAAGACAGTTAGGAAGATACATGAAAGAATCTGACTATTAGGCACAAGGCTAATGCCAAATTAATTTTAATCTTTTGATTTTTCCATTATCAGATGAAGCCGTTCCTTTTTGGATACCTATTACATTACTAGTGTTTGAACTGCTGTTCCAATTACTGTAATCTTCAAGCAATCACCAGCAGAAGTGCACACTCTGTGCTTCTCTTTGACACGGATGTCTGCTTCTTCTTCCTCCTGTCATAGTTTCTTCATTTTCTGTGGCAATTTTTTTTGCTTCTTTTATGTAAGGTTGACTTTGCAGATTTTCTCAATAACATTATTCCAAGTATTAGTGACATTGTGTAGTATGCAGAATTTTTATAACATTTAGTACACTGTATTCTTTTGTGCACAACCACTATTTGTTATAAAAATGGCTTTACTCTATACAGCACATGATTGATAAAAACAAGGTGAACAATTGTGGACTATGAATCTGATCTTAATAGACACCGTATACATGTAGGTCATAGCATGGCGAGATTTGTGTTAAAGCCCGTAGTGCACGGCTCTCCATCTGATTGCTAATGCTTAGTTACTCCTCATTGTACAACCTGTTTCATTTAGAGAGAAGCAATATTAACTGATATTGGAAAGCTTTTGCCATCTGCATAAATTAAAATCAATGATCTCTCCTTGAGAGCATTCAGCTTTAGAATAAAGGTGAAGGTAGGAGCCATGCGGAAAGAAAACCATAGCCTCTGAAGAAAGCTGTCTTTTAATTATCTCATATATAACAGTGACAAACGGTGCTTTCATACATTAAAATGCCGCAGAACTGTATTTTTCTTATCAGCTAACAAAAAAATGTTTCTCTGAATCTGAGAACATTTGTAAAAGACAAAGGGTGTGTTTTAGATTTTCATGATAAGTAACACATTTTTAAATTAAAATTTACTAGCCAACCCGCGGCGTACCATACGCCGCATAATTATGTATTGATGGGTGAACACTTCCTGAAAGACACAGTTGTCCAAATGGGGTGGGTATGAGGATACGACTGTGAGTGAATGAAAAGATGGAACTCTGGAGAGAGCAACATAAAATTGTCCGTGACTGAAAACTGGTTTTGGCAGATACAGGCATATCGTTTTGAAAGTGTGTCCCTGTGCCTTATTAATTGTCATTGCAAAGGCCAATCTAACAGGAAATTGTCAGCGTGTAAAAGTAAAAGGCAAATTTGAATCTGATGGGGTCAGGGATTCTCTCTCTTTCGCGACTGTGTGTGTGTGTCTTTCCCTCGCGCACGCGCGCCTGTGTGTTTGTGTCTCTCTCTCTCGCGCGCCTGTGTGTGTGTGTGTCTCTCGCGCACGCCTGTGTGTCTCTCTCGCGTGCGCCTGTGTGTGTGTGTCTCTCTCTCGAGTGCGCGCCTGTGTGCTGTGAGTGAATGAAAAGATGGAACTCTACAGAGAGCAACATACAATTGTTCGTGACTGAAAACTGGTTTTGGCAGATACAGGCATATCGTTTTGAAAGTTTGTCCCTGTGCCTTATTAATTGTCATTGCAAAGGCCAATCTAACAGGAAATTGTCTGCGTGTAAAAGTAAAAGGCAAATTTGAATCTGATGGGGTCAGGGAAATCCGGGGAATATGGACAGTTTGTGAGGTAGGAGCTGCGATTGTTTTACACTCCAGTACATTGCGGTGAATGCTGAGAACAGTCAGTCTAGTGCCTTTACAGAGACTTCTTGCTGGCATGAGGTTTCTGAGAAGCATGACGACTGAACCAATTTTAAGTTTGACTTTATGTGGTGGCATGCCAGTGGGAGTAATTGCTGCCCAGCGGGTCATGGGAATAATGCTGCCGGATCACCAGTCGGCATCGTTTATGGTCGGAACTACAACGATATGTGATCTTCTTCGAACCTCCGACTTTCGTTCTTGATTAATGAAAACATTCTTGGCAAATGCTTTTGCTCTCGCGCGAATTGTTGGCTCTGTAGTGCGTGGGCCATGGTCGACTGCTTAGTGAATTGTTGGTGGGCAGGGCTCGGTCTTGCGTGCATCTTGCTTGCCATGGACTTAGTGAATTATATATATAGATAGACAGGAATTAAGGTACTAATCTGTATTTTCCATTACAAAGTCTCTGAAATAAGGGGCTCAAGAAAGGATCACATCTCAGGATAGGATGCTACAACAGTTCATCCAATTTAGAGTTGCAAGACCATCTACCATACATGGCCAAGGGATATGGGGGGAAAAGTCATGAGGACACTGCGTGAACTCCAAGGCCAAATGAAGCAGTACTGGGATTTGGCTCAGCCTTCCTAGGGTCAGTAGCCACGTTTCTTTCATACACTGTAACTAGGCTATATAGTATTTTGCTGTTTCACTGTGTGTCCAGTGAAAAATGTAAAAAGGTTGCATTGCTACCATTGTTCAACCTTCAGAATACATTGAAACAAGGACTGCTGAAAGTTCTGAACAGGATAAGCTACCCTAGTACAAGAAACTATTGAAATTTAACAAAGGCTAACTAATGACTCACTGGGGCATCACTCTGTCAGGGGGTCGAACTCCGAGCCTGGAGGGCCACAGTGGCTGCAGGTTTTCATTCTAACCCCTTTTCCTAATCAGTGACCAGTTTCCACTGCTAATTATCTCCTTTTCCCTTCATTTTTATAGCCCTGTTTTTAAGGATTCAGTCCTCTGAATTGATTTGCTTCTTCATTAAATGGCAGCCAAACAGAAATGAGATGTGAAACGAGCCAACAGATGACCAGCTAAACTGGGATTTCAAACTCCAACCAACTTCACTCCAACCAGTTTCTTAATGAGAAGCCAATTCTCTGTGTTAATTAAACTCGTTATTTAATCCCACAGCTTGTTACTGCTCTCATTCTGCCACAGCAGACATTTACAAAAGTTGATTTTCTGTTTTTTCTAAGATCACCGTCAAGATGTTTTAGTGAGCTGAGAGACCAACCTTACTGAGACCTTCACCTTTCTATATTTTCACATATTGTGTGATGGGCGCAGGTGAACTGGTCATGTGGCGGCTTGTTTTGTGTCTCATTATTGTTTGGCTGCTAATTAAAGAAAAAGAAACAACTAAGGGGTCTGAGACAAGTTAATTATAACTAAGGCAAAAGAAGTTAATTAGCAGCAAAAACTGGTCACCAATGAAGAAGATGGTCAGAATGAAAACCTGTAGCCACTGCGGACCAGGACTGGAGCTCGACACCCGTGCTCTATGTGATTGAAGGCCATTGACAGATGCTGTGACTATTCCTTGACTTGCTTGAGAAGATGTAAATGAAGGCTACCACTGAAAATAGCTGCAAAAGTCACTTAGTGTGATGGAGGCTTTATTCATACTGCTCTGTGGGAACACAAACTTCAACTACTTTTGTATATTTTTATAAATAAATTAATCAATATCACAAAGCATAAAGGGTGGCACGGTGGTGCAGTGGTAGCACTGCTGCCTCGCAGTAAGGAGACCTGGGTTCACTTTCCGGGTCCTCCCTGCATGGCGTTTGCATGTTCTCCCTGTGTCTGTATGGGTTTCCTCCGGGTGCTCTGGTTTCCTCCCACAGTCCAAAGACATGCAGGTTAGGTGCATTGGTGATCCTAAACTGGCACCCTGCCCGGGGTTTGTTCCTGCCTTGAGCCCTGTGTTGGCTGGCATTAGCTCCAGCGGACCCCTGTGACCCTGTGTTAGGATATAGCGGGTTGGAGAATGACTGACTGGCAAAGCATAAAATTCCATTTGATTCCATTTTTCCACCCAATAGAGCAAAGTGTTGGCTCTGTGGCTAAAGATCTGCACTGGTAACTGGAAGGTTGATGGTTTAAATTCCATTACTGCCAGAAGGGATCCTACTCCGTTGGGCCATTGATCAATGTCCTTAACCTGAAAGTTGCTCCAGGGAGGCTGGACAATTGCTGACCTTACACTCTGAAACCCAAAGGTCATGTGAAAAAAACAATTTCCCCTCAGGGATTAACGAAGAATATCAAATCAAAATCAAAAATTAGCTCAGCCTAATGCAGGAACACTTGTCAGACTGAATTCCAAATGTGGCAAACCTCACATCCACAAGGGAGGAACTCCAAAGTTTAACAGACACCCTAAATAATTAAAGCATGTTAGATCACTTCACTTTTACACAAGTTTTTGTTCTAAAAAAATTTAATGCAGAGGTCCTAAGTCTCAAGAGCAACTGAGTGGATTTTCCATGATTTCCATTCAAGAAAAACTAACGGAAAGTCTGGATTGTGATAAGGAGCTCACTGCAGTGAACGTTAGGGAACTTGGGAAAGTAAAATTTTGAAAATAATCTGCTGTGATTCTGACAAATTAGCCTTTCATTTTAAATCAGTGATACTGATATCTTAATGACTCATAATGTTCTAATAGCTTTTCATCATCAAATGTGCTTCATGAAAAAAAAATTGCTTATCTTGATAAATAATACATTAAAAATATAGTCTTTCATTACTTTTACTAAAGAAATATAAGTCTATCTGTTAATAAAATTGACACTTACATATGACTGGATGGGTCAGCCCTAATCGGAGTAATTGTATAATAAGAAAAATAAGGTTTCAGCTAAATAACCTACAACCAGCAGCATCATTCATTTCCAAATGTCAGCCCTCAATGTATTATCAAACCCACTTAATCACATTCATGGTGTCAGAGGCAAGAGTCGTTTTAGAATGGGTCAACACAACTGCTTTGTGTGCAAAATCTCCAACAGATCATTGTATTAGGTTTTAAAACAGTGTAACTAAAAACATTCTTTAACCCTATAATTAAATATTTTATGTATGTCATTTTCTAACCCACTTAGTGCTGAACAGTGTTACACTTGAGCATATCAGAGGCAGCGTAATGCGCAAGGCAGGAGCAAATCCTGAAGAGGGCACTGGTCCATCAGAGAGCGAATACACAACCACACAATCCCCACACCAAGGCCAATTTAGCATCACCAAGTCACAAGGACTGTGGGAGTAAACCAGAGCACCCAGAAAAACCCATGCAGACATGCAGGGAGAACATGCAAACTCCACACTGGGTGGACTTGGGATGCAAACCCTGGTCTCCTGACTGCTAGGCAGCAGCGCTACCATTGGGTCACAGTGAGTCCCTTCAATCATTATATCTGCATTAAAAAGTATAAATAAGAGGACTAGATACTACACAAAAGAATACAAACACTGAGAAATACTCAGAAACATCAAAGATATCAAGTCAGGTAAAAAAGAACGTGAATATAATGTAGGAATAGGCTGATAGTAGGACAGTACATTAAAAGTCAATCATTTCCTAACCCGCTTAGTCCTGAATAGGGTTGTGGGGGTCTGCTGGAGCCTAGCATAGGGCGCAACGCAGGAACAAACCCTGGACAGGGTGCCAATCTATCAGAGGGCAAACACACACATACCCAAACACACACTAGGACCAATTTAGAATCGCTACTTCACCTAACTTGCATGTCTTTGGACTGTGGGAGGAAACCTGAGCACCTCGAGAAAACCCATGCAGACACAGGGAGAACATGCAAACTCTGCCCAAGGAGAACCTGCTATCAAACCCTGGTCTTCTTACTGCAAGGCAGCAGCGTTACCACTGCACCACCATGCTACCCCTGGTTAAAAAAATAAACAGAGAAAAAGCAAACATAAAACGTCAAAGAGAAGGAGTTGCCTTTCCATTATTCTTTGAGCATTATAACCATTGTGGTCACATAAATATACTTTGGGATGAGATCTATGAAGCCGGAGAGACAATGCTAGATGAGCAGTTGTTGAGAGTGTCATTTCACTGAGACCTGTGAATCTGGAGCCTGAAGCAGTGGCAGTGTTGAAACATATTTGAACAGGTAGGATTTTACAGCCTTTTCAATTTGTGGCTTCATTTTCAAGACAATTTTATATAAGGCTGAAAACCAGTGCGGTTGAGCTCAGTGAGAGGTGATCATTTTTTTTTTATTCAGTCTATTGTCATTATGCTCTAGGTACAATGAAATGTAATTGCTGATGGTTCCACTAGAAACATCTGAAACATCAGAAATATAATGACTGTACTGTACATGAGGCAATGATATGCCGTAGCAGAGTCAAATCATAAATAAAACTTAACAGACATTAAAGAATGGTAATAAGCATCAATACATTTGTAGTGCTTGGTACATGTCAGGACTTTGGCAGCAGCATTTCAAACCACCGGGATAATGAGAGAATTTTCAGTAATCCAGCTAAGATAATAGAAAATTATAGTATACAGCTAAACATAGTAATTTGATGGGACTACAACTGACTGGAAAAATACTTGGGCAATTTTCTCTAAAATGATCTACCATCCAACTAATTGCACTTTCAGAGTAAAATTGTGTTTTATGTTATTTTTTTTTAAACTAGAGAATGCATTGTTTTTCCTCTCTGCCTTGTTTCAATAATAATTGTTTTAGCAATCGATAGTGATAACTGTTTGTTTTTGTATTGCTGCCAGTCAGTTAACACTCAAATAATTTCAGCAAATATCACTATAACGAAGAATGTCTAGACAGTCCGCACACAGTCTCAGGTATGTACTGTAGTACAACTGAGTGGTTCTGAATTTACAAAGGGTTATCCATACGAATGAGTAGCTGTCTGTAACACTTGATACATAGATGCTCAGAATCAGTAATGGCAGCCTACTAGCTGCTCACTGCTCTTAATTCCAGGTGAGCACTAATAATGGACTGCATTATTATAACAGCCTGCACGGCTCGAGTCATAACACTGACACCCAAACTGACAGGATTACCAAAATGATGCTATGATACGTATAATTACAATAATACAGCAAAAGGTAATTTTATACATTTGTATATATTATTTCAATATTAATTAACATTAGCATTCGCCAATGATGTGGTTAAGGTGTTAAGGAAATCGACTTAATCAAATCCTTACGGTTGCAGGTTGAATGGCATTGTGACACCCAGAAATGTATGAATATTTGCATTATGTATGAATATATACAATGTATGAGTGTTTGCATTTTTGTGTAGTATACATATTCAGTGAGATTTTTTACATCAAAAAAGGTTAGAGTGAATGAAAGAATCTTTGAATCTATTTATCTCAAATAGAACCACACTGCATTATTTATTTGCAAAGATATACAAAAAGGACATAAAATTTCATTCATTGATTGCACTACTTTGATTGTCACAAAGAAATACAGTAGAGTATATTCATTCTCAAACTTGTTTAACACTTTAATCTAGTAGTAGTTAATATACCCTTCATATGAAAATGATGGATGATTTTTATGCCTATTATACAATACATTCTAAAATAACTAGATTTTTCCTTTTTGAAAAATGTGTAACCCACTAAATTAAAGAAGTGGTTGATATTAATGAGTAGAGATATAATAATATGAATCTGGAGCAAAGTCCTTTGGCAAGGCTTTAAAATCAGCATTTGATTATTTTCATTAAAATGTCAGTGGGTAAGCTTTCGTGGAATTTATTGAAACTAGCATATTATATTTAAGATGCTAGGAAGACCAAGAGAGCAAATACATCAATCATTCTCATATTCTTCCACCCATACTGTCCCTGAATAACCTTTCCTATACAAAGATTTACACTCGGATGTTAATAAGCCACTCCTTTGTTACTCCCTTTTAAATGTACCAAATACGTTTGATCTACCGAATGTGATAGATAGATAGATAGATAGATAGATAGATAGATAGATAGATAGATAGATAGATAGATAGATAGATAGATAGATAGATAGATAGATAGATAGATAGATAGATAGATAGATAGATAGATAGATAGATAGATAGATAGATAGATAGATTTTTATCAACACACATAAAAGTCAAAGCTCATTGCCATGATCCAATTATACGTGTCAGGTTATATTTACCGTGAAACATAATTCCCGATATAACAATTGAGTTTTCTACCTTTATTAGCGATGTAATTGATCAACATTCTCATTGTCCAGCCTGTAAATCTGGCAGTAACCTAACCTAAAAAACTGAGATCCTTCAGTGTCTTCAATTATCAAAAATCTGCCGGTCATCCAAATATTATCAATGCCAAGATGGCCTACAAATTATTTAATTAGAGTTTTAACACAACTGCCATTGTCATATCTTGTAAAGCAAACATGTTAAAGCAACTGTTTTTTGATTGTCTTTAGTAAGATATGTCATATTTTCTGTACATAAATGTTTCAGAAATAAGATATGGTGTACAGAGGTTTACACATTGAAAAATGAATTAGTAAAACCCAAAAGGAAAGATAAAATACACATTAGTAACAACATCACAAAAATGATTCAAACTTAAAAAGATTGCTTAAGCAGATGCAGGGTATGTAGTTAATTAAACTAGCTGTATCTACATTTTCCGTGAACATCCTCAGGAAAATGGATTAACAGATAGAATGCTCATTTATATAATTCATCCTTTTTTTCAGAGTTTAAAGTGTCAAAAATAAAATAAATAACCCAGTATCTGTTTATCTATACCAAGTTCACCATAGAATTCTCTTTATATAATACATGTATTGATTGAGTAAAGAATGATTATGAAAATTCCATCTTCTGCTTATTTATGACCAACTATGTTATTATCATATTACAATAAAAAATATATTTTTTTTTTTCTTAACAAACGTTTAAATAACCAAAAGGAAGGTTTACAGTGGCTTATTGTGAATTATGTGTAAAATCAGTTTAAACACAATAGTACCTTTTCCAAGATCTGCATTATATCAATTATTTTTCTTACAAACCAGGAGCTTCTTTTATTGCAATCTGATTATAAAACTTATTCCTATTTACTTTTTTTACACTTTTTAAGTAAAATGATTTAAAGGTTTTGCACACATTTGTTAGTATACAGATTCATACTGAACATGTTTAGCATTACTGTTTATTATATTCATTAAGCTGTTTAATCTATCAACAAAAAGAAAATGATAAACAAAATACTTTTGCAGGTTATTACAAAACATTATTACTAAACTCTGGCATGTGTGCAGAACCACCTTGACTGAGAATGGAAAACCAAGGCAGCACACCTTTATGAAGAGGATAAAAAGAGGATGCCAGACACTCTGCAGCATCTCTGCTTCTAGTCTATAAACAGTTCTGATTAGTTTATATGATTTAGATCCCAGATCTTTGCAGTGTGTTAGGAGGTGCAATCGATTTCAATGAAAAAGATCATGTGACAATGCTAATCCACACAAACAGAAACCAATAATGTGAATGCATGAATGGTGCTCAGACTAGCAGGCATTTGTACAATGTATCCATGATACTCTTGAATAGATAGATAGATAGATAGATAGATAGATAGATAGATAGATAGATAGATAGATAGATAGATAGATAGATAGATAGATAGATAGATAGATAGATAGATAGATAGATAGATAGATAGATAGATAGATAGATAGATAGATAGATAGAAGAATTGTCTACTTTTCTGCAGCACATAGTATCTCTGTGATACAGAGTCAGTTTGACTACTTAAATTCTATAGAGATATGAACATTAATATCAACTTTCAAGTATGATGAAGTGTAGAAGAGACAAGATAAAAATGTATGGTTTCTTGCCATGGAATTGAAGAGCTAGTAAAACGTACATTTCCCACAGTTAAGTCATGCACTTACTCAGATCTTAAAAGGTGGCCCATCACATTGCAAGCATGAATGATGTTCTGATCATGGAAGAGACGCATTTTACATTTAGAAACTAATATGTTTGTCTGAGTGCCATGCAAATGAATTAATGTCTATGGTCCGGTAAGTCTTAAACATTTCTCTAGTATGATGATTTTAAAGAGCCAAATGCTTCACAATTCTACATAAAGAGCAGAAGTATAAAAGTGTACGGTTGTGAATATGAATAGAAAGGTCACCTTGGGGATAAATAGATGCTATTGGAATAACGTCACTAATTAAAACGCTAAAAGATAAAAAGTCTGTCCTGCAATAATACATTCAATGTTTATATTGTGTCCATTAGATCAAACTTATTTTAAATGTATGTAATATATACACTTTTTCTTTCTCTTTGACAATATAAACATATCATCAATAAAAGAAAAAATCAGTATGAGAAATTAAGTATGCTCTAGATATTTACATGGCAGTTCATTTTTAAGATAGGTTTATCCGAACTGGAGGTTTTCATAGGCAAAGTGCATTTAAGGGTGAGACGGAGAAAAAGAAACAAAAGAGAGCAAAAACAAAGAAAGAAAAAATATTACTTCAAAATTGGCCCTTTAATTGAAATTGAAAGAAATGTCAATTGTTATCTGGGATGAATGTTCCTTGTAGAAACAATACACAGACCGATAGCCTGTTCGCTTTGTTTCAGTGAGACAGAAATAGCCTTTCCATAAATTTCCTCACAGTTCACAAGTCTCCCTGGCACCTATGATCTAAAGCTTGCACCAGTAGTCATTCATCAGCTTTTCTCAGTGCGCTTGCCAGATAATTCTCAACAGAAATGCGTTTCCTTCTGTCTGATCACATATCTACTACAGTTATACCACAGATAAGTAAAGAAGTATTCGAAGATATAATCAGTAACAATGCATTGTGCAAAGAAAACATAGCCTGGACAATGACTTGGACTCCACTTATAGCACGTACTAGTTAGTATACACATGTACAGACATCCACGCTGATATCTCGTTAATGAATTATGAAGATTTTTATTATGTTTTCTAAATTCCATATTTAAAAAAATAATACAACTATGCATATGGGAATTGTTTGGTTTGCTAGACATTCATCTATGCGAATGTGGGTAATTATTCGATTTTATACTATTAAATGGGTTACAACGACAAATTGTAAACAAAACAAATACTTTAAATACTAACAAACTTGGGGAAAGGAATTAGCGAGAAAAAAATAAAGAACGCCGTCCGTCAACAAATCCGAGACTGCTTATAACAATCATCCAAAGCAGTTTCCCGACAAATACACCTGGAAACATATATTAAAGATATTGTAATCAGTGTAACCTAAACATCCTATCCACTAACAAATGATCATCCACGCAGATGTCAGAAACCGCAAATGCTGAGAAATACAATCTTAAAGTGCTCACGAAAGTACAATCGTGAGCACAACAATATTTATACTACCAGCAAATGGAAGTAAACTCCACATGGTGTTCATTCATCGAGAAATCTCAATATTTCCTTGAAGGCTTCCGTGTATTGTTGAAGAGCTCCCGAAAGGTATGTTTAGTCATTCAGATGGACAAATTGCATTCCTGTAATGGCAATAACTGAATAAAGCTAGCGCACTGGTGCAGCATGCGATATAGTAAAAACACGGCTCCTCGCTCAGAAAGTGGTTGCTTTCAGCTTTAAATGACATGCAACGTAATACAGAGTGTTTTTTCTTTTGTTTAATACAGATGTTCAGGCGGGATCACAATACTCGGGCGACAGCAATTCACGCAAGTATTTCAGTACCAGCGGAGAGGACAGCTCCTCCGCATCGGCACCCGTTCGAAATCTCTAACCCCAGTTCATGACTCACCTCCAAGACAGCCGAGATAGATGTAAACGAGCAACAGGAGCTGAGTGCAGCCCAAATCCCTGCCAGGACCTTCCACTCGCCACATCTTGACAAACTAAATGGATACCTCCAAAGAGCACGAATGCAATTTTATAGCCCCGCGGTTTTCCCCATTTTCAGTTGTTGCAACAGACCAGCTGTTCACGCATGACGTAATTTAGACAGCTCCTCCAAGAAGGCTCCTCCCAGTCTCACTGGGATTGGGCGACCGGTTTAATTGAGATGAAGGTTATTGGTGGCTGCTGGTGCCAGTCATCAAATGTTGCGGAGGCAGATCGCTCCCTCTCCGAGAGAGTACAATAACAATAATTCCTTTATAAAGTGGCAAAGAAATTCCAGCCCTCAAAACATTATTATTTCTCAACATGGGTCATTTAAAGATTATTGCGTATGATAGTAAAAAATTAATAATTGCAAGGTCTTATTTCATAGTAAAATATATCGATTTTGTACGCAGGCACCATCACGAGACAAGACAGTTGTGGAATTCATGTCATAAAAGTTTTACAATTTTTACCTATGAAGAAATACAATGTTTACTCATTCATTTAAATATTATCAAACAGTTATTGCACAAATAGTATTTATCATAACAATTTTCATATATTTGTGCTGATTTTGATTAAGTGAATGAATGAAAAAAATATTACTAAATGATTAGTATTTCATTTCCCGGTATAAAATAGGGAAAGATGCAAAGCCATGTGCTGCAGACGTGAACATCGCGGAATTAGTTTGATCATCTCTTCTCCGCTATTACTGCCATGCTGAACTCCAAAGTTCCACCAGTTATAATGCCACCTCACCTCTTCCTGGCACCTTGTACGACAGGAAAAGATAATAATGCTAACGTTCATGAAAAGTTTCAAAATGGTAATATATAAACGGCATTAAGCATTTCCTGAAGTTTTAATCGGTTACAGATTGTACAAAATAAATGCAGAAATACTTCCTAACCTATAGGATGCCGGCAAGTGCACCTTCAGCTCGAGCTATTATGGAATGAAGTCATAGCGCCCTCTAGTGGTAAGATATTGTATATCGTATTGTTAGCAAGACTTCATAGGCTCGGAGTGGCATTTTTCTGAATAATGTGGCTACAAATTGCGGTTAATTAATTAAATTACTGATGCCGACAATAGTATTCCAAAAGCATAATCTGTCAGCGCTATAAGATGAAGACTGAAGCTGTATCCAACCTTTAGTAATGAAGTCCTATAATAACAAAAGATTTTTACCTTAGCAACTCTGCCCAAATCAGAATTCAGTGTGAAGAGACATTGTAATATACCAAGTAACTTTTTTAATTGTGTTATTGTATCTCAAAAAATGTTAAAAACTATTTTTTACTTTGCTTCTCTGATGACTAAACCATAGTTGTTGGAAAGTGACGAGGAAGAAAGAGTTTTGTCATCGTGTCTACACACAAAAATGTAACCAATGCAAGATCTGGTCAGAAAATATTTGCAGGAATACAAAGTCCTGCCTCCCATCCTAAACCCTTTAGATTCAGTACACATTCTTAAACCAAAGTTAAATAGTACACTACCAGTGAAAGGGAGAGTTATTATTTTGGGACATACAGTAAGTGAAATAGCATGCCCATTACACTTAGAAAAAAACAACTACATGTGTAGTTGGAAATTTATGACGGTATATCATAGGAATTATTTTGTAAAATTAAAAAAAGACCAGTCTGCTAATTCAATTTGTGAAAATAAAATTGTCACTCCTTTCTATTTAAGTTCTACTTGGGTAAAGTGTATGGGCCTGGTTGTTGTGATAATTATTTTACTCTTCTGACTCCCTTGTATGAGCGACATGATTGCAATTAAGGCTTAGCCATATTTATTTGGGGCATTGTTTTAATTATTATTTCTTAGATTGCACACCTTCACAATACCAAAAATAGTATGAAATGAATACTGCAATATTAGGTCACTGAAACCTGATTTTCTTAAATATTAACGAAATTGTGCTTGTGATTCGTCACTTTATAATTTCTTCAAATGTAAGGCATCCCTTTCAGGGGTTAGTTTCTACCTTTGATCTAACTCTTCCGGTAGTGTCATAGCAAAAACAGGTTCAGAAAATGAATGGACATACTGAGTTACACATTATTTGTATTTAGGACTGCCTTTGGTTTATTTTTTTCACTTATAATTGTAATTACAGTTTTTATGATTACTGAATTAATTGCACAGAAAGCATCTTTCATGTTTACATTATTAAAAAAACTGGAGAGGGGTGTATTTTAAAATTTAAATAATGTCAAAAATTAAAAGTAAATATACAGTTATAAGATGAATATTCTGCTCTTCATATTTTAGTGCATTTTGCCTGACTGCTACAGAAATGCTGTACCAAGCAATACAGTTTACATGTATTCCTTAACAATTCAGAATAATCTACCTTTAAATTCAGTAGCCTAAAGCAGTGGTTTTGGGGTGCCACAACAATAGTCCCAGGTGGCAGCAAACGCACTTGTTATTCAATCAAGCCAGGGGGTTTTTTGCTTTTATAAGACTGTGTTTGGGGGCATGATCTAAGAGTACAAAGCAAAAACAATGTGAGTAAAGACAAAATTAGAAAGATATTATGTCTGTTAATACAGTGTATTTAGGGCTGGATGTTGTTTGTCAGCTGCAGTTATGGGTATTCGTTTGGGCAGATAATAGCATTTCTCTTCATAAAAACTGAGTAAAAATTTTCTCTATTACCACTAGAATAAAGGAGTTTTAGTTCCTATCTGGAAGCCTGGCTTACAAGCAGGATGGGACCCCAAAGCAACACCAAGTAACCAGTCAATGAGGTTGAGGTGCTGCTGCTTGCCCACTTCTGCTTGTGTCAGTGCCATTACACAGCTCCCCCTCCATGTGGGGGAATTTCATTCCATCAATGATTGATTCAGTGAAAGTATTTGTCTCGTTTGTGAAGAAAGAAAACAGTGATATCAAAATAACATATTGTTTTCTCCATCATGACGTGACAGTTAGGAAAACACTTACCGTATATACTTGCGTTTAAGTTCTCCCGTGGATAAGTCGGGGCTTGATTTTACCGTATAATTTCCGGTATTTTACAATGTCAGTCGTATAAGTCAAATGTGGAAAACTCACACTATTGGTCCAAGAGATTATTATTTGCTAACACCCACCTGAGAGAGTAACCACGGAGCACACTGCCTTCTTTTTCTATGTATTGTGCCTACATGGCCACACGGTAATACCTGAATTATTCCAGCGTGACATTTGCACTGTTTTGTGTTTTTTGTATCTCACACCCTCATACACATACACTTATCTACGATGGAGTGTTCGATCAGAAGAAAATATTAAGCTGGTTTTAAATTAAAAGTAATTGACGTGGCAAAAGAAATTGGTAACTGCACTGCTACAACAAAATTCGATGTGTCTGAGAAACTGGTGCGAGACTGGAGGAAGAAAGAAGATGTAAAAAAAAAAAAAAAATTTAAGTGTATTTTTGAACGGGCATATAAGTCGGGGTCTGATTTTATGATCGATTTTTTGAGTTTCAAGACTCAACTTATACGTAAGTATATACGGTAATAATGGGTTAAAAAATTTACTAGACACCATTTTAAAAATGGTTAAATATATAAAAAGTGGACCTCTTAAGTCACACATGTTTTGAAGCTTCTTATTCTTCACTAGGAAGCAAGATGGATATATTGTGTGTTTGAAGTGAAGGAGGAGGTATTTTGTACCCTTCAGAAACATGAAGAATTCTACATGTCACTTGCAGGTAATACTAGGATTGCAGAATGTTCATACTTAGTTCAAACCTTTGAACATTTACACCAGATTAATTCCTGTGTACAAGGAAAAGATGAAAATAAGTTGTCTTCCACTCATAAAATCAAAGACTTGAGAGATAAGTTTGGCTTGTGAGTTGCCATAGTGGAGCAAGTCAATGTGTGTTGTATATGTTACCATATGTTACTGCAATAAAAAAAGATTGCACCATTGACTTATGCGTATCTTGAAGTTTAGGAAAAACATATACTTTTATTTTTCAAACTTACATACCTAAGAAAATGTATATAAAAATATGTGTTGAGGAACTCATCAGTATCAAGTCATTCTAAGTTCAGTGTCACAGAGAAAAAGACATTTTTGAAGCATGTAAAGATGGCAGTATGAAATTCAAACATGAAGTACTTACTGTATTAAGAAATAATGGACAGAAACGAAGATTGAATTCCTTAAAATGATAAAATAAAGTTCTAGTAATTCTATTACAATTTGTTAAATGATATATGTGTGAGTTAGAATTTGAGCATAAGGGACATTATGTTCAAACTATAGAATGTACTAGTCAGACTGCATTTGAAATATTTGGTCACCCAAGTACAAGAAAGACACAGCAGCACTTGAAGCTGTGCAAAGGATAGCAACCAAATGCATCCCAGCACTTAAAGACATGTCGAACTGTGACAGACTCCGAGAATTTAACGTTCAGCAGAGGAGACCGTTTGGGGACCTAATCCAGGTATTTAAAATCCTCAAAGGCATTGACAGAGTGGCTCCAGTAGCATTCCTTCAGCTTAAGGATGAATCACATACTTGAGTACATCAGTGAAAGCTAAGGAAATGTGCAATGAGGACTGTAGCCAGGAGCCATGCAAAGAGTTGTGGAACTCTTGAACAAACTACTGAGACATGTAGTTGAAGCGGAAACCTTGACAACCTTTAAGAAGAATCTGGATGAGATACTGGGACATCTTAGCTATTAGTTAAACAAATGGGCTTGATGGACTGAATGGTCTCCTCTCATTTGTAAAGTTTCTTATGTTTCTCATATTTCTGTCTTACAAGTATAAAAACAAGCAAGACAGAAAGACTAAAATGACTGACGAAGTAATGAGAGTGTCTCCCTCAAGTATTCTGATATCATAAAGATTTTTGAATCATGTCAGGCCTAAATATCTTGAAAAGTTACTATCACGAAGAAATATTGATAAGTCTTGAAGACTCACATAGCATCTCCACAGTTTATCAAAATATTTTAAAGTCTCTTACTTTCCTAGGGCACAATGGGGAAAGGATCATTTCAGAACATAACATTTCAGAAAAAGAAGGCAGCCATGCACAGAGTACACTCTAGCTCCATATGTGCAAATCACTCAATTATACAACATAAAATCTTTTATCTATAGTACATTTATCTTGATTAAATGTATCCAAAATGTTTACAGGGCAAGATTCAACCTATGAATGTTGCAATCGAGCTCCAGCCTCACTGTTTTAGGTATGCACTAAATTAACAACATTTTAGACAAAAATCTAAATGCCTATCAGACAGCCTTGGTGTCCCAATCACTCCTATCCCATTAACAGCCGTGTTTGGTGTGCTCCCAGATGCGTTTATAGTGGAGAAGGACAACTACTAGCACATAGACTTATCTTGCTCAACTGGAAGAATCCCAATCCACCACCAAGTCAGCAAGTAACTGATGTCCTATACCAGCGGTTCTCAAACTTTCGTATTTCGCGCCCCCCCCCCCCCCCCCCCCACACCCTTTCTACCTGGAATAATTCTGCGCCCCCTGCATAATATAAGATAGATGAGAATAACCCATGATACAACTAACAAAGGCATGATACTCATGCAGTGTTGCAGTATCCTATCATTTTTACTTCCATAAGATTTGCATGCGTACGGCTAACTTCGATGAAATATTTGCAATTTATTTTTTTAAATGTGCTTTAAGAACTGTTAAAATGCCTTGTGTGGTTTTTGGTAGTAATTCTAATCCCAAAAACAAAGAATAAATTATTTACTGTTATTTAATTATTTTTTTATGTAAAGAAACAATTAAAAATGTTTTAATTTTTAAAAATCTCGTAAACGAAGACACCGATGAAGTCAATCTGTGCGAGATGAATGTATTTTTGTCCAACAAATATTATACCGCTGTTAGTTGTATCATGAAAATAAACCAATACACAGTAAATTATTTAACTCGATTTGGCAATAGGTGGCACGGTGGCGCAGTGGGTAGCGCTGCTGCCTCGCAGTTGGGTGATCTGGGGACCTGGGTTCGCTTCCCAGGTCCTCCCTGCGTGGAGTTTGCATGTTCTCCCCGTGTCTGCGTGGGTTTCCTCCGGGCGCTCCAGTTTCCTCCCACAGTACAAAGACATGCAGGTTAGGTGGATTGGCGATTCTAAATTGGCCCTAGTGTGTGCTTGGTGTCTGGGTGTGTGTGTGTGTGTCCTGCGGTGGGTTGGCACCCTGCCCAGGATTGTTTCCTGCCTTATGCCCTGTGTTGGCTGGGATTGGCTCCAGCAGACCCCCGTGACCCTGTGTTCGGATTCAGCGGGTTGGAAAATGGATGGATGGATGGATGGATTTGGCAATATTGGTTATGCTGCCAATGTGGTGCAGTTGTGCCGCATTATCACCTGATCTACTGTTACCCGAATGTTCGTGACAGATACCGATACGTCTCGAAATTTAAAGCAGGCACATATTAGTCATTAGATCTATACCTTAGAAATGTTTTATTTTAATTTTAGTTATAATGCATTCATTGTGATTATATGCTTGCAAATTTAAATTTGAAATAAAAATGTAAAAAATTAATTTTGATGTCATGTTCATTTACTCAATGCCCCCCTTGTACAGCTTCAGCGCCCCCCCTAGGGGGGGCGCGCCCCACAGTTTGAAAACCGCTGTCCTAGACTATTTGAAATTGAAAAAAAAAACAAACTTTCACTCAGGATCTGTTCAAAACTTTTTTAAAATATGGCAGGAGCTATTCCACATTTTAGAATATCCCTCCATAATTGGGAAAAGGACACTCTTCCTTCCTTGCTGCTTCAAAGAATTGCTTTGTTGGCTGGCTCTCAGCTCTTTCTTTCTTTTGGGTGGGGTTTGAATTTTGGTTTTGTTAAGTTTGATTTGATTGTATGGATTGTTATTTGCTTTTAAATAAAATTTTAAAAAGCTACAATCATAAACCTGGTTAGTCTGTTTTGTTTAACTCGTGGTTACCTGTAGATCGATGAATATGTAGTGTCGTTAAAAATGTAACAAAATGTATAACTCTGGTGACACTGGGTGACGCTGATATTGGGAAGTGGATCTATTTGAAAATTGACTGGGATCCAACAAAATAAAATAAATGATATTTATGGGTGATATCATTAAATACAGGTTGAAAAACATTGGCTTAAACTATACTATACAAAAAAAGATCATTCTTTTCAATGTTTTATCTTTATTTAAAATATACTGAGCATCAATGAGTGATTATTTATCATTCAAATAATCAAGCTAGTAACTGTTTTGAGCCTCGGTTTCCTTTTGTTTTTCAGTCTGTGTGTGCCAGGCAATAAACAGGAAGAAATTATGCCTTTTGCTGGCACACACTGTAGAAAATGTAAAGTCAACTTCCAGGTCACCTAGTCCAACTGACCAATCGGCCCCTTCTAGAGTATTCTATAATGTACTGTGGTGCAGACTAGCAGCATTCCTAATTGTGGTGGCCTCATGTGAGGGTAAAGCCATTGACTCTGATCCATTATGGCACCCATTTTAGGGCCTGAAGAAGTAATGTTGTCAATGTAGCACTGTAACTACTAAAGGATACCAGAAAGAGAAAGAGGGAAGGATTAGTTACATGTGGAGATAAAGGCTGCCTCTGCTTTATTTTAGATGAATAACTGATAGTCTCTGCAATATGCAATATAACCAGCTCTCACAAAGGCACGCTCTACTAAAGAAATTAATCTTCAGCCTTGATTTAAAGGATGGGACTGATGGAGAATTTCTTCTGTTGGCAGTTGCCTCGTCTCAACACTGGTGGGTGGGAGGGGGTGGTAAGTAAATGCTTACCTGCCAACAGTAATCTGATTTAAACTTGGACATTTGCGAAGACTTATTTCTTGGGAATTTTGTGTGTGTTCCTTATTTCAGGTAAGTGAGAGTGAAGCTATTGTGGAACATGACCCGGACACAGACAGGCAGACATGTTTAAATCACCCCACACACGTTTATTATACATATCCATATTTACAATAAGTGCTCACAAGTCCCCAAGTCCCCAAAAGTCCTGGCCAACACCACACAATGCCTTCTCTTCTTCAGGCCGCCTCTTTGCCTCCTCCCAGACCTCGTCCATCTTCCACCTGACTCAAGTCAACGAACGGAGGGTGGCGGCCCCTTTTATAATCACCCGGATGTGCTCCAGGTGCCTCCCGACAATCTTCCACCAGCACTCCCCAGTGTGGAGGAAGTGCCGGCTGTGCACCCGGAAGCACTCCGGGTGTTCCCAGTGCTCTTCCCCTCAGCACTTCCGGGTGTGGCGGAAGTGCTGAGGTCCAGGGCTCCAAAGGCATTGGGGCGCCCCCTGGCGGTGACCACGGGCCCCTACAGGGTGAGCTTCAAAGCTCTGTACCTGTCGTCCCTATAGGTACCAGGGTGGTTGCCCCCACATGGTCTGGGGAAGGCCCCCCCAGCCACCTGCAACACTATTCATGGTCTTATATTGTGAAACAATGAGAATAACAAAGAAAAAGGGTTCCAGGGGATACCTTGTTTGATGTCTGAGTTGTAAAAGATAGAAAAAAAAAGACTTTAAGTGCTAGATTGTAACTCCTCAGGATGTCAGAGTGCTCTGTAATGAAGAGAGACGTGTCTTCTTTGGAAGTAGGTTCCAGAGTAAACATTGATTGGCTCTTTGAGCAGAGGCTTTATAGTTGAGTAAGCAGAGGGGGTGGAACTAATGACATCAGCAGAGGGTGTTCTCCTCCATTGGTTTTTTTTCATTGAATTTATTAAAAGCAAGTAACATTCCATACAAACAAGTCAAACTTAACCAAACTAAATTCAATTCAACCCCCACCCAAGAGAAAGAGAGGAAGGCCAACAGCCATAGTAAAACTTTAAGAGTAGAAAAGAGGGAGGAGAATCCTTCCCACCAATGAAAAAGCTTATTCTAAAAAGTTATTGATTAGATCCTGCCAGGTTTTTAAAATGTTTTGGACATATCCACTAAGTTAGAATTTTTCCAATTTCAAATAGTATATAACATCATTTACCCATTGACTTAAAAGAGGTGGGCTAGGATTCTTCCAGTTGAGCAAGATAAGTCTACATGCTAGTAAAGTAGTAAAGGCAGTTACTATTTGTTTGTCCTTCTCCACTGTAGCCTCCTTAGCATTAGACCCGAGCGTTACTCGGGCTGTGAAAACCGTGCTAAAAGCGTTAGCCCAGAGTGTCACTTGGGCAACTGTACAGATATGTCTTGTGTAAGCATTAGGACCAAGGAAGATGCAGCAAGATGTAAAATAGCTTTAGCGAAGTATAGAATTTGTTCATAGTTACACAGTAACCTTGATACAGCAGAACATCTATTATCGTCAGCACCGATGACGCAGCAACGCCGTACTGATTGTATTTCAGGTCAAACATTGTCCCTTTCCCTGTGTTGGCCAGTCCAATGTCTTTGCAACCGAAACTGATCCTTCCTTAATAAGTAGGTCTCCTGTAAAAATACTATCTTGGCATTTAGTTCTGGTAGGAGAGTGAATATTTTCTTTCTCTTTAATTCGTGATTGAGACATTTGAAATTACACCTCTCAAAGTTCACTGTTTGGTCATAGAGACATTCCTTCTAAGCTTTTGTAGTCTTAAATTAAGGTTGTACATAATTACATAAGATAGCTTAATCTTAATTTCCAATTTTACCAGGAGATATTGCTATGAAGCTTATTGTTGTGTTGGGACTTAAATTTGTGGGGGTAAAAAGGATAGATTAGAAATAGCTTGCTCTCTTTCTCTCTCCCCTCCTGTTCTCCTCCATTCTAAAGAAAACAGAAATTGTGTTGTTGTGGTGTCAAATCCAAAATTTTCCCCATATTCTTACACAAAGACACACCCATGAACCACTCCCAATGCTTGCATGTGTGACAATATGTTAGTAGGAGGACCTCAGAGTGATAATTAACTGGAGGCCAAAGTAGAGACTTAACAATTGGAGAAATATGGTTACAGTTCTTAGCAATAGTTATTATTATTTTTGAACAGACTGAGAATAAAGCATTGCAGTTATGAAGGAAATTACTGTGGTGATATTTCTTTAACCAACATACTAAAAATTACATAATTTTCCCTGATGGAAGCAAACATTATAGATTTATAGTGTCAACTAGTCAAAAATTAAATTCCAAGAAGACATTTTAAAACTAAAATTCAGGCCTTCTGAGTTTAGAAGTGACCACACTTGCTATTGGAACATTTTGATTATTATTATTAATTGCTAGTAGTAATTTATGCTTGCATTCTGCAAGCCATTTCATTTCTTGTAAAACGTATAGCTCAGTTATCAAAATAGTACATATAGGAACGGAGAAATTTATAAAATACTAATGATGTACTGTACATATGAACTGGAGTGATAAATTTAAACTCCCAGATAAATAACTGTACAGGAGAAAGTCACAGAATAATGCAGGACAGACTGAGATTGTGACAGTTCTCATTTCATAAGGGACATTAGTAATGTCATCAGATGAAATTGCAGATTAGGGAAGAAAACATTGCAAAATTAAAAGGAAATCAAAAGATGGTATTATACTTTCAAACAGGAAAATAATATAAAATAAATGCACATCATAATACATACTGTAAGAAACAGACAATTAAAAACTGAATGTTGTGAAAATCTAAAGTTTTATAGAACAGTTTAGAGGTAATTTTAAAGTAATAAACACTTTTCAATTTCTAAATCAGTTATTTAGTGTTAATAAGTATTCTTTTGCATATATTTTTGAAAATGTGTATCCAATGGGGTGCACACTCCCTGGATGAAAAGAATGTGTTCTTTTACAACTGCAGCTTATACTCAAAACCTTTACAGATTCCTTCCCGGTAACCATGGCGGAGATATTAAGACAAGAGAAATATAGTACAAAAGAAAGGATATATTTTATTTTGCTTCAAATACAGCTTTCACTGCTGATATACATTTCAGTATACAATATAATATTTACATACATACAGCAAAAGAGATGCCATTGAAAAATTTAATTGTCATACAGTTCTTCAGTGGGGTCTTTGTCTACTGTACATCCATCTTCAGAGTAGTTGGAGGCATTTTCTCATCTGCACAGACTTCCATCTATGCAATTTGACTTCCTGTTCAATGAAGATCTGTTGGGCTTTATACCCACACTTGCCACTGGCCACTGCTATATGGATTAGGTTTTGTTCTACCACTTTAATCTGTAAGCTGTTTGTAATATATAGGTTAGGTTCCCTTTCCCTACTATCCCTGCTTATCTGTAAACAGTACACCTGTTCTAATCACTGAAATTCTTTAAGGTCCTTTTTCACAATATGCAAACTGTCATAGCTTCCTGAAAGTCTTAAACATTTAGCAAGACTTATATAATACACTAGAAAAATGTATGCATGTATGTATCCAAACAAAACATAGCATATTAATTGAAAAACATGCCCAGAGACAAGGGCTGTGTAAAAAGCACAGACCTTTCAGTTGGCAAGTGTTCATAAATGGGAGAAAGGGCACTATAAATGACAGGATTTGTTATGTTTTAAATCCTTAACAAAAACTGGTACCTTCTTATATTTCTGTGTTTTAATGTCACTGAAAATGTGGATGTGGCATCAGGGGCATTATAATGTTCCCAGTCTCAGAAAAATATTTGTCCACGATTGCTGATTATGTCCAAATATCAGAAAACACGCTAGTCCCCCTCAACTGCACGTGTACTTAATTTTCTAATATAACACATTTTGACAAGATGAAATAATGGGATTCCCATCTATTAAAATGAAATACCAACAGCAAGCATTCAAACCATAGCACATGGCTATAACTTAAAAATAATGTGCATAAACACTTTGTCTTATGCTGTGTTATTTTTAACTTAAATGTAGAATGAACATGATGTTACAGAACACCATCATTGTATGATTCTACAGAAGGAACACCATTTTCATTTGCCACACTTGACAGGTATACATGATTAGCTATACATGCCTGCCGTCTTGCCATCTCATCCACTTGCAAAACAAGAAGATATTTTGACTTCATCCTGGATCTCCTAAATAGCAAACAATAACATCATTTTCTGTAGACTGTGACCCCCTAGAAATCCAGAAAACAAAGATAATGGCATGCAATCTGCCAAGATATTAGCATACTCTTCAAACAGTTCAGTCAATTTTCTGAAGTTGCCCTTATTGACAAAATCTGCACTCTCATCAGTTGCCCTGGTCACTAACGTCTGGCAGTAAAGCAATGATGTTGCATCTGTTAGACACCTGAGAGCAGTCCTTTTGTTTCTTTCTATTTCATTGTGCTTTCCCACTTGACGTAGGGCACCCTCAAGATCTGCCACTCTACACTTTAATCAGCAGTTCTTAACCTTCTTCAGAATGCAAACTTTTTTAATTTTTAAAATTTCTTGTGACAAGTCTCCAAAAAAAGTGTCAACTCCAAAAAATACAAAACTTTAACGATGAAGTAAGTGAAGTAAAAAAGAAAAAGCGATCGCCCAGTTTTACCATTGTTTAGTAGATGTACCACAAAAAACAAAAGTTTTGCCATTTGTCTACTTTCCAATTTCATTTTCTCTATTCTCTTAAAAAATAGAGGGATAGGATTTTTCCAAACTCTGGTCCATAGTATTTGCATTTCTCTTTCAGCCATAGCCCGCTAATTACTATTCCGATGGTCTCATCTTATTAAGTACAATACTACACAAAATGGGATTATTTAAAAATTTCAGAATCTTTATTTTTTTAAGTTACACACAGCAGCAATGCACTGACCTTACTTGAACAATTTCAGCTGCTTTCTTCCTAATGCAATACAAATCAACTAAGTGCCTAAGGGCTGAAACAGCAAAAAGAAAGCACTGAACTTATGATAACAGCCAATTAGGTATATTTATTGTCAGCCATTGGCAGCTTACTTCAGGAAGTGATTAAAAATTGACACGTATGAAGGCTTGTTGACCAATGAACACTCACAATTTTGCTATATTACTTAAAGCATGGAGGGAAAACCATTGAAGCTGGGAGTGGTGTTTCAATGGCCGTGTCCATCTAGAGCAGGGGTGGGCAAAGTCAGTCCTGGAGGGCTGCAGTGGCTGCAGGTATTTGTTCCAACCTAGTTGCTTGATTAAAAAACAATCCATCCATCCATCCATCCATCCATCCATCCATCCATCCATCCATTTTCCAACCCGCTGATTCCGAACACAGGGTCACGGGGGTCTGCTGGAGCCAATCCCAGCCAACACAGGGCACAAGGCAGGGAACCAATCCCGGGCAGGGTGCCAACCCACCGCAGGACACACACAAACACACCCACACACCAAGCACGCACTAGGGCCAATTTAGGATTGCCAATCCACCTAACCTGCATGTCTTTGGACTGTGGGAGGAAACCGGAGTGCCCGGAGGAAACCCACGCAGACACGGGGAGAACATGCAAACTCCACGCAGGGTGGACCCGGGAAGCGAACCCGGGTCTCAATCCTTGTCAATTATTTAATTTCATGGCTTGTTAGTGGTTTAACGCTGCCATGTCAAGTCATTCTCATATACTAGATTTTTTTTCCTTTCTAAGGATATTATCCAAATGATTTGAAGTCTAAAATGGATGAGTAATTCTCAGTGCTTCACTTTTTTCTCTTCACTTTCCTTCCAAGTATTTAATTAAACCCAATGGTGCACGATAAATACACACAGGAGTAAATGGAAATACGCTAAATGGGGAAATGCTGGTCTCTTTTGTCATTTGCATCTTATTGCTAATAAGGAGCAATTAAAAACCAAGACTACAGCCGTTTAAGACTAAAATAAGCAATTAGGGTTCAAAATCTTAACGAGCGAGACAACTAAAGTGAAACAGAAGTGTTACTTGAGCAATAAGCACTTCTTATTAAGCAACTGGGTTGGAACAAAAACCTGCAGCCACTGCGGCCCTCCAGGACTGACTTTGCCCACCCCTGATCTAGAGCCAATAAGTAATTTGAAGCCTTATTTGTGTTACTACGATGCGCTCATTTATAAAAAAAAAAAAAAACTTAAAAAAACAGTTTATTTTGTTGGATAGTAAAGAGTAGGATACCTAGCTTTAACTAGGCCTAATACTTACAGTTGCTTTTATCTCAGCTTCTTACACATTCCTAATGGGTAAGTAGGCCATTTGGGCCAACAAGGGAAAGGGGCACGGGCTTGAGACACTGCAGCCACCTTTTTGTGCATGTCTTTGCTCACAGATCACAGTATCACATAGACTCTGGTTACAGTATGAAACATAAATAAGATAAGGATTAAAAAATACATGTTGGACTCAAAGCACAAGTACCTGACCTACAGTTGAACATGTTACCATCTGTGCTATTCAGTCTCCACCATAGAATGGAACAAACAGCACATTTTTATTTATTAATTGCAAAAAATCATCACTGTTTTCTTGATTTGTACAATTAAGTTAATTCATAGATGAGCTTGTTTTTTAGGAATCAGAACTATAGAGATCACATTAGTGAAAGCAATATTTTCTCTGGTAGCCAAGAACTTTTTATCAGTCAGTCTGTAACTTTTTATACATTACTCAGCTAGGCTTATATGATCCGAATACACTACAGTTGTTTACATCCATTGCTTTTACGGTTGCATCGAAGTCAAGTTAAATGATTCATTCAAAGTCAGTGGGTCAGAGGCCCTGTGAACCAAAAACCTGATGGCTTAAAGTTCATCTCCTTGGTCACCAGACCACAATGTCTGCCAGCAGCTTAAACAGAAATAAGTCTTACTAGACCAATCCCTTTCTTTGTTAATGACACAATAGGAGAAAAATTATTAGTTTTTGCGGTTTTCATTCACTTCCATTCTGTCTACTACCCGTCCACACTTGACTTTTACTCTCTCAATTCTGTTCCATATCTTTGGCTTTTGCTCTGCTCCCACACTCTAGTTGGCTGTGTTTTTGTTAGAGCTGGTTATATCTCTATTTATAGTTATAAGAGACTGCTCTGAACCCTAGATTTTCACTTTCATGCTACTGCCTGTTTCATATGCAGTGGGTGAACTTGGAAATAATTCCTTGAGGCACAGCAGGAAACCCAAGAATGCTTCAGACTGCCTGTTTCTTTTAAATTCAAATCAAGATTCAGAGACAGCCAAATGGATCTCTGCTAAGATGAGTTTGGGGTGTTAAAGGGCATTTCAAGGCCTCAGAGGCTTTTCCAGAATGTCCTGGAACAGAATCTGCTGCTTGCCATTGTTTAAAGAACTTGGATTTGGAAGGCAATTTCTGAGAAAGACTTTGCTAAAAAAGAGGTATTGCTGCCAGGGTTGTGGACAAAGCCCAAGAGGAGGTAAATATGAAGTGATTTAGTTGTGTTTGGAGTGGGAAAGCCATTTAAACAGGGTAAAAATAAATGAATGTATGGTCAGCCCCAGTGGACAAACCACGAGTTTTGTTTTTCTGTTTCTTTATACTTCATTTATGTTCAAGGCAAAAGTAGTATACACTGATCCACATTTCAGATCTTTTTGACATTAGAACTTTTTCTAAATAGATTTTAAATCCCAATGTCATATAAGTGGACAAGACTTATTTAATGCAGTACAAACAGGGTCTGTGAAGTGAAAGTGGTAAGGAATTCAATAAAAAAAGTTGTTTTTTTTTAGTTTTCAGATAATTAAACCATTGCAGTACTTTATTACATTAATAATAAAATATAACATTATTCTGTAGGTTGTAGAAAAAGATCCTGAAGCATATCTGGAAAGATCTCTCCCACTAATATTTGTTTTTATAATGACATGACAGAGCGGAGACAGTGTGATGTGGGATTTTTCCAAATGGGTAGTATTAAACAGCAAAAATTTTTTTTTTTTAAATATCTGAAACTGTTTCTGACTAGTAGCCATTCTTGCAGGTCCAGTACATGATGAGGCGATAATGCATTCACTCTCTGTTTACAGAGGAAAGCTGTGACTGAATATTGTCAAAAGATATACATTATTTCAACAGCAGAACTCTCACTGTGCTGTTTTAAATCTTATTTGTGTCAGTAGTATTAAATCACATTTGACTGATTTTAAATCATCTTTATAGCATAGCAGTGCTAGAGGAAGTGCACAGAAGAGTGATTAAGTTGATTCCAGGACTGACAGATTGAAGGAGGTGAACCTTTTCAGTTTAGGCAAACAGAGATTAAGAGGTGACATGATTGAAGCATTTAAAATTATGAAGGGAATTAGTACAGTGCATCCTGGCTGCTACTTTAAAATAAATACTTCCACAAGAACATACAGACAAAGTTGGAAACTTTTTAATGGCAAATGTTAGAAAGTTTTTCTCCACACAAAGAACCCTAGACTTGAGAAATAAACTTCCACAAGTATTGTGGTCGACAGTAGGACCTGGGGAATTTTCAAATCTTGACTGTTATTTTGGAGAATCTAAGTCAGGGTTCTCAAACTCCGGTCCTGGAGGGTCACAGTGGCTGCAGGTTTTCATTTTAACTCTTTTCTTAATTAGTGAACTGTTTTTGCTGCTAATTAATGTCTTTCAAATTAATTTTAGTTGACTTGTTCTTGAAGATTCAGACCCCTTAATTGTTTCTTTTTCCTTAATTAGCTGCCAAGCAATAGTGAGATACAAAATGAGCCAAAGCACGACCAGCAAACTGTGACCATTATACATTATTTGAAAATAAAGAAAGACGAAGGTCTCAGGGATATTGATCTGCTCAGGTCCCCAAAACATTTTATCACTGCTCTTAGAAAAGAGAGCAGCAACAAGCCATGGAATTAAAGAACAGGTTTAATTAACAACAAGAATCAGGGCCTAATTAAGCAACTGCTTGGAGTGAACTTGATTGGAGTTTGAGGCCCTGAGTTAGTTAATCTTCTGTAGGCTTACTCACTTCTCATTTCATTTCTGTTTGGTTGCCATTTAAGGAAAGAGATTAAACAATTCAAAGGAATGATGAAGAAATTCAGGGAAACAAATCTTAAATAACGAGACAATTAAAACAAATTCAAAAGACGTTAATTAGCAGCAAAAACAGGTCACTTATTAAGAAAAGGGTTAGAATGAAGACCTGCAGCCACTGCAGCCCTCCGGGACCGGAGTTTGAGAACCCTGATCTAAGTGAATAGAACAGATGAGCTTATTGGGCTGAATAGCTTGCTCTCCTCACAATTGTTCTAATATTCTAATGTTTTAACATTAAAAATGAGAAGCTTTGTGTGCTGTACCATTGCACTTTCTAGCAACCTGCTTCCCATATTCATTCAAACAAATATTGCTAACACTCATAAGATCAATTAAATTTTTTTTAGTTACGCTTTTGCGCAGCATAGTAGTGCAAAGTTTAGCACTGGTGTTTTATAAATTCAGCATCCTGGGTTTAAATGCTTCACTCTGCCATTTTCAGTGTGCAACTTACATGTTCTTCCTGTATCACAGTTGACTCGGTTTTTCCTGCCAAATTCCTAAAGATGTGCATACTATTGGTGACTCTACATTGGGTCTGTGTGAATGTGAGTGTGCTTATATGTCTGAGTGAGATGGACTAATGCCTTGTACAAGGCTTGTTCCTGCCTCGTACCCACTGCTGCCAAGATAGACTCCATCCCCTGACTCCATCAAGTAGATGAAGCAGCTTTGAGAATACTTTGTAGTTAGTTATGCTTTTACTTTTACCCTTTTTCTGTGTTTCGTTTTTTTCTGCGTTTTCATTAGAAGTTTTTTTTTTGTATTATTGCTTCTAACTTTGCCTTCAATGTTGAGGTTGCCCATCATCTTGTGAACTTTCCGCACCTTCAGTTTGAAATCATCATGTCATTTGATATCTGCAGCTAGCTTCAGTGGTTATTGAAATGTCTGCTTCTGCCTGAATGCAATTGTCTTTTACCTTTCAGACCTGTCTGCCTTTAGACTTTACCTAAAATTGCAGTTAAGTATTATCTATCATAATATAACTGCATGTACAGAAACTGTTTTAGACATATGCAATTTTGATCAACAATGTGGTGTTCAGATGTTAAACCTTTATCATATTTTTCTTCCCTGTATAGGAGCCCCTGAAGGTAAAATGTGATCCTTTTTGTCCAACAAAGTAGTTTTCATTAGTTATTATGGCTGGTGTTTATATTGCACCTCAAGCAGATAACAAAACAGCACTGGATCGATAATATAATAAAACTGACATGGTCTTCTCTGTTGTTAAGGACTTCTTTCAGGCTAAGAAAATATGTCCAAAATAATATCATCATGTCTCCATTTCCAATGGAAGCTTACATCCACAAATAATACTACATACAGTATGTATTAAAAATGCTATTTAATTCCTCACCTTCTTTCTGGGCAATCAGATAAGTTCTTCCTGCTTACAATTTAAGCTTTTCTGTGGTTGTTGGTTAGCCCTGAGATGCTCAGCAGAGCTGTGGAATTACATCAATGATGATCTGCAATGGTGGATTTGTGGTTTAGTAATTATTCAAAGTGTTCCTTCTAGGATTGTGTGAATGGCAGCATTATCTTACGCATGAATTCCATCTTATGAACAGAGAGGAATAAGGCTACTTGAGTTTGATTTCTATTCAATCATCACCATCTGAAAAACTCTGCATATTGAGGTGAGCTGTAAAATTTTGCCTTTTAGCTTTCTCCACCAACCATTTGTTCTTGATGTTCCAGATATTTAATTTGTGTCTTGGCTCTGAGTTGCTGATGCTATTCACATTTCTGATGCATCGTCATTATGCCATGTGCAAAACATTTAATTCTTGAAGTCTAGATGATTCTGGAACTCCATTCTCATTAAACTTGTCCTGGTGTTGGTGTGAGGTGTGGTTGCCTGTCTTACTGCATGTCCTATGGAGCTCTAA